>NW_005354756.1:1024821-1051752 GCF_000412655.1 Myotis brandtii | reverse complement strand
GGCTCTTTGGCCCCTTGAGTGTGGCTCTTCCACAAAATACCGACTTCTGCGCATGGGCCATGAAATTTCAATCGCACTGTACATGCGCGCCCGCACGTGGTACTTTGTGGAAGAGCCACACTGAAGGGGCCAAAGAGCCACATGTGGCTCATGAGCCACGGTTTGCCGACCACAGCCCTAGCCAGTTTGGCTGAGTGGATAGAGTGTTGGCCTGCAGACTGAAGGGTCCCAGGTTCGATTCCGGTCGAGGGCACATGCCCGGGTTGTGGGCTCGATCCCCAGTAGGGGGCGAGCAAGAGGCAGCCAATCAATGATTCTCTGTCATCATTGATGTTTCTCTCTCTCCCTCCGTACCTCCCTCTCCCTTCCTCTGAAATCAATAAAAATATATTAGAAAAAAAAATTTTTTTAAAGCAGCTAAAGAAATCCAACATTTTAATAATAATGGAATCAAATATTAAACTGTTCGCTCTCAGATGTATATAATGAACACACCACATAACCACAGAGGGAAACCTCGGGCTCTTAAGAGCAGTGTATATGGAGCAATCGTACGCTCTACTGACACTGAGGGAGGCTCTGAAAGCACACCTGTCAGGTGTTGTTTATATAATGTATGGCTAAGACTAAGGCTCTGAAGTTAGAGGCCTAAAACTCTCACAGGCAATCTGACCTGGAGAATCTACTTAACCTTCCTAAATCTCACTCTCTTCCCCTATAAAATGAACAAAGCACACTTAACTCTGCAGACCGTGGTAAGGAATAGCTGAGGTTACGCGTGCAAAGGGCTCTGAATAGCGATTGGCATGTGCTAAGTGCTCACGTCTGCTAATAAGTTGTGACTAGAAGTTATCTGTTGAGTGTTGAAACCATGCCAGGAACCAGTGTCCTGCTACTTTTAATTTTTTCTCCAGAGCCATTAAAAATATTTATGGGAAGTTGCAATGAGTCAGCTGGCTTTTTGTTTTTAAAGACAATTTAAAGTTTGCCCTTAACTTCTAATCAGAAATACTAAGGATGTCTGTTACAAGTCCCCAGTGACTTTTAAAAGTGTTTGGGCACCAGAAGCCCCTGGAAGATCTGTTAAGAAGAACTACTAGTCCCTACTCCCAGAGTTTCTGATTCCACAGGTCTCAGATGGGTCCAAGAACCCACATTTCCAATGAGTCCCAGGTAACACTAATGCTGCTGGTCCAGGGAACACACTTTGAGAACCAGTGAGAGGGGTCAGCAATTTTTTTCAAGTTAGTAAATCTTTCAGACTTTGCAAGCCATAAGGTCTTTGTCCTGATTACTCAACTCTGTAGCCACCAACAATATAGAACAAAAAGGGTGTGGCTATGTTCCAATAAAACCTCACTTACAGGAACGGGCATCCTGCCCGGACTCTGCCAACCCCAGATCTGGAATAAAAGTTACATTACAAGTCAGCCTGAATGTCCCATTACTAGTATAAACAGCTGATACTAGACCTCATCAAACACCTCCCACACAGGGGTTGGCACGCCTCGGCCCCTCGGTCAAATCCCAGCCAGCACCTGTTTCTGCACAGGCATGAGCTAAGAGTGGTTTTATATTTCTAAATGGTTGAAAAAAACTGCAATAAGATAATATTTTTTGACGTGAGAATTATATAAAATTCAAATGTCAATGATCATGAATAAAGTTTTATTGAAACAAGCCACACCTGTGCATTTATATACTGCCTATGGCTGCTTTCAGGCTTGTAACCACAATTAAATGGCTGTAGACTTCAGGCCAGTATATGAATATTTCAAACAAGGATTTTTATCTGTTACGAGGAGTTTTATGGATTTTTTTTAAGGTTTAATTATGTTCTCATACAGACGGCTTCGAATAACGTTTAACAAGGAAACATTCAATTTTCCATCTCATTGTGTACACATTAACAAAGGGACAGTAGCAACTCAGAGCCATAATCAATACAATCCCTAAGAGTATGTATTTGTAAAGATAACTGATACCTGATTGAGGGCACACTGTGCACCAAAAAGTGTCCCAGAAGCTTCTCCTAAAAACAACATGTAAGCCTTACACTCGCCCTGAAATTCCCTTTTTTATATTAGAGACAAGAAACTAAGGCAGAGAGAGAGAGAGAGAGAGAGAGAGAGAGAGAGAGAGAGGAGTTTGTCCCTGGAACAGGGCTCCTAAATGTCAGTGTCAACTATGACCAGGAAACTAGGCAGGTTTCATGACAACTACACTGAAGCACATTTAGTTATGGATGATTAGCTTAGCCCAAAAAGAAAATATATGATCCATAATAGCCAAAAATTCCATTAGCAAACTAAAGTAATGGCTCATAATTGTATACTATAAGAATTAAGAATTATTTCATAGAGCTATGGACCTCACCATTCACAATACAGGTCAGCAGCAATAATAATTACTCACAGAGCTCTGAAAGGAGAGGAAACTGCATTCTACAAGGACTTCAATGGGTAGCTAACTAGGTAGCTAAAATAGAGTTTCTTTTTATTAAAAAACTAGTGGCCCGGTGCACAAATTCATGCACATTGAAAGGAAATTAACTGGTAGAAATATTTTAATATTGCTATTTGCCCTTTCTCCATAATAGAAGTGTCAACCAAATTCATGATCGACAATGACAGATGGAAACACACGTGTGCGATTAGCACCCAGTGAGTGTTTTATAAGTATCGTGCATGCGTGAGTCAACTTAGCCTTTTATAGATATAGAACAAACTTGCTTAATTAGACCTGCTTTCTGACTTAGCTAAACTTTTTCCAGCCCAGTGAAGCACCCCAACTTCTCTTTCAGGTCATTATCAACAACACAGCAGTAAATATCAACACAAAGCAGATTATTATTGTAGATCATGCAGGGAGAATGAAGGGTAAAATATTTAACTGCAGTAGTGTTTTACTATATTCTGTGCAGTGAAAACACCTGGAGTCATTTTTAAGGTCCACCATTTCTTTCTTCTTTTCAGTCGGGTCAAGTTTCTAAGCTTTCTAAATCTCCGTTTTCTGGCTAATGAAAAGAAAATAGGATTCCACCGAGTCTCCTATCTACCTACTCCAGGACTTCTGTGAAGATCAAATGAGATGAGGCACGGGAAAACACTTCACAGACATTTGGGTAAAGTGTGAAATGTTCCCACCTGGTTATAAAGCAAGTCGTGTTCCTGGGCTGAAGAAACCAAGGAGGCTAGTCACTAGGTAGAGGAAGCCGGGCGTTGGTACGTGATGTCATTACCCGGATGGACACTTAGCATATCAGCCTTTTATATAGAGATGTTAACGCAAAATTTCAAGATGTTCTATACCTAAAATTATATCTAAAAATAAATGTACCATTGAGAAAGCACCGTTAACTAAGGCACAAGCGATTAGGAAATCAAAATATTGACGAATTACCTTCCCAGGAGAAAGGTCACAAAAGAGAATGCCAAGTTGATGAAGATGATGCAATCCAGTAATCAGGTCAATCCCAAAGCTTCTCACAACATCTTCCGGGAGGTTTTCATCTTGAGCGATGACCATTTCTAAGGAACCACCTGCAAGTCGATTAAAATCACCCATTTTAGCCTCCAGCGGGTTCCATGGTGGGAGACACTGAGCATGAAAAAAATGATCACATCAGGACCCCTGGACAGCCTAGCAGGGGAAGCACACCTGTGAGGGAGCACACCATGGACAAGCGCCCTGTCAGACTATCAGAAACCTGTGTCCTTGCTCCAGGCCAGCTCAGGGGACCGACTGCTCAGTCTGCATGGCTGGTCAGTAAGGAGGTGGGTGGGATGCAGGGAGTGACAATCACCCTGGTGCTGTGAATGTCTCACTCTAGCTCCCTTGGGAAATGACTGGCTGCAAAGATTTGTTTGAAACACTAACGCAATCTGCATTTAAATCACATGACGCAAAGTATAGTCACATTTGCTTCTGTACAAAGTTAGGTCGCATTCTGCAAAGTGCTGCATAGCAAAAAAGATGGTGCCTTTCCTTAACCGTTAGAAAATCAAACCCTGATGAATTAAATAATGGGCCTAAGGCAGTCACGTGGGGAATTCTATTTCTATACCCTTCGGAGGTCCCAGTCACATTTCTATCATCTAAGATCCAGAAACAAACATGGTTTTTTTTTTGTTTGTTTCTTTTTTTTAGGGTCAAGATTAAATCAAGAGCCAAATTCAGAGACAGTGAAGTCTTAGGTGGCATCTCGAAGTTCAATCAGAATTACCATGACAAAGCTAGCAGGTGTTTTGGGCTTTGTTTATTTTGTCTTGGTGGGTGAGGAACCACGGCAAACACAGGCATAAATTAAAGTTGGGTTATTACACTGGTCATGGGGCAGAAACAGCAGCTGAAGCAAAAAAAAGTAACACGGAGGAAGTCCCCTGCTCACCTCAACCGTGTGCACGTCTGTGGAAGTAATTTAGACCACAGTACCCTACTGATTCAGAAAATGAAATGACAACTAGGGCAGCCGTGGGCAAACTACGGCCCACGGGCCGGATCCGGCCCGTTTGAAATGAATAAAACTAAAAAAAAAAGACCGTACCCTTTTATGTAATGATGTTTACTTTGAATTTATATTAGTTCACACAAACACTCCATCCATGCTTTTGTTCCGGCCCTCCGGTCCAGTTTAAGAACCCATTGTGGCCCTCGAGTCAAAAAGTTTGCCCACCCCTGGTAGTGGGAGAAATCACCAAGTCCAGTCAAAGGGTTAAGTACTGGGACGGTGACTCAGGCAGGGACTCGGGATTCCAGGGAAGTCTCCTAGCCTGGGATGGGATGGAATGAGGGTAGGGGCTGAGCTGAGTCTTTTTAAAGGAGCAAGAGTCAGTCTGGTGACATGCAGGGGACATGGCACTTCAGACAGAGGGGAGAGCATAAGTAAAAAGAGTAAAAACAGAGGAGAGGACAGCACCGTGATGGCGAACCTTTTGAGCTCGGCGTGTCAGCATTTTGAAAAACCCTAACTTAACTCTGGTGCCGTGTCACATATAGAAATTTTTTGATATTTGCAACCATAGTAAAACAAAGATTTATATTTTTGATATTTATTTTATATATTTAAATGCCATTTAACAAAGAAAAATCAACCAAAAAAATGAGTTCGCGTGTCACCTCTGACACGCGTGTCATAGGTTCGCCATCACTGTCCTAGAGAGCCGTATCAAACAAGAACTATAACATGTGATCTCTGATTACACCTAGGTGATGGGATCTGCTGATTCATCCTTGTACTTTTCCACATTGCTTGTTTTTATAAAGAGCAAGTATTCTGTTCATTAAAAAAAAAAAAAAACATTTTATAAACTAATAAGCTAAATAATAGCTAATTGACCTAAAATACTTAGTTTCTACTGAATGGAAAAAGTTATTTGATAAACTAATTACTACTCAAAAATATTTCTAAGTTTTCACATAAGTGATTTGGTAATATTTTATACCAAAGTAAAGTTAACCCCAAATTGAATATTATATAAATCTCCCTCTTATCAAATATCTTAGCCCTTCCCCTTCCCTGATATCCATTGAACAACAGATTTTCAAGTTAACATAGTCAACAGTATCAACATGTACCTGTAAAAGAAGAAAGGAAAATAACAAAACCTACATCTGACGTTTTTTTTAAAACCACATAACGTGGCTTACCTGTGCAGAGCTCCACTACCAGCCAGAGATGATTGCTGGTTTCATACCATTCGTGCAGGGTTACGATATTCTGGTGTTTAATTTCTTGGGTGAGACGGACCTATAAAAACACACAACATACACACTTTTTAAGAAAAGTTCTTAAAACCCTTGCATCTATTAAAAAATACCTAAATAGCCCAGCCAGGTGTGGCTGAGCGTCGACCCAGGAACCAAGAGGTCACTGGTTCAATTCCCTGTCAGGGCATATGCCTGGGTTGCAGACTCAGTCCCCAGTACAGAACGTGCACGAGGCAGCCAATCAATGATTCTCTCTCATCACTGATGTTTCTCTCTCTCTCTCCTCACTTCCTCTCTGAAATCAATCAAAATATATTCTAAAAAAATAAAAAAAAAAACCTAAATATACAATCAGGAAATGGATAAGAAAATAATAGAATTCATTGGGTGGAATTCTGTATGGACATCAAAATGATGGTTATGAAGGCTGGTCGCATGGAAACATACAATCTTAAAAATGATTTTTTTCAAAACTTGTGTAATATAGTTTTGTGTATTTTGGGTAAATATAATATTGCAAAAAAAGAAATACTATTCATAGGAAAATGGCCAAAAGGTTTACATCAAAAAAGCTATTGTAGCCCTGGCTGGTATTGTTAAGTGGTTAGAGTGTCGACCATGCAACAAAGGGTCTCAGGTTCAATCCCTGGTCAAGGGCATGTACCTGGTTCACAGGTTTGATCCCCGACCCCAGCTGGGGCACATACGAGAGGCAACCAATTGATGTGTCTCTCTCACATTGATGTCTCTCTCTATCTACCTCTCCTCCCTCCCTCCCTTTCTCCCTTCCACTCTCTCTAAAAATCAATTGAAAAAACATCGAGTGAGGAGGAACAAAAGCGAAAAAAAAGGTTAAGATGGTAAATTTTGTGTTATGTGTATTTTACCACAATAAACAAAAAAAGTTGAGGGGAAAAAAAAAAGTCAGGTTTGGTCCAAGGAGCCTGGGCTGTAAAGTGGCACAGCTAATTCAAACCCAAGTCACCCTCGCCCAAAGTCCTTCCTTTGGAAAGCTTCATAATCACATACTAAATTTAAAAGTAAATGAACCAATACAGACCGTATTTTCCCCGACTCTCACCAAAACAAACGAAACTCTTACGCTGTTAATGACGTGGGCATGTTTATCAGTCATTAGTCAGGACTGGCGGCACTAAACGGGCACAGAGAGGTCCCCCAGTCGATTGAAAACGTGGCACCTGCTATAGTGAGTTCCACGGCTTCTATTTACATACTACTTATTCTACCACATCAGAGCTGTCTTTTGCCAGAGGGAAGGAAACATACTTGACTTACCCAGTTCGTTATTTCAGGCCTTTTGCACTTATCTGTGCAAAAAACAGCTACAAAATTGATTGTTCCCTTCCGTCGCCCTTTATAGACAATGGTCCTGCTTCCTCTGCCGATCTCCTCGTATAGAACGAAGTTTTGCATCTCCGGGCCAACTTCTCACACTTGATAGAAGGACCGCCTAATAGCATCTCTAGCTCCTAAAATGTAAACAAAAATGACACACATAAATGCAAGCTAGTCGTATGAATAATTAGCCCAGGATATTTAATATGTAAATAAATAAATCTAATAATTCTATAAATTCATAAGATTCACTGGTATGCAACACCTACAAGTAAGTGTTGAATACCAGTGTCTTTTTGTAGGATGAAAAAAAATATGGGAAAAATAAATAAAAGAAACAGTTCATAAACCAATATTCAACTTCCTAAAGATCTTAACAAAAACAATGAAAATGACAGCTGTCTCCAAAACAACACAAATCATGAGATGAATGCAATTTCAGGCAGTGTATCTTGATACCTTTGCTACAATGGAAAGCATATCTGTAGAGAAAGAAATGAAACAATGTACGCAAAAATACTTCATAAACAAATATGGAAATGACAGCATTTCCATCTACTCCACAGATACTGTACAAATCAATATTATTCGAAGTCAGAGCTCAGCAAACTACTGGTTCCTGGGCCAATTCAGCCTGTTGCCTGTTTTTGTACATAAAGTTTAACTGGAGCACAGCTATGCCCAATTCATTAATATGTTGTTTAAGGCCACTTTCACACTACAATGTCAGAGTTGAGCAGTTGTAGCAGAGACCACATGGCCTGCTCACACACTCAAATGTTTACTATCTGGCCCTTTACAGGAAAAGTTTGCGAAATCAAGATTTTTTAATATATGTTTTAATATTTTCATTGATTTCAGAGAGGAATGGAAAGAGAGAGAGAGAGAAACATCAATGATGAAAGAGCGTCATCAATCAGCTGCCTCCTACAAACCCCACCTGGTTCACAGGTCGACGCTCAACCGCTGAGCCACACCAGCTGGGTGATTAAATTAAACAGTGTTAAAATGAAGAAGATATTGAACCAGAAATAGAGAGACCTTACTTAAATGTTTACAAATTGTCTACATTAGGATACATCCAGATAAAGATGCTTAAGTGTTTATGTAAAATGAATAATTGATTCCTCAAACTCAAGGTGATCTTCTAAGTTATCTTCCAAGTTTGAAATTCCATGAATTTAAGATTCTTTTTGACTCAGTCTAAGGGCATGCCTCACAACAGACTTCCCACTATGAATTTTTAAAATTTTATTACCTCTTAAGTTGTAAAATGAAACACAAATACAGAAAATCCCACAAAATAGAGTTTACTGAATTATGGTAAGAGGTACACCTCTGTCATCACCACCCAGGTCAGGAATAGCACTTGGCGGCCACCCCAGAAATCCCTCCATGAGCCTAAGGGAATCACAGCTCCGCCTGCTCCCCAAAAGTAACCGCTCTCCTTACTTTCACAGTTATCACTTCCTTGGGTTTCTTCATAGTTTTCCCACCCACGTGTGGAATCCCAGACAATTTAGTCTTGCACGTTTTCTAAAAGCGTGGTGCATCTTTTCTCTCTCTTTTCATCTACAAGTTCACCTAGATATCATCCGAAAAGCCAGAAGTCAGAGCAAATCACACCTACAAGCAAAGGAGGCATTTACGAGTCAGGGGCACGCAGGTGAAGACCGGGATCCTCCCCTCCATCATCCCCGCCCTTTAACTCCCGCACTAGCTGCATCAGCGACACCTGGGAACTGGATAGAAACCAACTCTCGCGCCCCATTCCAGACCTCTGGAATCAGAAACTCTGGAATCCGGGCCTGGCAAGCAGTTTTAATTCGGCCTCGGGATGCTCGCTCACCTTTGCGAACCTCATGCCGTGTCACCCTTTCCCCAAGACCCAAAAGGCGGCCAGGCATTTTGCTAAGTCCTTCAACAAGTGCGCCTCCTGCAGCACTTTACAGACCGCATTCCCTGCAGGCTGAGCTCGGTCTGACTTCGGGCCGAGGGATGGCGAGAGAGGGAAAAAGAGTGAGTAGGTGGGCAGCGCCCCTCCAGACCCACAGTCTCTATCGCGTCGGCTGAGGGAGTCCCGAATCCAGACTTACGCCCCTAAAACTGCCACTCACCGGGTCTCTGGAGGAGATACCTCCGACCAGCCAGACCGCTCCCCCCTTGTGCGCAGGTCTCGAATCCTAGCCCCCTTGGGACGGGTCCACTGGCCCCAAACCGGGGGCGAAGCAAGGGAGCAAAGCGGGACGCGCGGTAGCAGCGTAAGGCCGTGAGCGTCCGGCGCCCCTCCGCGTTTGGATTCGCCCATCCCGTCTCCAGGGCAGCACGCAGAACGCCAGAAAGAGCGCAGGGCACTGACTGGCTGAACAGTTTCGGTTCCTATTGGCTGGAAGTGAGCGGGTAGAGCACCTCCCTCAACACAAAGGGCTCGCGCCCAGCCTTCGGACGAGTCCACCGACGCTGGACCGGGGCAGAAAGTGGTGGAGGGAGGCGGGGCTCTAAGCGTCAGCGTCCGGCATCGCGAACTGAGCACCCCTCCGCATTTGGATTCGCCCAGCCGGTCTCCAGGGCAGCACGAAGGACGCCGGAAGAAGTCCCTGGCGCTGACTGGCTGAGCAGTTTGAGTTCCTATTGGCTGGAGCCCGGAAGTAGGAGTGGGTGACGGGCGGGTTGTCCATCCTTTTACGGTGTGTGGGGATTGGGGTCTTGGACCGATCAGGAGGACCTACCTGGGCTGTAGTGGCAGATTTGTGGGCTCTGGGGCCCTGGGCTCTCGTCATTTCTTCACTGCCCTCTCCCCGTTTCCTTCGTCCTTTTTCTTCTGACGCCCTCCGAAGCCCAGGTGGACGTGGGTAACCAAAGGGCTCAGAAGCCTGCTCCTCGGGTTGCCCACCCTTTGGAAAAGAGAAGGCTATGGATTACTTCCTTCTTGTACCTGAGAAAACAGACCAGATCCTCTGATCTCGAGGTGATTTCTTATGACTTGGGAAGCTCCAGGCTCTCAAATCCAACCACCAGATACCTGAGCGCCAGCTCCCCACTTCCTTCCATTTACGTTAGCGCAGTTTTTCTCAAACTTTAGCATCAGAATCACCTAGACTCTAGAGTGCTTGAGAAAGCATTTCTGGGCCCCACCCACAGAACTTCTGATTCTGTGTAGATCTTGATGAGGCCCAAATGTTTGCATTTGTATCAAGTCACCAGGTGAAATAGATGTTGCTGATAAGGGACAAACTTGTAGACACTGTGTCTCTGATCTCAGGTGAAACACATGTCCTGTTCTTTGACTTCTAACCCTTCCTGCCTTCTCAGTAATCTTATTATTGTCAGTTTTGTGTAGAGCAGTGGTTCCCAACATGGGCCCCACCGGGGGGTGGGGGGGGCAATTTGATTTTTAAGGGGGCAGTTTGAGACTGAGTTAACAGTGAATTTTTTGCATTTCTTATGGTTCTAGGGGCCTCATATGCAGTATATAAATACATATTGTAATATATTTATGCATTTCAGTTCTCTATGATATGTTTTGAAACTTTGCTATTTTTTTATATCACTTTGAATTATGATTTTTTAACAATTTCTTAGTGCTTTCTTTCTCAGTACTTCAACTGTCCTTTCGTTCTTTTATTTTTCTCTTTCCTGGAAGCTTGTTTAGACCAAGTTAATGCTCTTTTAGGCTTCCTCCACATGAATAGGAGTTCACTTTTTGAATAATAAGAATTATTTGTCACGGGGAAGAGGAGCATCAGGATTTTAGAGATGTTTAGGTGGGGCATGGCCCAAAAAAGGTTGGGAACCGGTGGTGTAGAGGCACACCTCATTTTATTGCATTCCACTTTATTGCGTTTCACAGGTGTTGCTTTTTTTTTTTTTTTAACAAGACAAGACCCTCCTCCAGCAAAATGACTGGGGCTTGCTTTATTGTGCTACTCCCTTTATTATGGTGGTCTAGAACCAAACATGCAATATCTCCAAAGTATGCCTGCACTTAACATTTGATATGAAAAACGTTTCCTCATAGGTCACCCCCTAGTTAATGGAGACATAAAATGAGATAGCCACTAGTAGTTCATTCCGAGTTTTGATAAACAGCTTAAAGCGTTAATGTCAGAAACTATCAAATCCCAGTACATCTTAGCCTAGGTTCCCTGGATGCCTCCAGCCCATACATGAACCTGCTAAAGTGGTTAAAATCTTGTGAGCATGTGCATTTTTCTGGCTAGAGAGGACATGGGTTTGCTCAGATTCTCAAAGGTACTAATGACCCAGAACATTTTAAGTTATCCTGCTATAAACAATCTTGAATTATAAGCCCAGGTTTTTTAATAACAGAATTAATCATGCTAGCATCTATCACACGTGTTGTAGCAACTCCCAGGCGGATTAAATTTTTCAGGGAAATCATGTGGATTTTTCTTTGGGGGGGGGGTGGTCACTTCTTGCAAAAAGTTTCTTAAGGCTTGTTCGTTTTTACCATCTTATCTCCAGCACATGCTATTTGCCTCTGGCCCTGCTTCCCTTCATGCACTTGATAGTGCTTTCTTCTTCATTCCCAAAGCCCATGTTACTGTGTGATACAGACTTTTACTGACATAGCAGAGGGAGGTTACAGCACAGAAAGGAAACAACTTAAAAGTGAGTGTTAGACGTGGTGGTGGTGGTGGTGGTAAGGGTGTTAGAAAACAGGCACTTTGACATGACTGATGGGAGAGCACTTTGTCAATATCTGTCAAAATGACAAATGCACATCTCCACTGACCCGCAAGTCCACTTCTAAACATTTGTCCAGTAGATATGCTTACATTTGCAAAATGGCACAAAAGTATCCATCACAGCCTTGTTTGTAATTTTAAAAAATTGGTAACAACTCAAATGTCCATCAGCAGGAGACGGATTAAATTAGAAATAAATGTGCTCTTTATGTATGATATGAAAATATCTCTAAGACTTATTATTGCAGAGAAAAACCGAGGCGCATAACACGTGGTATAGTATTACTACCATTTGTGGAGATAAAAGAAAAGAGGGGCAAATATATATACGTAGGTGTTTGCATATATGTGCCAAGAACAGCTCCGACATCTCCTGAAGGAAGCTGCTGACGCTGTGGAGGGGAGGTGGGTGGGTGCAGAACTGGGTATCAGAGACGCAATTCGCACAGTGTGCATTTGGAACCACATACCTACTACCTATTCTATCTGTACATCATAAATCTTAACTGAATATATTTCAGAATTATATATTATACACACATATTTAATATGATGTGTATGTATATGTGTATATTTACATGTGATAAATTTTATATGTGTGCACACATATCATTTAAATGGACAAAATGGAGTGTGGCGCCTTTTGTTCTGCACAGCCTGAGGCCTCCTTCCCACAAGTCACCATGCACCACTCTCCTCCCTAGGACTCTGCCTATAGCTCTGTTTTCCTTCTCGCCTCTTCTGCGAAGCCCAGAACTCTCCTTCATTATAGATCAGTTCCTTCATATGCACATTAAGGTCTTTCTCTGGCTTATTGGTTTTGTTCTGTTGAGCTCTCTATTTTTCAATGAGTTGGAGACGGTTCTTAATAACGTGGGTGTTAAAATTTTATAATACAGCGGGAAGAAAAATTATCTGCAGAGAAGGGAGGGGCGGAGATGACAATGAAAACCTAAAGAGGGGAAATGGTGAGAACAAGGCAGCGCAGTGTGTGTGACCAGGAGTCAGAGTCGAAGCCCTGAAGCACTGAGCTGCACTAACAGCCAGGCTGTGGCTGCAAAACATCAATTCACGAGAGAAAAAGTCTGACATCATGACTCTGGAGTCCGCATCACCCTAGGGCAGTGGTTCTCAACCTTCTGGCCCTTTAAATACAGTTCCTCATGTTGTGACCCAACCATAAAATTATTTTCGTTGCTACTTCATAACTGTAATGTTGCTACTGTTATGAATCATAATGTAAATATCTGATATGCAGGATGGTCTTAGGTGACCCCTGTGAAAGGGTCATAGACCGCCAAAGGGGTCACGACCCACAGGTTGAGAACCACTGCCCTAGGAACAGGAGCAGAAGGAATCATACCTATTACCCATCCATTCATTCACAGATATATACTGAGGGCCTACTCTATGTCAGGAACTACATTAGCTCTGGAGTCTAAAGCAGTGAATGAAGAGATAGTATCCTTCCTCCTAGAGCCAACTGAAAGGAGAGAAATATTGTCCCTGGAGTAGGATGTGTAGTTGGAGAATACTGGACACTAATACCAGGGGTCCCAGAATCTACTGTGGCCCACCAATCAGAATGAGACTGCGGGATGTTAGGTGATAAATGAGATTTGTCAATGTCCATCTCCCTGTAGGCCCAGCAGGACTCCAGACCTACCCAGCGATTATTCAACCAGGTCCTGAATGTGGAGTTGAGATACAGTTAGCAGCACAGAATATATACTCCTTGAGCTGTAAAATGTGGGACATTATGGTTAAAAGGACACTCCTCTAGCTACTCCTACCCACTGAAATAGCAAATATTGCCTCCACGTGGGATCTGCTACTATCAGAGATTGCAAGAGGCGTGAATAACACTTCCCATCCCATTCCTATTTCATCATCAAGATGGACAAGGACACAAGATCCTGAAAAATGACGCGGGATTACCACAGGCTTCATCAGCTGGTGATGTCAATTGCAGCTGCTCTTCCAGAGATGGTCTCCTTCCTGGAGCAATCGGCCCTCCTGGCATCTTTGCTGACCCTGAACTAGTACAATGAACATGGGGATTGTTTGTGTTTAAAGAAATAACAATAAAAGCCCCTGGAATGCTTCCAGATGATAATAGTCACATAAAACCTAAAGCTAACTGTGAGGCAGGTGGCATGATGACATGAGCGTGGGAAACTGTGTGACTTTGACCAACACCCTTACGCTCCCTGAGACTCGGTTTCCTCATCTGGACTTGGGTGTCTTCCAAGGCGCTACCCAGCCCCAGCCTTCTGCAAAACACAGAGCACTGCTTTAACTTCCTTTCTTCTTAGCTTTGCCAAGGTGCCATCCCTGAGGGTGCTCTGCCGCCCACTCTGCTGGTTGACTGAGGGCACCCCACCTACCCTGTGGGATCTTCCTCCATAAAAGGAGGAATTCAAATAGACGATTTATAGTCCCATCTGACTGTGACCACTTTCTACAATTCTGTGAAGCTTGCAGCAGGAGAATACCACCTTGATGACTATCTAATTTATTATGTATACTAGAGGCCCGGTGCACGACATTTGTGCACTGGGTGGGGGGGTGTCCCCTCAGCCCAGCCTAAGCCCTGCAGGGAGCAGGCCTAAGCCAGCAGTTGGACATCCCCTGAGGGGTTCTTAGCTTGCCCCAGAGGCAGGAGTGGCTCTTGCCACCGCTGCTGCACTCAACAGCATGAGCCTGGCTTCTGGGATGAGCGGCACTCCCCCTGTGGGAGCACACTAACCACCAGGGGGCAGCTCCTGCGTTGAGTGTCTGCCCCTGGTGGTCAATGTGCATCATAGCGACCGGTCGTTCACCGTTTGGTCGATTTGCATGTTAGCCTTTTATTATATAGGGTTGCTTTAATTCTTATGGGTCTCTAAAACAAATAGGGAACAGCATTTGCCTCCTTTTTCCTTTCCCCAGATGTTCCGTTGGCACTGATTTTCATGTTGGATTCTCACATGAATCTTTTTTTTTTTTTGCAACCATCTGGGAAACGAAGTTAACAGAAAAACGTGATCAGGTCCTGTGCCCTAGGAGCCTGACTGTTTATCTCCTCCAGTCAACAGACTCCTTCCCCATGCTTGTGGTTTAGTTATTCCTTCAGTGTGGGATACACAGACTCTACGTGGCACGACTTTTGGCTTTCATTTTATATTTTTAAACATACATTTGATGTCATCCCATAAAACAGTTTAGCTTTCTACATTATTCCTTTTATAATCCAAACATCTGGTAATGTGAATCCTGTGTGAGGCATTCGTAATGTCTGTCTCCACGGGGTTGCTCTTCTGTCACCAGCCTCTGCAGCTCACCCTCCTGCAGTTTTTTCAGAGTTAGTTGTGGCAAGAGAGGGGCAGACGCTAGAGGACTTGATTTGGGGGCGAGATGGAGCCAAGCCATGATCCACAAGAAGTTGAAGGTTTTGAGGGCACCCTGTGATGTGTTGTTCAAACCAAGGGGATATAGAAATAGCTGTAAAACCTCAGTAGCTGTCTGCACAGTAATCCCGACCTCCTGTGCTCTACAACCAGGCCTTCGTGCCTCCTGGGGAACGAAGGCAAGGCGTGAAGATACTGAGTCTTTGACTCCCATTGTTTGAGTCTCATCATAACCTCGAAGGAACACCCCGTGACCACTTGGCTACATTTTTTTTAGACAAGTCAAATCCATTTCCAGGTCCTGGGTGCTTGGAGAACAAGGTACTTGGACTGTGTGCACAGGGAATAGGTCCTTTTCTCAGTGTGCCTTTCTGTGATACGCTTCTTTGTCAGCAACTTTGTGACTCGAGGTAGGAAATGGTTAGGCAGACATTCAGGTGCATTTCTGGGCCTCTGGGGATCTCGGTGCAGAAATACAGGAGAGCAGGATTCTGCACGTGGGTGGGCCTAGCCTGTGTGTGGAAGAGAACATGGTGCGGGGAGGCTAGCTGACAGGCAGGACGGCCAGAGGACTTCAGGTCCTGAGTTGGGCCTCAGTTCTCAGCCAGAGTCTCCACGGAAGTGAGGGCATTAGAACTCAGCACGCCCTGCCCTTCTGAGCACCCTCACGTCTGTGCACTGGACCCACCACGTTGGTTCACTGCTAAGTTTTGAACAGGCCTGCCTGCTACTAGGCTCCTCTATCACTTCTCCCTGCCCCTCTATTCCACCTCACCTTGTCCCCTCTATTCTGCTTCCTCCCACAAATCTCATTTGTTTCTAATGCTTTGAGTTCCTTTAAGGAGAGAGAAATGCTTGTTCTTCTGAAATCAGAGATAAGAGCAGTGGTTCTCCGCCTTCTGGCCCTTTAAATACAGTTCCTCATGTTGTGACCCAACCATAAAATTATTTTCGTTGCTACTTCATAACTGTAATGTTGCTACTGTTATGAATCGTCATGTAAATATCTGATATGCAGGATGGTCTTAGGCGACCCCTGTGAAAGCGTCGTTCGACCGCCAAAGGGGTCGCGGCCCACAGGTTGAGAACCGCTGGGCTAGAGAGAGAAACCTCTCTTTCTTGATTAAGCTCATCTGAGGAAAAACAACCTTGGTTCAACCCACTTTCTCCCTCTCTTTTATGTCAATATGCGAGCGGTTGTGGCTGGAGAGAAACACAGTCCTGCTGATCTAGCCCTGCTCTAAATTCACAACCCGCAAGTCTCAAATGGCCTCTCAGGCCTCCAGGAAATCCGACATTTCCTTAGACAAATCACTTTTTCCCAGGAGCTGACCATTTCACAGCTTCTCTCTCCCCCAACCTCGGAATGTCTCATCACTTTCAGCAGAATCACTAAATCAACCCCTGTACATATCCCCGAATCCATCGCTCTCTTCCCTCTCAGAGGATGGAGGAGCCACCTCTTTGTAAGGGCAGCCCCTCCCACTGGTCCCCTGGACCCATCCCCTCACCTGCAGGAGACCTTTGCTCCTCCACGTCTCCTCCTCTTCTCTAGCAGCATCAGTTTCCTCCTCCAGCAGTAACCTGCTGATCCCAAATGGCGTCTCTTGCTAGATGCAATTTCCTGAAAATGAATTAGAAAATTTGATGAAACTGATATATTTTTAGCAAGATTCAAACAAATAAGATCACCTCAAACATAGAGAAGAAGTAACAATAACTGAAGAAGAAATTAAAGATTTTGTGAAAGATCGCCAGTCCTCAAAAAAGCCAAGTCACAGCTAATTTCGTCAACCCAACTTCAATAAGAATATGTATATTTTGGGTAACTTGTCATAAAAAGACTTCTTATATTTTAAAGATATGCCATGAAATATAAGTGAAGTTAAGTGTCTAGGATTGGGATTTGCTTCAAAATAATTCAAGGGATGAGGGAAAAGAGTGAGGATAGAGATGGATTGGCTCAGCCGTAATAATTGTTCAGGAAGCTGGGGATGAATGCATGGAGCTCATTATATGATTCTATTTTTATGTTTGAAATTTTTCATATATAACTTTTTTTAAAAAACCTGCTGGATGTATTAGTGATGGCTGAGAATCTTAGAATATCAAAGGATGAGACAATGCTCCTAGAGCTATATTCTCAAGACCATCTCTTTTAAAAGAGGAGGAAGAACTGAGAAGAAATTAGAGAAGAATGGAACATTTAGAGAATCTTTTCAAAAGTTATTTTCTCTGGATTGTCCCAGGATTTTGCCTAAAACCCTTATCACAGTGGGTACTGTATAATTAATCAAACCTTTTTACAGTTTTCTAGTAAAACTGTTTCTGTTTGATTATCCAGGACCCCCAAAGAACCTAGACTACTAAAACGAAGTGAAAACAGTGTCCCGCTAGCTATAAAACTAAATTCTCATAGATGCGTTGTCCTGTTTTTCAACTCTCAGTTGTGCACAAGTGGTGTGTTGGTCTATTCCCATGACAGAAATAACCCCTAGTTACTGTCACTTTATGCCATATTTTGCTTTCTGGTCAGGATTAATACCCCTTGATTACTTTATAAAGATTGTCTTGGATATTCTTATGTATTTATTCTTCCGTATGAACTTTAGAGTACATTGTCATTTCCCTACAATAAAATTTACTTGACACTGTATTAGAATTACATAAAATTCAGCAATTAATTTGAAGATAAATGACATACCACAACATCGAGGCCTTCTGTCCGGTTAGCTTGGCTGACGTGCAGTCACTAATGAGACATGACAGCCTTGTATTAGCTGTGCTTGGGGAGCCAGCTGGGACGCCTCAAAGTGGCACTGACTAGAGCAGCGGTTCTCAACCTTCTGGCCCTTTAAATACAGTTCCTCATGTTGTGACCCAACCATAAAATTATTTTCGTTGCTACTTCATAACTGTAATGTTGCTACTGTTATGAATCGTCATGTAAATATCTGATATGCAGGATGGTCTTAGGCGACCCCTGTGAAAGGGTCGTTGGACCGCCAAAGGGGTCACGACCCACAGGTTGAGAACCGCTGGACTAGAGAGTTGCAGGGACACAAGAGGCCTGCAGCGAGCCATCAGAGCCCCAGCACAGAAGTGCCAGGAACAATGGCATGGATTTTTGAAAGAGGAACACGTTTTTCAGCGTCCTCAGGTTTACTGGGAAACAGGCAGCGCTCCTACAGTGGGGCCTGCTATGGATCCGGGTTGTGAGCTGAGAAAGGCAAGTCCAGAGACGTCCAGGACAGCGCTGCTAGATTGATGGTGCCACCGAAGCTTCCTTTCTGCTTTTCCTTTTCTTAATTTAGTGTGCATCCTTGGTTATATTTTTGACTTTTTAAAAATCATGTCCCTTCAGTAAACACCAGAAAGACCTCATTTTTCTCACCCGGTCTGAGAGTCTTCGTTTTCTAAAGGAGGATTTAACTTTTTTTAAAAAAATTTTTTTTTTATTGATTTCAGAGAGGAAGGGAGAGGGAGAGAGATAGAAACATCAGTGATGAGAGGATCATTGATCCGCTGCCTCCTGCACACCCCATACTGGGGATCGAACCCACAACCCCAGCATGTGCCCATGCCCGGAATCAAACCTGGGACCCTTCAGTCTGCAGGCCGATGCTCTATCCACTGAGCCAAACCAGCCAGGGCGGATTTAACTTTTTGATGGTTCCTGTAACCCTCCATTACTCACTGGCCTTCTTCTTGTCATAGTTTACGTTCCGACTTGATTATGCTTTACTGTTGTTCCTTCTATTGATTTGGAATCTTTTTTTAAGAGCGTGCTGTTGCTGCGTCTTCCGTTTAATTGGTCCACGTCAGCTGGGTTGGGGAGAAATGAAGTAAACTGCTTCCCCCACCCCATTCCCTGAGCTAACTCAGCTCCAGTTGGCCCTGTTCTGTATCCACCTGGAGGCTGCGGTTGTCGGCGTATTTATTTCTAAGGCCCAGTCATAGAAATAGGAGTCTATTCACATTGGGTAACCGCTTTATACTGCTGAATGTGATAAATTTAGCAACACCGGGAGGAAGTGTTCTACTTGCTGATGCTGAGCCGGGCAAAATTGTTACTTTTCTTTTCTTCTCATAGTCCTTGCAGCACCGAAACCGCTGACCCCACTGTCCTCACCTCATCTCCCAGTGTGACATAACCTCAGCGTGTCTGAAGAAATGTCCTGAGAGCAGCGGTTCTCAACGTGTGGGTCGCGACCCCTTTGGCGGTCGAACGACCCTTTCACAGGGGTCGCCTAAGACCATCCTGCATATCAGATATTTACATGACGATTCATAACAGTAGCAACATGACAGTTATGAAGTAGCAACGGAAATAATTTTATGGTTGGGTCACAACATGAGGAACTGTATTTAAAGGGCCAGAAGGTTGAGAACCACTGCCTTAGAGGCTCTTGGCTTTGTTTTGAGTTTCCAACAGTCTGTGCTAAGCACCAACACTGACCAACATGCACAATAGTCAGGGCAGGATAGGCGGTGGCCCAGTGTGGGTTCCCCCAAAAGAAGCCCCAGAGATATGCAAGCAATTGATTTGATGATCCCAAGACACATGGCAGGACAGCAGAGAAGTGAGACGGGGAAAAGAAAGTCAACAAAGGATGTTTTATCAAGCAAAAAAAGAGAACTTGATCACGTGGAGGAAGTCCCGGAGCCAGCATAAAACACACATCGCCCTAGGGAACAAGGGAACAGGGACTTCTGGAACAAAGTCTTCAATTCCCTGGAACGTCCAGGCCTCTGTACCAGAGGAGGCGGTTAATAAAAGATACGCACGTGCTGACAGCGGGTACTGGCTACACTAAACTATAAGGCCGCAGAGGTACGGGTGGAGCCCCAACAGTGTCCCTTACAATAGATTTTACTCAGTTCTTATGATCAAGAAATTATTTCAGTTGTCATAGCGTGGTGTGATGGCATGATGGTTCCTGACCATGTGTGCTGGCATCTTTCCTTGGTAACAGACCCCAATCCCTTGTCCGTACAGTCCTGTGTCCCCGTAGGACCAGTCATATCACCTCATGCTTCCTAGTGAGGCATACAGTGAAGTAAAATCATAAGCTTATCGCTTGAACCAATAAAGCAATTTTTCTTATATTTTTGTAAATATGTTTATTTATTTATTCATTCATTCATTTCAGAGAGAGGAAGGGAAAGGGAGAGAGAGATAAACATCAATGAGAGAGAAACATCCATTGGCTACCTCCTGCCCCACACCCTGCCTCACCCAGGATCAAGCCAGCAACCCAAGCATGTGTCCTGATCTGAATCCACCTCCTGGTGCATGGAACGATGCTCAATCAACTAAGTCATGCCAGCAAGGCTATATTTTCAAATAAACACAAAATAAACTGAATAAAAAAAATATATTTTGTGTGTGTGCACCCATTTCTCAGATCCCCTTTGGAAGAAAATTCCAGCTGAGCACCAAGGTCTGTGCTCTCCTTCTTCCTGGTAGCTTAACTAGACTACATTTCCCAGCCTCCCTTGCAGCTAAATGTGACCATGTGACTAAAACCTCTAGCTGGTGAAATTTGAGCCCAGAGAGGTTTTCACTCCGCAGGCCTGGCTCCTGAAACCTCCCCTACATGCTCTTCCATGCTCTTTACCCCAGGCCCTAATGGAGATGGTCATGCCCATGGTTGACCTAAGATGGCAGAGCCACAATTAGCCCAAGTCCTTTAATGGAGCAGAGCTCCTCTATCAATTTGCAATCACGCTAGGCTGTGCCTGAGCAAGAAATAAACCATGGTGTTGAGCCATTACATTTTAGGTTTACTTATTATATTACTTTAACACTCTAACATTAATCTGGCACCTACCCTTGGACCTCCATGGACCCTGGGTAAAGAATCCTTGCTCAGGGGGAAGTAAAACAAAAACAGATACACAGCACTAGGAAAAAGGCAGCTAGGAGAACATTGCAGCACTTACAATGAGTTCATCTACCAGGAACTCAGAAAGGCATATGAATTTGAAAAGATTTATATAGGAGCAACTAAGGGATTAAAAGAGCAAAGGTATCTTTCCATCAAGATAAACTAAGATAGCTCTACCTGGTTTGGCTCAGTGGACAGAGCGTCAGCCTGTGGACTGAAAGGTTCTAAATTAGATTCCAGTCAAGGGCACATGCCCGGGTTGTGGACCCGACCCCCAGTAGGGGGCGTGCAGGAGGCAACCAACCAATGGTTCTTTCTCATCATTGATGTTTCTATCTCTCCCTCTCTGAAATCAATAAAAAATATATTTTAAAAAAAGATAAACTAAGATTAAGACTCTAATTTAGAAAGAGGAGTAGATGAACTCAAAGTCCATTAGTGGTTGTCAACAGTCATCTAATGTAATCTGGAATTCTAGAACTTGGAGATAAGAAGTAGTTGTATGGCCCTAGCTGGCTTGGCTCAGTGGATAGAGCATCGGCCTTTGGACTGAAGGGTCCCAGGTTTGATTCTGATCAAGGGCACATAACTGGGGCACATACCCGGGTTGCAGGCTCAATCCCCAGTGGGGGGCGTGTGTGAGGCAGCTGATCAATGATTCTCTCTCATCATTGATATATTTTTTAAATATATTTTTATTGATGAGTCAATAAAAATATATTGATGAGTCAATAAAAAATATATTTTTTTAAAAAGTAGTAGTTGTATGACAAAATAATCCAATTTGAACAAATATGTCCTAATCAGGAAGTAATAAAGGACACTCATTATCCCAAGAATATGTATATCTTGGAAACAAATAGAATCTAGCAGGGTTTTGACAGATAGTTCCTTCATAATCGGTTGTAGAAGGGAAGATAAGGATGTTCAGAGGTCTCGCTGGTGGCCCTGGTGGTAGAGGTGGAAGCCGTGGGAGCCAGTGTCCCTGGCTGACACTGAAGTTGTCTGGCCTTCCTCACAACCTCCACAGCCACTTCCTGTTCCTGATTATTCAAATGAGTCCGTCTTACACACAGCATGTGGAGGGGCTTTGAAAAAAGTGCATTTAACAATAGCTAAGATTTAGAAACAACCTAAGTGTCCATCAGCAGATGAGTGGATTAAAAACCTATGGTACATCTACACAATGGAATACTACGCCACTATAAAAAAAAGGAACTTTTACCATTTGCAACAGTATGGATGGAAATGGAGAGCATTATGCTAAGCGAAATAGGCCAGTCAGAGAAAGATAAATATCACACGATCTCACTCATACGTGGGATATAATGATCAACATAATTTGATGATCAAGAGTAGATCCAGAGACAAATGGCAGTGTGGAGGGGGGGCGGGTTAGAGAGCAACCAAAAGACTTGTATGCATGCATATTAGCATAGCCAATGGACACAGACACTGGGGCGGTGTGGGCTAGCCTGGGGTGGGAATGGCTGGGGTAGGGGGGTCAATCGGGGAAAAAAGGAGACATATGTAAAACTTTAGACAATAAATAAAAAGAAAAAAGTGCATTTAACCACATCACTCCCTTACCTAAAACTCTTTTCTCCTCACCAAAATGGTCACAGGCCCGTGGTCTAACTCCTCCCGTGGCTCCAGCCACTGCAGGTCTTTCCTGGCTGATGCGGTCCCCTGCCCTCTGCATGGCTGGCTCCTGCTCTTCCTCTGGACCTCAACTGAAGTGTCACCTTCTTAGACAGGTCCTCCCCAACCAACTCATCTTTCAGAAATCCTCCTAGGATTCTACTTCCCGCGCCAGCATCCTTCTCTTCATGGCACTTGTCACAAGCTAATGGAGTGTGTGTGTCCTATCATCGGACTCCTCTCCTTGACTGAAAGGTCCATTTGGCCGGGACTGTACCTGTTTGTTCACTACGCCATTGCCCTAGTTCAGTGGTCAGCAAACTCATTAGTCAGCAGAGCCAAATATCAACAGTACAACGATTGAAATTTCTTTTGAGAGCCAAATTTTTTAAACTTAAACTATACAGGTAGGTACATTGTTATTAACTTAATTAGGGTACTCCTAAGCTGACCTTTGCTAAAAACGTCCTCAATCTGATTGAGGTACGTTCGCTGAGGTCGACCCCTTCCAACTCTCCCATCCACACTCATCTTGTATACTTGTTTCGTCTATCTCATTTCCGAAAAACGACTTCTGCGCATGGGCCACGAAGTTTCAATCGCACTGTACGTGCGCGCCCGCACGTGGTATTTTGTGGAAGAGCCACACTCAAGGGGCCAAAGAGCCGCATGTGGCTCGCGAGCTGCGGTTTGCCGACCACTGCCCTAGTTCATCCAATACCTGGCACAAACAGACATATACACACAAATTGTTAAAAAATGACATGTGCACACACTTTCTTTAAAAATTTTTTCCAGCTTTGTTGAGAACAGGCTTAATTCTTTTAAATATATGTGTGTGTGTATATATATATATATATATGTATTTTATTGATTTCAGAGAGGAAGGGAGAGGGAGATAAAAACATTAATGATGAGAATCATTGATTGGCTACTTCCTCCACGTCCCCTACTGGGGATCAAGCCTATAGTCCAGGCATGTGCCCTTAACCAGAATCGAACCTGGAACCCTTCAGTCCATAGGCCGACACGCTATCCACTGAGGCAAACCGGCCATGGCTGTGCACATACTTTTTAATAATGTGTTCTACTGTTGACCAGATATTGCTTTTGTCTCTATTGTCTGGGCAAGTACTGTGAGTCAGGCGCTGTTCCTGGTGCTCAGAGTGCAGCAGTGACTAAAGCAGACAAAAGTCCCTGCCCACAGGCTGCCTTCCCGCTGGTGAGTCAGGCCTGGTTTTATGGAGGCATGTCCCTGTCACACCCTCTCAGTTCACTCTTTCGCTCAGCCTCCACCTGACCAATGGGAGCTAGGGGCTGGTGGGTAAATGCTCCCTCCTTCCATCTTGCGTCCTACACAGTGTCTCAGAGGCCCCCGGGGAACTAGCCCAGTTGCTCATGGATTGACCACCTCGATCATGCACGCTTGGGTGGGCTTTCTCCCCTTCCTGCTTCATTCTTTCTGGTTCTGATTCCTTCCCTGCCCCTTTCCCACAGGATCACTTCCCAGAAGAAGCTGCCTGCCCTCAGATCCCTCCCCAACACTGCTTTGGAGGAGAACCCAAGCCAACAAAGCCAGCATTTTCATATTTCATTTGAGTTATTTTCTACATTTCTGTACTTTGGGGTTCCTAAAGAGCAGGGATCAGCTATTCTTTTTTTATATATATGTATTTTCCCCCAGTTACTAATTCAAGGCCTGGCAAAGAAGAATAACATGTGTTGATGTTGATGTGATTAGACAAAAAAGAAAGAAGACAGTGAATATCTGTGGCCCAAGGGAGGCCAGAGCCACTTTCAGCACAGAGACCTCTGCCTGATATTGGGTAAGACTGGGACCCGCCAGGGCAATTACTGTTTTCTCTTCTGTGTACCCATCCTGCTCTCCTCGTCCCCTCCCCCGCCCTCTCAGCGGGTCCCTTCACCCTTGACTTCCAGCAGCAGCTGCAGGGGTCCAGCTGCTGAAGTAGCATAGGGCCCATAGCTGGGGGCTCACTCCGGAGCTCTGCCTGCCGCCTGCTCCCTCCAAGTTGGGAGTGGGTGAGGGAGCCCAGGCCCTACTTCCCAGGGGCGGGATCCACATGTCTGTCATCTGGTGCTGAAAATGACAGGATCCCGCTCCCACAAGGCCTCAGTCAGGGACTCAAAATGAATAAATGAATGACTTCAAACTTCAGTACCAACCCTGACTGGTTCTCATGGAAACAGAGAGTGACAGGCCCCAGGGAAAGGTGAAAAGAGCATTGGACAAGAGTTGTAGTTACGGGTCTACCACTAATTTGATGCTCCTGTGGTCATGTACCACTTTTCTGCCCACAGTTTCCTGAAAATGAGACCGTTGGACCAGATGATCTCAAAGATCCCCCAGCTCTAGGATTCTTAAATTACAGAACTGGAAGGAAGCTGATCTGTCAGTTCAAATAAACTTTTTCCCCCTTTTATGACTCTCACTGTTGGTAACAGCCCCATGCCTCCTCTAAACCCACTAGGTTCAGCTCTAGCACATTTGTTCTTGCGGACTCCCACGCTCCTTTAATACAAGCCTGGCATATGCTTGAACATATTTTTTGTAATTGACATATTTACTGAGATTATCGTGGATTCATATTCAATCATAAGAAATAGTACCCTTTGCACAGTTTCCCCCAATGATAGCATTTTGCAAAACCTTAATAGGCTCTCACAGCTAGGCTTTGATACAATCCACCTATCTTACTTAGATTTCCCGTTTTACCTGTACTTGTGTGTGTGTGTGTGTGTAAGTTCTATATAAATTTTATCATCTCTTCTAAAACCACAAGAATCCCTTATGTTGCCCTTTCATAACTACACCTTGCCTTCCTTCCATCCCACCTCATCCTCCGTTTGATGGTTTTTTCAACAATCTTCTTGTTTGGAAATAATTTCAAACTTGCAGAAACGTTCCAGTACATCTTCAACCCAGATTCGCTGATGGTTAATATTTTGTCCGTTTACTTTATCGTTTTTTCCTGTTGACATTTCCCTCTGAATCATTTGAAGGTACTAATAAGTTGCATACACCACGCCCCTTTATTCCTTCACAATACTTCAGTGTGTATTTCCAAGAATTGGGATATTCTTCTACATGCCCATAGCGCACGTTACCAACTTCAGCACATGTAACATTGATCCAGTACTTTAACCTCTCAGGATCCCAAATTGTCCCCATGTCCTCTATAAGCACTTCCACCCCTCTCTAGTCCAGGACCAGGTATCACCTTTCGTTGCCATAACTTTTGGGCACTCTTTAATCGGGAACATTTCCCAAGCCTTCTTTTGTCTGTTACGACATTGACGGGCTTGAAGAATATAGCCCCTGCCCCTTTTTAATAGACGTTCCTCATTGTGGGGTTGTCTGAGGTTTCATCATCCGTAGATTCAGGTTATGCATTCTACCTGGGAACACAGGTAGGTGATGTGTTCTGAGGATGTGAAATCCATCTGTTCCTATTGGTGATACTGATTTTGATCAAGGTGCTGTCTGCCTGCCCCTCGGTCAGTGTTTCCCTCGTGCTATTCATAAGCCTAAACCATCTCTGGGAGACAGGGAAACCCATGCAAATATCTTCTAACCAATAAACCCTACCCCTAGTGTGAGCATCCATTGAGGATTCTTGCCTGAGCCCATCTTGGTCTCTTCAAGTCCCTTTTCCAGGTTTTCTACTGTTTCGTTTCCTGGCGTCTTTGGTTCTGGTCCGAGTCTTCTCCCTGTCCTTTCAACATCCTCCCATGGCCTTTGGGCAGAGACTAGGCCGGAGCAGTAAGCTCAGCAACCTGGACTGGAAATGAGCTAATGTGGGCTGTTCCCCTTCAAACCGTCCACCAGGGATTTGCATAATAGAGTGGCCTGTGAGCGCTCACTTCCTGGATCGGTTCCTGCCGCCTCTCACCAAGTCCCCTCCCTCTCCCTGGGGTCCCCCTCCCCCGCTCCGGCTCTGGCTTCCCCCTCGCTAAGCCTAAGGGGTACTTTCTACGGGCGGCCGGGCCTGCAGAACCCGACGCCTGGACGTTCACTGCGCTCGCGGCGAACGGGCCGGCGCGAGTCCCACCCTCGCCTTAGACCGACCGGCCGGGAGCCGAACAGAAGCGCTAGAATAAATCATCGCGCGGGGGAGGGAGGGGTCCCGGTTTGGGTATTTTGTCGGTACTTTTCCGTGCCCAGCAGCGCGGGGAACAGCGCAGGGGCGGGGGCCAGGGGCAGCCCCACGAGGCCGG
>NW_005354756.1:1004196-1024102 GCF_000412655.1 Myotis brandtii | reverse complement strand
GAGGGGGGGGTAGGGGGCAGTCCCCATCCTGCACCCGCCGCACCTGCGGGAGCCTCTCGGGGCCCAGATAGGTGCCCATAGAGAGGGTGCCCTGTCGGTCGCGCCGTGGGGCCTGGATCCCGAGCGCTGGTCCTCGGAGGTGACAGTGAGGCGACCTTCAAAGAACCCCGAGCTGAGCCAGCCCAGCGCGAGCAGCACCCCATTCCCCCTCGCCCGCAGAACGAATGGAAATGAGACCTGAATGCATTGGGGGCCGGACAGATGGCGTTTGGGACCCTCCCCCCTGCATTCTGAGAGTTAGCAAGTTCACTTCGCCACTTTTTCGACGTGTGAGTTTTAGGATTCTCTGCGAACCTCCAAGGTCAGCCTCTTGCGGGTTAAAACAGACATACTGAGATGTATGGTCGCGTCTTCTGTAAGGTTGTGCTTCGGGAGGGACAAGTCGAAAGCCCAGCTGCTCTCGGGGCTGGGGCGGGAGCCCCTGCCCGTTAGGCCTCGATGTTTGAGCCCCTTCGCTTGTGCAGACACTGAAATCCATGTCCGCTCTCAGCGCCCCCTCCGTCTGGGTGTTTAAGCCTCTGATTTTTTTCTTTAAGTTTTTTTTTTTTTTTTTCTGATACTAGAACTTAATTGCTTCTAACCAATGTGTAAACGTTGTCAATGTTGTCTGTGCGTTTGGAGGCAGGACGGGTACTTTTTTCCTGGAGCTCTTTTGGTGGCAGGGGTGACAGACTAGGGAAACAAGCTAGGAACAGGGTTTTTCCTGGTTTCCAGCTACAGGATCAGCAGAGAGGGAGGTGGTCAGGCAGAGCAATGCCCGCCCCGGGCAGTCTGCCCTGGGGAGGGTCACCCCACTTCCCCAGCGGAGGATGACAGAGAGGGAGCTTGGCTGGCAGGGTCAGAGGGGAAGCTGGAGTGACAGATGGCACGTCTCTCTTTCTCTTTTCGTTTGGAAAGGTCACACTTGCGTGTACTTTGATCCCTGACCCCTCTGTCATCACAGAGGTGTCCAGACGAGTGTAGACAGGCTACCTGGACAGCTGAGCTGGTCTCTGGGATGCTGAGCTGGCTTAGAAAGTCATGGCCCCAGGCAACGGTCTTGGCAAGAGTTGTGTTACTGTTTGACCCCGGCCTAGCCATTTCCTGTTCCATGCCCCAGGGACCTGTGAGGTTTGGTTTCCCATCCCCAGTGCTCCCTGAAGAGTGTCTCCACCCTGGCTGTGTGCTCCTTCTGCAAGGACACTGGCCTTGCGGTGGGAAACCTGGATTCAAATCCCAGCTCCTCTTTTTCTCTGCTGGCTGTGACCTTGGGCCCTTATTTAACCTCTCCGACCTGGCTTTCCCTTCTCTGGGATTGCCCCCCCTGCACCCAAAGCAAAAAACAAAACAAACCTCATCAGACTGTTGTAAGGCTTAAAGAGTTTTTTAATTAAAAACACTTTTTAATTGATTTGAGAGAGAGAGAGAAAAAAAATACATCAATTTGTTGTTCTACTTTCATATGCATTCATTGGTTGATTCTTGTCTGTGCCCTGATGGGGGATTGAATCTACAACCTTGACATATCAGGACAATGCTGTGACCAACTGAGCTACCCTGCCAGGACAAAGAGTTTTTTGTTTGTTTGTTTGTTTGTTTTATTCTCACCTGAGGATATTTTTCCATTGATTTTTAGAGAGAGTGGAAGAGAGAGGGAAAGAGAGAAATAGCGATGTGAGAGAAACACTTTGATTGGTTGCCTCCTGCACAATTGATTGGTTGCCCCGGTTCTGGGGAGGAGCCTGCAACCAAGGTACGTGCCCTTGACTGGAATCGGACCTGGGACCCTTCAGTCTGCAGGCGGAAGCTCTATCCACTGAGCCAAACCGGCTAGGGCAGGGCAAAGAGTTTGACTAAATGACCTGTGAGAGTTTCCAGGTCTCATTCCAACATGACTAGGTTTGTGAGTTGGCTTTGAGCCCCGAAAGGGATAAGAAAGAGATATTACAGTGGTAATTATTGTCTTTCTTATATTGTGAGGGTCGAATCAGGCCATGTAAAATAAAAGAGCATTATTTGAATTGAAAGGAGTTCTTAAACTTTTTCCCCCGTTTCCCAACTAGCAGCATCTTAGTGTTTGCCATCCGATGGGGACTTGCTTCCTGTCGTTGCATTCTGAGCCCCTGCCTCTGACCTTGCACATAGTAGGTCTCTAATTGTTAGATGAATCTGGGCTCCGCATCTTGACCGCGTGCTCCCATGATGGACAGCAGACCTTGGGCCTTCCCTGTGCCAGCAGCTGTCGGGGTTTTTTCATAGACACGATTGTTCTGTGGCTCCGTGCAGCTCATAAACAGCCCAGGAGGGCAGACAGGCAGGTGGCCACCTTTCCTACAAGGGGCGGTTCTTTTTTCCCCCTTTAGGCCTCGGTTGAGAAAGGCATTGGAGGACGTGTTCATTGAAACTCAGAGGTTTGCAGATGTTAAATCCAGCCTTTCACGTGGGGTGCAGTTTAACACTATGCTGGGAAGTTTAATAAGCTCGGGGATAATGTTACAACAACCAGCCTCTTCAAACATATGATTACTTGAGCCTTGGTTTTGAAAAGGTATTCCGATCTATTTAACTCATCCGTACTTGGCATGCGCCATGACGTTTGTGGGGGAGGACAAAGGGATGCGCCTCGGGGATAATGTTACAACAACCAGCCTCTTCAAACATAGGATTACTTACTTGAGCCTTGGTTTTGAAAATGTATTCTGACTCTTTAACTCATCCGTACTTGGTATGCGCCATGATGTTTGTGGGGGAGGACAAAGGGATGCGCCTTTTAGGAGATCAAGGTGTTAGGGGAAGAACCGTTTCCTCTAACCCCAGGAGTCTCAGATTTAATTTTATAGTCTTGGGTGAGTGAGTCTGTTGTGAGAGACAGACTGTTGAATGGGTCTTCTGGCTCCTCCCTTCCTTTTTCTTCTTCTCGAACAAATGTTTCCTATTCTCATCTGTCTTATTAGGTGTATCCGCGTGGAGGCCACCAGCAGTGCTGAAAAGCTCCAAGTTGTAGCCAGGGGACAGTAAGCAGTAGCATATGTGTAGCTCTGGATGCCGCTGAACTGCATAGAACCCCAAATGATGCGCAGCTGCTTAAAGCAAGGCTTCGGTGTGTGTCTTCTGAAGGGCCGTGTGGCATTATTATTCATGGAGAAGCTCACGCAATGATGTGTTTGTTAATAGGGCACCTGAGGTGGGAGAGGGTGGAAGGGGTGGGAGGTGAGCTCTTGTTTGGGCTTCCGGTCCAGCATTCTGGGAAGGGCCGCTCCCAGCCTCACCCGGTAAGCGGTGCGCTTTTCCGAGAAGCTGTGAATCCTTTGGTAAAGACTGGTAAATGGTGAGCCCTAGCCTGTTTGGCTCAGAGGATAGAGCGTTGGCCTGTGGACTGAAGGGTCCCAGGTTCGATTCTGGTCAAGGGCACATGCCCGGAGGTGGGAGAGGGTGGAAGGGAAGGGAGGTGAGCTCTTGTTTGGGCTTCCGGTCCAGCATTCTGGGAAGGGCCGCTCCCAGCCTCACCCGGTGAGCGGTGCGCTTTTCCGAGAAGCTGTGAATCCTTTGGTGAAGACTGGTAACTGGTGATTTCTCAGGCCACCAACGCACAGCATTGGGAGTCTTTTGGCCTCCATGTCTCGAGCTATGAAATGGGTTCTATGGATGCTTCCTAAACTTGCCCCGTCGGACCCCTGGGAAGGGGGTTGGGGAGCTCAGCCTGAGGCTTCCAGCACTTTTCAGTGTTAGTCCAGTGGTTCCTTTGGTGAAGGCCAGAACACAGGGTTCTTGTCTGTTTTAAAAATAAAGTCATGTAAACTGCCGCCTTGTATAAAACTCTCTCAAGGAAGATGCACCTTATTTCCTTGGGGCTCTGGGGCTCTCCCCAGCGTAAGGGTGTGTACTCCCAGTTTGAGAATCTTGGAGCTGGATTATTGCAGGGGTCGCTTCTAGTTCCAACTTTATGAAATGCCGGGACATTTAAAGGCTGAAGGTGACCTCCTTCCTCGAGGAAACGGATTGTGTACTAACATCTGCAAAGGATGCCCCGGTACTGAAGGCAAATAGGTAGATCAGTAAATGAAAGAGCCACCGGAGTAGACATTATCTGGATCTGAATGCTAAGGAAGACCATACTCTGAGTATTCAGGGGACTTGGAAATGCCCCCCGGCCCCCCGCCCCCCCCCTGGCAAGAATGAGTTGAAAGGAACCATGAAATGTGAGTGAAGTGCTGTGACTTTTTCTAAACCAGAACAGTGACGAGACAGTTCTCCCCACATTCTAGTGAGTAGTTGAAGCATCCACCCGCCCACTCACCTGCTCTTTGTTGAGTAAATCTAAAGTGCAGGTCAAGTGCACTGTGCATAGGGAGAGCACAAGACAGAGTGACAGATGGGAGCTAGATAGAGGGGAGCGGCCCCGGCCCCGGGGGTGTGTAACCTCTTCCTCGCCCTCCTCTCTTCCCTCCTGCTTTCCCCGCAGGTGCAGGACTCTCACCCTGCTGTGCTCCTCCCACAGCCTCCTGTGGGGGAGGGAGCCCGTAACCTGTCTTTGCCAAATTCGTCTTTTTTTATGTTATTTTGCCCCAGAGGTGCCCAAGTCTCCCCGTCTGAGAGATGAAAGGTCAATTCCCGAATATAATGACCATCTTTTATTTAAAAAAAAAATGGTGGTAGCCCAGCCAGCGTGGCTCAGTGGTTGAGCATTGACCCTATGAACCAAGAGGTCAAGGTTGGATTCCCTGGAGGAGCTCATGCCCAGGTTATGGGCTCAATCCCCTGTGTGGATGGAGCCTGCAGGAGGCAGCCAATTGATGATTCTCTCTCATCGTTGATGTTTCTCTCTCTCTCCCTCTCCCTTTCTCTCTGAAATCAATAAAAAAATATTTTAAAAATAGTGGTAAAATATACGTAACATAAAGCTGACCATTTTAAAGTGTACGGTCTTGTGGCATTAAGGACCTTCGCCTTGTTGTGCAGATCTCAGCACCACCCATCCCCAGAACTTGTTCCTCCTCCCCGACTGGAGCTCTGAACTGATTAAACACTGTCTCCGTCCCGCTGTCAGCCTGTGTGACAGTCCGAGGAACCTCTCTCCTAAGAGGAGTGATACCATATTTGTCTCTTAGTGACTGGCTTATTTCACATAGCATAGTGTCTTCAAGGTTCATTCATGTTGTAGTGCGGAACAGAATTCCATTTCTTCTTGAGGCTGAATAGTATGGCACTGCATGTGTATCTACCAGTGTATCCATTCATCCTTCGACGGACGCTTGGGTTGCGACAACCTTTTGGCCGTTGTGAATAGCGCTGCTCTGAACGTGGGTGGACAAAGATCTGAGACCTGCTTTCACTCCTTTTGGGGCTACAGGCTCCTCTGGCAATTCTGTGTTTGATTTTTGAGGACTCTCCATGCTCTTTCCTTGGTGGCTGCACCATTTTATATTCCTACTAGCAACGGACAAGGGGTCCAGTTTCTCCATATCCTCGCCATCACTAGTTATTTTCTGTATTTTGGACAATAGGCATCCTGACTGGTGTGACATGTTATTTCTCTTGACTCACTTTCTCCCTCTTCGTTCTGTTATTCTTTCAACACTGGCCGTGGTCTTTGCCTTCCTTTGAGCTGCGGGGAGGCCCTGACATGTTAGGAGTGCTTCCTTCAGCCCTGGCTCCTGGCTGCCAGGGGATTCTGAGGGCATCATGTTTCATTTCTTTAGTGAGTGCAGCGGGATGCAGATTCCGGAGGTTTCCAGAGGCCGCTCTGCTCCTGCGTTAGGGTCAGCGTGTCTATGGCTCTCCTCCCATCCTCCCCTCGTCTTTTTAATTTTGAATGTGAGTTGGGGGACTCAAGAGGATAACAGCGGACCAGCAACTCAGACAGTGCTTGGCCCTTTGTGACTCTGAATGCAGGGTTCCGGGAGTAAACTTGCTTTGCCTGTGGACCTTGACTGTGAGTGGGGTGTTCGGTGGTCTGACATCTGCAGAGATCTGGCGGCAGAATTAAAACGTCAGGGGCAATAGATATTATGCATACATACATCTACATACACCAACACACACATGCAGAGGTCCAAAGATACCGGCCTTGCCCGCATTGCTGAGTCTCAAACCTGGAGAGGAAATTGGAGGTTTATTTAAACTAAGGGCAGAGGCAGAGTCTTATCAGGTTGCAGAGTTGGAATGGGTAAGCCTTGTGCCGAGGGATTAAAACCACCAAACAGATAGACAACAAACCAAAGCTGTGACTCAGGAATAGCAGTTAATGATGGAGAGACACGGGGGTGGGGGGGGGGAGGGGGTGCAGCAGGAAAATGAGCAATTGGTGGCGGGCATGATTCACTGGGGCTGTGTCCCCGAGTGTTTCACGTGGGTGCGGAATTTCTGCGACAGTTTCCTGGCGCTCTCAGTAGAGAGGAAAAGAGTGTCATCCAGATGGTGGGTATTTCATCTCGACCTTTGCACCTAGAAAATGTTTTCGATGAAATGCTGAATCCCGTGGGAAGTGTACAGTTCCGATCTGTGTAACTGAGTAGGGCGCAGCCTTGTTGATATTCATTTCTTAAAACATAAAAATCTCCGTGACAGTCTGTCTAAACTGGAACACACTACTGATGTGTTTAAAGCCTCGGAGATGGGTGCTTTGTCAGTTTTGAACCATGCAAAGAATTCCCGTTTATGTTATCATAACCTCACGTGGTTATTAAGAGGATTACGTGAATTCATATGTGTGCTTGGCTCAGAGTGAGCATTTGGGTTAGCCATTATTATTGTTGTTATTGAGCTCCTTAGGATCCATCCACTCATGCACAGATAATTTTGGAGCACATATTCTGTGCCATGCCTTCATTTTTAAAAAATATGTTTTTATTGATTTTATAGAGAGAAGAAGGAGAGGGAGAGAGAGAGAGAAACATTGATGAGACAGAAACATTGATCAGCTGCCTCCCGCCCACCCTTTGCTGGGGATTCAGCCCGCAACCCTGGCATGTGCCATGACGGGGAATCGAACTAGTGACCTCTTGATGAATGGGAGGATGCTCCATCCACTGAGCCACACCAGCAGGGCAACCATGCCTTCGTTTTTATGATGCTAACAGGACTACTTCCCATGGCCTAAGGCAGTGCTGTGGCCATGGTTTTGACCCAGCTGACAACTAACTTTCCTCCTTTGGCTTTGAGGAGAAAGGCCTTAGAGAAATCCCTTTAGACTTGGTGTTTGGACACCAATATCAAGACATCTGCAAGGTCTGTTGTGGAAGAAGTGTTTGCTGTTAAATAGTAGAGAAAAATCTTCCTATTTGAGAAAACAAGCAGAATAGTCGTACGATCACAGCAGTGGATAAGAAGGTGTGACAATATAAGCATTGGGAAAGTAGACTCACATGTTGACTGATGCTGTAGATGTGTTTATATTGTACTTGGAAGGTAGGAAAAGAGTTTCTATTATTAAAAGAGAAATTACAAGTACAAGAGGAATGTTAGAGCAGTTCCTGAATGTTCCCTGAAAAAATGTTTAGCTGGGCTGCCTCTTGGGACTAGAAGAAAAATGATACTCATATGGAAGGGGATAAAGGACATAAATATTCTTGGGAGATTGGTGATCTTATAATCAGACTTTTATCCTGCATGGTATACTGACCAGCATAATCAAACCTGAGAAGTTCCCCCACAGACCGGAAGTTACATCAACATTTGGTCACTAGGGTGGGAAGAGGATGCAGGTTGTAGAGTTTCCAAAGGGAAGGCCCATGGCAGGCAGGGTGTCATCAGCACAGGCGATGGCTTTCCCTTGTGGCCCAGGCCAGTTGGTCCCAGGCCTCCTCCACGTCCAGGATGCCTGAGGCCTGCAGTGGAAGCTCTGACTTTTCTAAAGGTGAGAGAGGGCGGCGACCTCAACTGGGGAAGTGGGCGAGTGTGTAGAATGGGAAGAAGTGGAGTCCTTTGAGTGATGTCGAGGAGATAAAGCTTGCTTTTGGAAGAGATAGTGGTAGGGTGAGGGAGGGGCGGAGTCAGGGATGAGGTTGAGCTTTCCAGATTGGACTCACATCACTCAGTTGTGCAGGGGTGAGGACCTGGAGGATCCTGTTCTGAGTGGGCTTGTGAAATTTCCAAGTGAAAATTTAGGACTTCATTTAGGGCAGTGGGACACCTGGGCCTGGGGCTTGGAAGAGAGACTTGAATGTGAGGTAAGGGTTTGGGGTATATACCTGTAGATAGTAGAGGTATCAGGTATAGAAGAATTCAGAGGACTGACCAGAGGTTGACCAGAAGGAGACCAGAAGTGCTGGGGGGAGAGAATGTTCCTTCAATGAAGGGTGGGGCTCATGGGGTCACCGTGCTGTGAGAGGCCAAGTAAGATAAGGGCTAAACTGTTCTTTGGGTTTGTTTACACATGGTAGGTGTGCAAATATTTGTAGAGTTGACTGCTCAGTTTTCCATGGTTCAGAGGAGACACTGGCTTAGCTTTGTAAACATCTTATAGTAACATCTTGACCATGAGGATCTCACAGTGTTCATGAAAGTTTGCACATGTCCTTGCCAAGTATCGTGTGTCCATATTCTACGAGTTCCTGAAATGAGTGAGCTCAGAATTAGAGATTTTACTATACTTTCTTGTGATTCTTACACATCTTATCTTTCGTACCATCAGAATTACAGACTCATGGTAAAATTGGGAGGAAATTAGAAATTGCTTGTTTTAGCAAAGATACTTCTGCAGCCCCATTAGAATGGATAAAATAAGAAGTTAACAATACCAGCTTTTGGTGAGGATGTGGAACCAAAGGAAGCCTCATGCACCACACACAAAAAAGACCAACCACTTGGAAAATCAGCATTATTTACTACAGCTGAACCTGTATTTTGTGACCCAGTGATTCACACTTGGGCTTATATTCAACAGAAACAAGTGCTGTGTACTTAGTTCACACAGCTTTACTTGTGATAGCCCCAAACTGGAAAAAAAAACCCAAATGTCCATTAACTGGTGACTGTATGAACCAATGAGCGTATATCCACACGACGGAATGCTACTCAGCAACGAAAAAGGAATGAAACACTAATACATGCAACAAATGGATGAAATTTACAGACAAAATGTTGAGCAAAAGAGGCCAGACATGCCCTGGCCGGTGTGGCTCAGTTGGTTGGAGCATCAGCTTGTGCCCGGAAAGGTTACTGGTTTGATTCCCGGTCAGGGCACATACCCAGGGTGTGGGTTCCATCTCCGGAGGGAACACATACGGGAGGCTACTGATCGATGTTTCTCTCTCTCTCTCTCTCTCTCAAATCAATAAAAAAACAAACATATCCTTGGATGAGGATTACAAACAAAAGAGGCCAGACATAAAAGCATATACATAATGTATGGTTTTATTTTCAGGAAGCTCAAAACAGACCAAACTATCCTGTACTAAGTATCAGAATGCTGATGGTTACCAGTGAGGGAGTAATGAGGATACAAGGTGCATATGTAAGTAAAAATGAATAGAGCTGAATGCGTAAGATAATGAAAGGTCCAATTAATTTGGTAACTGTTAGATTTGAATGCAACATGGTATGAAATATTTGTTCTGCAGAATTTCCCTGTGCTCCAACTTCTGTGTTCATCCCATCCTCCCCTTTGGAGTCATTTTAATGAAGCCTGGGCGTTTATTCTTTCTTCCCTGGTTCACCAGGACGTATGGTGTGCCAGACCTGGGACGAGGGTGACGTGACTGAGGTGCTTGTTTAAGGCACAAAATTTAAGGGGTCGGGAAGAACTGTTGCCCCCAAATTTAAGTAATCGAGATACAGATTTTAGTGCAATGTTTTAAAAAACCTAAGGCCAAAAAAGTGAACCAAATATCAACATTTTCCATGAAGACGGATTGGTGTTACTGAATTTCCCTTTTGCATCAGGTTGTACGAGTGCCCTGGTGAGGCCCTGTCGTGGGCCCGGAGATGGAGCCAGGAGGACTCCCGAGGACTTGAGAGCCACAGACTTGGCCTGGGTGGGTGACCTCACGAGTGAAAGTGAAAGAACAAAGCCGATAGATAAAGACTGAAATAGAAATTGACCATGTTCACACGTGTAGCGTTTCGTGAATGGAAGCAACTCTGTTGTGTCTTGGGGAGGATTCTTCTCCGTCTATTAAACATCCCAACGAAAGGGGATAATACTGTGTGAAAGGACTCAGCGTCCTTAAAATCCAGTAATAGTTCTCGAAGTTTTTGTGAATTTTGCAGTGGCATCTTAACTTACGGCCAGAGTGGCCTCGGTGTTACAACAGGAAGTTGTCGAGGCTTAGAGAACTTACTCGCGGCATTAACATGGTATAAAAACACTGTCTTTCGTGTGTAACAGTGTTTAGCAGTAAAAAGAAGTTAATGATTGCCCCCGTTCAGGAATCATGCGATTGCTGGTGACATAATTACCTGGGAGGCAGGGATGGAACCCAGCCATTTCCTAGCCTTGGTCCTGCACGCCTGCCAGCACACCCATGCCGCCGAGTGCGGTTTCTGAAATGCGGCCTTCTTTGTCTTTTTCTGGTGAATAAGCAAGGCCGTGTGTCATGTACGATTGGCTCTTCCTTGCGGTCAGGATGTGTCACCTGGACTGAGAGAGAGAGAGAGATCCCAGATTTTTCAGCTCCTCTTCCAATTGCTATGGATACGGTATCGGTGCGAACTGGAGTCTCTTCTCCATCACTTTCCGCTCGGCTTCCCCTTAACGCTGAAATCCTCCCCCTTCCTGATGTAAGGTGCAGGGCCTGTAAGTGCCGGAGGGCTTTGAAAAGTGTGCAGCTTCGGGAATAAGTTTCAAAAAAACCACACCAGAAAGGGTTAACACTTGTCCACTTTGTAAACCCCAGTTCTTTGTTCACATCCCCGCCCCTTTCCCCTTTCCAACCTCACTGTGCATGGTTTCCTCCTAGCAACAGGCCCTGGTCGGTGGGGAAGTTAAGCCAGGCTGACAGCCTGCCTGTCAGAGACTGTCCTCCCCTCACCGTGAGTCACCAGGGCTCCCGGAGGGGCCTGTGCCCTGCACCCTGGCTGCAGAACACCCTGGCTGGCTTAGCGGCCTTTCGTTGCCTGTGGGTTTTCATTAGCAGTTCCATTTCTGTGATAGTGGACGGCTCAGATCTTCTGTGTGTGTTAGCTTTGCTAAGTTGTACATTTCAAGGAGTTGGTCCATTTCCTCGAAGCTGTTGAATTTATTGGCATAACTGTGATCCTCGTACTGTCTAGAAGGTCTGTAGTGATGCCCCCATATTTTATTTCTGATGTTTGCCTTTTGAGTTAAGAACGCATCTGTTCACAGCGGCTGGGTCCAGTGACTTAGCTCAGGAAGATGGTGGGGGTGGTTTAAGGAAAGGGAGCCTGGAGGCGTTGGGGCGGGGGAGAGGGGAGAAGCCGGCCTGTGGAGGAGGGCAGAGGGCAGGACAGGCCCTGCCTTGGCGCCTCCTCTCTCTGGAGAAGGAGTGGTCACGTGGGTGGTGAGCTCATTAGGCTGGGGACACCAGCTGTGCTATTATTAGGGCTGTTAAAGTCCTCAGCAGATGTTCTTAGGCTGGGTTCCAGCCTTGTTCGCTTCCCACATATGGCCTAATACAGTGCATGGCAGAAGAGCCGCTCGGGAACAAATAGCTTTTCCATGAAGCACATCACGCTTTCTTCCCGTGAACTTTTTCCTTTTCTTTCTCTTTGTCAATTTTTCTCTTTCTCTGTCTCTGTTTTCTCTGTGTTTCCTCTCTCTGTGCCTTTCCCCCTCTGTCTCTGTCTCTCTGTCTTTTTCTGTCTTTCTCTCTGCTCTGTCTCTCTTTCCTCTTTCTATTTCTGTGTTCTTCTCCCCCCCCTCTGCCCCCCTCCCTCCCATTCTTCCCTTTTTCCTCCTTCACGGCCCTCTTTATTTAACCCCGTGTGGAGTCAGAAAAGGACATACCGGGGCATGAAGAAAGCTTGCCCATTTTGAGTTCACAGTGAACCACGACCTGTTGTAGAAAATAAAAAGGAGTGCAGGTAAGTCCGAGGGTGACCACACTCTGGAGATAGTTTTAAATGGCACAGTTAGCTTCTGTGGCTTTAGGGCCCAACAGCCTGATGAGCCGGCGGTGCGGGGGCACACGGGTTATTTTTGTTTATCCTCACACGTGGTTTGTGCGTTGTTGGTTTGGCTGATGACCTCTCTTGCCACTGCTTCCTGGATCTCATCGAGCAGCTTTTATCAGGAAGCTGCCATGTGGCCCTTCCCTGTCCCTGCATTTTCATAGGAACCCGCATCTCCACCTACAGCACAAGGTGCAGTCAGTGTCAGATGGACTTCGTTGTTCTAGGGAACTGAATTTCACCGCAAGTATGCTGTGAGGTCGCATGACCTCAGTGCTAGTTTTCAAAGCTCAGGGTCACGCAAGCTTCATTATAGAAGTTTCCTCCTGTTTATTCCAAAGGGCTGATCTTTTTATATATTTACATTATGTTTGTGGCTGTGATGCCAACATCTCATATTGTTATCCTATATAATAAAAGGCTAATATGCAAATAGACCAAACAGCAGAACGACCGGTCGCTATGACACGCACTGACCAGCCGGGGGCAGATGCTCAACACAGGAGCTGCCTCCTGGTGGTCAGTGCGCTCCCACAGGGAGAGTGCCACTAAGCCAGAAGCCGGGCTGACGGCTGGCGAGCGCAGTGGTGGTGGCGGGAGCCTCTCCCACCTCCACAGCAGCACTAAGGATGTCCAACTGTTGGCTCCCCCAAGGGCTTCTGGACTGCGAGAGGGTGCAGGCGGGACTGATGGACCTCCCCCGCCCCCGAGCACCAATTTCATGCACCGGGCCTCTAGTTAAAATATAATGCAGCAATACATGCATGCATTAGTGTCATTTCTTACTCCAGTAATGGCTACAGCTATCAGAAGTAGTTTTAAGAAAAGATTCTATAACCTGGGCACTTTTCTTTAAAAGAGAAAAAATTCTCTTTCGGATTTTAAACATGATTGAGTTGTAAAAAAGGATTTTTTTAAAAAGCCCCAAAGCCAAACTCTGGCGTGAGATCAGCATGAGCGGAGAAATACTGAACTGGGCTACTAAATTTTCACAGCGATGTCTCTGCTAATTCAGAGCTTGGGAACGAACAGCAGGAACAGCCTTTCTTCATTTCCCTAATTAACTTAATCTGAGGGAGGGGATGACGAAGTAGGAAGCCCGTTCTCACAGCGGCAGCCCCCGCCGGTGGGTGCAGGGAGCGGAGCTCCAGGCCACACGGGTCAACATGTGTCCGTGCGCATCCCAGTGTGTTTGCCGAGTGGTTTCTGCTTATTCCAGGACGATGGCTGGATCCGCTTTCGTAGGTTTTCTACAGGTAAGAGCCACCTGTGGCGGGAGGCAGGGCGTTCTTGGCCGAAGGAGGAGCTAGAGATCGATTTAGGACAATCGCTGAGTATGTGTTGAGTTTCTTTTTTGGGCCAGGCATCGAGGCAGGACAGTAAACTGGACCATCCAGGTCTGGGGGCAGGAGGACACAAAAGGGTAACAGATGTAGGTACGGACGAGGGGAGATAGATGTGGGTAGGGGGGTGGCCGCAAGGGCGTGGGTAGGGAGGCTATGGCTGAGCAGGCACCTAATAATGGTGGCGAACCTTGGGAAAGGGAGGCAGAACATGCTAGGCGAAGCAGACAGCAAATGGCGAGGCCTCTGCCAGAAGGCCAGTGTGGCTGGAGTGCAGGGAGCCCCTGGAGAAATGGACACAGATGGGGGGTGTCTGGGCAGGCCTGCCTCCCACTGGCCTGCTGGGCAGTGGTCAGGAGTTGAGGTTTTAATCTGAGTGTGATTAGAAGGAAGGTGCCGGAGGGTTCTAAGCAGGGGAGGGACATGAATTGACTCACCTCTTTCATGGGTCCCCCTGCTGCTGTGCGGGGAGCCAGGGCATGGGAGCAGGAGCAGGAGCTGGGAGAGCCGAGAGGGTTTGGTGTGGGTGCAGGCCCAGCGGAGTGCTGGCAGCCAGTGGAAGGGGGTGCTGTGTGCTGTGTCGCGGCTCAGCGCACCTGGCTGTGGTTGAAGAGCGGGGCAAAGAAGAATCTAAATGGTTTCAGGATCTGGGGTTCCTTCTCTCCCTGCAAGGCCATGGCCGGAGGAGCAAGTCTGAGCTGCGGAGGGAGTGAGGGGTTCGGCTCCCCCAGCTGCTGGCCAGGAGGGATGGAGTTCCGAGTGGAGCAGGTTCCCTGGCACAGCTGGGCTAGGAACCTGGAGGGCGCGTCCCCTCGGAATTCGAAGTGTTTGAGGACAGAAGATCATGCCGTTCCTGGTGGAGCGCGGTCAGAACAAGCGACACAAGAGCCGGGTTTATTCTGGGGCTGCAGGAAGTGAGGCGGACGGGGCACGTCGGTGATTCCAGAATGTGCCGTTGCTTTCCAGGCAGTGGCCTCGGGCCCGTGTTTCCTGTGCGCAGCCCAGAGGGGCTGCCGTGGCCCGTGCTGTGTACGGCCAGGCCAGTCTCGCCCAGGATGGCGTGAAGTTCTAGGATTACGGCTCCAGTTCACCTCGAGTGTGTCGCCTGGGAGGAAGTGACACTTCTTCCCAACCTCTGAATTCTTCTAGGCCTTTCCACTCTGTCTTATTGGCATCTGAACCAATAAATACCAAATTACTACGAACCAGATGACTGCCGACGACTGTTTCGCTTATTGATATTGGCCACCGGCCTATCGTACTGTTTTCTTTTCTTTTTTTTTTATCACCCCAGGACTGTGACACCGATTTTTTAAAAATTTATTATATATTTTTTTATTGATTGCAGAGAGAAAGGAAAGGTGAGGGAGAGAGAGAGATGGAAACATCAACGATGAGAGAGAATCATTGATCAGCTGTCCCCTGCACAACCCCCTACTGGGGATCGAGCCTGCAACCTGGGCATGAGCCCTGACCAGGAATTGAACCGTGACCTCCTGGTTCATAGGTTGATGCTCACCCGTGGAGCCACACCGGCCGTGTGACACCGATAGGTTGTAATTCCGTTAAACCAGTGTGCTGGGTCCCTATCCTCCTTCACGTGAAGCTCCGTTCTCATTGCCCTGCAAACACTGGCTGCTTTGTTTGGAAATGTGGGAAGGAAGGGATTTTTCCTGCTGAGTGTGATCAAGTCAGCTCTTTTAGAAATGTGAATTCCGGGCGCCCGTTTCCTTAAAAACTGCCGTGCCCACGTGTTTGTTCTGGAACTATCAGCGCGGCGCACTCCAGGCTCTTTTTAAAGGGCTCCGGGTAATTACTTGGCCCCGGTCTCAGCGAGGACAGTAAGCCATTCAGGAGGATGCAGCTCGGTAGCCAGCAGCGGGTGGCCTCTGACCAGAGCCCTCCTCCTGGGAGATGGAGCGAGGGGCAATTAGAGAGCCCTCGCAGGGGGACAAGTGGTTGCTGGGGCATAAATAATGCAATCTACGCTGTCTGTGCACGCCACGGGGCCCGGCGACTCGGTGTTGGGAAGCCTGAACCTCAGCTCTGGGGTCCGGCTTATTTGGGCCGCGTGGCTTTGGGGAAATTCTTAGGCACAGTCTTCCCAACTATAGAGTAAGACTATGTAGTGTGACTGGGGGCTCAGGAGGTGATTGATGCACGGGAAGGCGTGTCTGGTTCTGGTTTGTTGGCGGCTGCGTGAAGGGGGCCGGGGATGTTTCGTTACATCATCGTCTTCTTCCTCTTCCTCCCAGGCTCTCTGCCTGGGGAAACGGGGCCCCGGGCATTCCGCTCAAGGTCATCTTGCCTTGTCCTGCTTGGGTGGCATTCAGGATTCTGATGACTTACCTCGCGCCTTCGCCATCTCCTCTTTTTTTTTTTTTTTTAATATATTTTATTGATTTTTTTACAGAGAGGAAGGGAGAGGGAAAGAGTTAGAAACATCGATGAGAGAGAAACATCGATCAGCTGCCTCCTGCACACTCCCCACTGGGGATGTGCCCGCAACCAAGGTACATGCCCTTGACCGGAATCGAACCTGGGACCCTTGAGTCCGCAGGCCGATGCTCTGTCCGCTGAGCCAAACTGGTTAGGGCCCACCATCTCCTCTTCAGGGGTGGCTCCTCTGGCCTGCTTCGCCCAGCGCCCCGATGACAGCCCGGGCTGTGCCGTCTCCTGGAGTTACCCGTCCCACCTCTGAAACCCTGAGCATAACCAGGCTGCTCCCCGAGCTCCGGGCCTCCCAGCCCTTTGCACACACCTTTTTCCAGGCTTCTCCCCTCCACACCGTCTCGTCGCCGCCGAGCACCGTTGTCCTCCCGTGGCCCCGGCTGGCAGAGCTCTGCCCCTGCCTGGGAGGGCAGCTGGGGAGACGGCACAGTCACCTGTCGCCCAGCAGGAGGCCCCTGTGACACAGCGGCTGGGCCGTGGGCTCTCCCAGGGGTTGTTTTGTTTCCTTACGCTTCTCTCTCTGCCTGTTGCCACAGGGACTGTTCCAGATGTTTCATGTCTTTCTCAAACACCTCCCTTCCTTGCCTTGTCCACAGGCCGACGCTCTATCCACTGAGCCAAACCGGTTTCGGCTCATGTCTTTCTCAAACACCTCCCTTCCTTGCCTCTGGTAGATACTCTGCACCAGTGAGCTGGAGCCATGACATGCTGCCTCCCAGCCTCCTGTCCACTATCCTTTCTTTCGTCCCTCTTCCTGTTAAGTGAAGGGGGACCCTCTTCCTGCCTGCGGCTGATTGGCTCCTGGTGGGTCCCATCCTCTGTCACCTTCTCAGGAGTGGCGCTTGCTCACTCAGCCCTTTTCTCTGTCTTTCAGCCGCCTCCTGTCTGTGGACTCCACGCCACCGTCTGTAACTGGCTCACTTCTCCCTGGTCTTTCTAGACCCCATGTCTCTCCAGCCATAGCTCCCTCGCCCCGGCCATGCCAGCCGCTCGGAAGCACCCTCTGCCTGTCTCCCTGGCCCTATCGCCATCAGGCACCCGTGCCCGTCCCTCCACCCCCACCCGCCCAGTGAACTGGGTGCTAAGTCCAGGGCACACCTGCTGGTCCTGGCATTGACCTTTGCCAGCACAGTCTAGATTACTTGCGTCCTTCCCATCCTGCAATGCCCTTTCCCTGGGCTTCTGGGAAGCTACGCTCTCCGGGCTTTCTTACTGCTTCCCCCAAGGCCTCATCTCACGGGCTGAAGGCGCCCCTGCCCCCAGTTAGCCTTCGAATGCTGGTGTCCGCGGGATGTGGCACCTCAGTGAGCCCCTTGCCTTGCACCCGTTTGCCTGCTCGGCACCCGTTTGTAGCTCGGGACCCGTTTGCCTGCTGCCTGCCCAGGGCACCCCTCCAGGTTCAGGTGCACAAACACTGCTCAGCTCCTCACCACCACCACCATCGTCGCTTCCCCCCTCCCACCCCCTCCACCAAATAAAGGGTCCCTGAGCGCAGTCACATGGAGGGCACCACGGCGCTCAGCTGCCCGGGCAGGAACCTGGGCCTTTCCCTGACTCTCCATTTCTCACTCCTGCTCCTTCCCAGCCATGGCCTCCCAGATCTCCCAGAATGCCCTGCTCTGCTTGGCTGCTCTGATATTTATTCTACTGCTAAGTGACCTTTCCAAAGTGCAGATCGGATCCCACCACTTGCCTGCCTAAAGCCTGCTCAGGAGCTCCCCAGGGGGCCCAAGCGGCTGCTGCCCCTCCCTGCCTTGCTGAAGCCCTTCCCAGCCTCTTCGTCCCCTAACCTGTGTCCTCTCCCTCCTCTAGGCCTTTGTCTCTGCTGCTACCCCTGCCTGAGGGTCCTGCACCCCCACCCCGCCACCCCCTTCTCTGCGTGGCCTGTCCTGGCAGCCTGGCTGATTCCTGCTCAGCTTTTAGGTCTGGGCTGAGGTTGGCCCGGGAAGCCTTTCCTGACCCCAGGTTACCCATCTGTGTCAGCAGTTCCCCCCCCCCCGTGGCTTATCACTGCTGATATTTTTGCCTCTGGCCCTAGAAGGTAAAGAGCATCCGTGAGAGGCTTCAGTTGGACAGAGCAGGGCATGCAGGCGTCTGAGCCAGCACTGGGCACCTGACCCAAGGGCCCGTGCTTGTCTGTGTGTTGCAGGGAGCAGCTTGTGGAGACCAGTTCCTCCCCACAGGCTGCAAGTCCCACGAGGACAGGGATTTTTGTTGGATTCGTTTTCTGCTGTGTTCCCAGTATTTCTATACACACACACACACTTCAACAGCTGATAGCTCAACCTTGAAAATGAAACGTATTTTAATAAACACTGCTTGACAACTATTCAAAGTGTGTGTGTACATTTTTTGGGATACCATAAATATATATTTATTATATATTATATATATTATCGATGTTAGAGAGAGGAAGGAAAAGAGAGAGTGAGAGAGAGAGAAAGAGGAACATCTACGTGAGAGAGAAACATCGATCAGTTGCCTCCAGAATGTACCCAACTGGGGATCGAACCTGAAACTTGGGTGTGTGTCCTGACCAGGAATTGTACCGTCACCTTTTGGTGTACAGGACGACGTTCCAAGCAACTGAGCCACACCAGCCAGGGCTGTTCCCAGCATTAATAGAGGCAGACAGTAGTGCCTGGCACATAGTAGTTGCTCAATAAATAGTGATCGAGTGAGACTGAAGAGCAGAGGTGAACTTTTCCATCTAAACCCGGGCAGTTTTCGTGATGCCAGCTGAAGCTGCTATGCCTCGGCCAGGCAGACAGAAGGGCACAGATGTGGAAATGGGCCGGTCCCCTGGGGCTGACAACCTCTGTGCTTTTCTCCCGCTTCCTGGACCTTTTAAAATCACAAGTTGTAATCACCAGAGCCGTGTAACGAATTCCTGGGGCATGAGATAGCCGTGGCAGCTCTGACTCATGTGGCAACGGGGGGAAATGGACATGTTTCTGGTCCTGAGAGTGAGAGGCAGCGCCTCCTAACTTCCCGACAGGCCTGCCTCTGTACGTCCACGTGTCTCTTAACCGTCCGGGGCGGCGATGCTCTTTTGAGATGCACCTGGCAGACGGCGCAGTAGATAGCGCTGTGGAACCACAGAGCGGAGGTGCTGTTGTGTGATACAAACAGAGCTGCTTTTACAGTTTTAGGATCGCAGTTACCAGTCAGGGAAGGTTCTTCGTCATTCACTCATTGGACATATATTCACGGCGCGCCCGCTTTCTACCCATTTTCTTTAACGAGCTCCTTCCCAGGTTTATGGGCTTCGTTCTCAGCCTTTTCTCCAAGTTGACCCGAGGCTGCCGAAGGCCAGGGCTTCATCTCTGATGTTCCCTGGGGAGGCCGAGCACCTGGCCCAGTGTTTTTGTTGGGTGAGTGGCAAGCAGGGTGCTGAGCATGGTGGGCAGACGGGCAGCCCCTCCCCTGGAGGGATGGGCAGGCCATGAGGACGTCCATGTATGCAATTTCACGAGCACATGCAAAGGTGTGACTGTGAGCGAGAGGGCACTGTGCTCGGAGTTTGGGAAGGCTGCCCTAGAGGAAAGGTGCCCAGCCCAAGGGAGGGGGCAAGGCCATTCAGATGGAGGAGCGGCACGGTCCATGTCGGGGGAGCTGGTAGAGGCACCGGCCAGAGTGAGCTCTGCAGAATCTCCCTCTGCCTCTCCCACCTGCCTCTCCTGTCTTCATGACAAGGACAGGTAGCATTTACTGTTGACATGGACTGTAGCATTTTTATCCTCCCAGTTACCCCCTCAAGCCCCCCGAGGTGAGTCTTGAGAAACCAATTAGAAGTTGAGTCCAGGTTGCCGAGCTGGCTGGGTGAGGGGTTCGAGTCCAGGTGGCCTCACTACAGAGCCCAGGCCACTCCTTCCCGAGATGAGATGCGTTGTGTGTGGTGGGACGGACTGAAGATGCCGGTGGTCCTGGGTTCCCGAGAGGTGATTCGAAGGGAGGCTGCAGAGAGAGCTCTGGGACCATGCGCAGCGAAAGACGAGGTTATA
>NW_005354756.1:995942-1003199 GCF_000412655.1 Myotis brandtii | reverse complement strand
CAGTGTGAGCCCTCCAACTTTTTCTTTTTCAAGATTATTTTGGCTATTCTGGATCCCTTAAAATTTCCATTTGAATTTTAAGATTAACTTGTTAATTTTAGCAAAAAAAGGCAGCTGGATTTTTGAGCGGGGTTGCATGGAATCTGTAGATAAATTATGGGAGTGTTACCATCTTAACAATATTAAGTCTCCTCATTTAGTTAGATATTCTTTCACATCTTTCTACAGTGTTTGTAGTTTTCAGTGTACAAGTCTTGTACTGCTTTTGTTAAATTTATATCTAAGTATTTTATTCTTTTTGATGCTACTGTGTAAATGAGATAGTTTTCTTAATTTCATTTTTGAAATGTTTATCGCTCGTGTATAAGGAATACAACTGATTTTTGCTTACTGATCATGTATCCTGCAACCTTGCTGACCTTTTTTCTTCCAATAGTTTTTTAATGGTTTCCTTAGGATTTTCTATATGCAAGATCGTCATTTGCAAATAGAAATAGCTTTACTTCTTCCTTTCCAACCTGAGAGTTGTCTATTTCTTTTTCTTGCCTACTTGCTCTGTCTGGAACCACTAGTGCAATGTTGAGTAGAAGTGGCAAGAGTGGACAGCCTTGTCTTGTTCCTGATCATAAGGGAAAACGGTCATTCAGTCTTTCACTACTAAGTTTGATGTTAGCTGTAGATTTTTCATAGATGCTTTTTATCAATGGGCAGGCCATGAGGACGTCCATGTATGCAATTTCACGAGCACATGCAAAGGTGTGACTGTGAGCGAGAGGGCACTGTGCTCGGAGTTTGGGAAGGCTGCCCTAGAGGAAAGGTGCCCAGCCCAAGGGAGGGGGCAAGGCCATTCAGATGGAGGAGCGGCACGGTCCATGTCGGGGGAGCTGGTAGAGGCACCGGCCAGAGTGAGCTCTGCAGAATCTCCCTCTGCCTCTCCCACCTGCCTCTCCTGTCTTCATGACAAGGACAGGTAGCATTTACTGTTGACATGGACTGTAGCATTTTTATCCTCCCAGTTACCCCCTCAAGCCCCCCGAGGTGAGTCTTGAGAAACCAATTAGAAGTTGAGTCCAGGTTGCCGAGCTGGCTGGGTGAGGGGTTCGAGTCCAGGTGGCCTCACTACAGAGCCCAGGCCACTCCTTCCCGAGATGAGATGCGTTGTGTGTGGTGGGACGGACTGAAGATGCCGGTGGTCCTGGGTTCCCGAGAGGTGATTCGAAGGGAGGCTGCAGAGAGAGCTCTGGGACCATGCGCAGCGAAAGACGAGGTTATACTACCCTCAGCAACGTGCCTGGCCAACGCGTGGATGCATTGCCTCATCTAAGGCGGGACCTCCAATGGGAGGGAGACAGCAGGTGAGAGCTTCACAGAGGTTACAACCCGCAGGTTAACACAGAAGCTTAAAATATTTCAAATAGGCCCCTTCTAGGTGTTGGGGTTGGGTCAGGGTTGCTGAACTGGATTTCCCTGGACCACAAGACCAAGGGTACATGGATTAAAAAGTAAAATAGGCCCTAACTGGTTTGGCTCAGTGGATAGAGCGTCCGCCTGCCGACTGAAAGGTTCAATTCCGGTCAAGGGCATGTACTTTGGTTGCGGGCACATCCCTGGTGGGGGGTGTGCAGGAGGCAGCTGATCGATGTCTCTCTCTCATCGATGTTTCTAACTCTCTATCCCTCTCCCTTCCTTTCTGTAAAAAATCAATAAATATATATTTTTTAAAAGTAAAATAGCCTTGAGATTTAATTCACATACCTTACAACTCATCCAGTTTAGTGATTTTAGTATATCATGAGTGTGACCTTTTATCGTTCACTTCTACTTTGTCTAAGTATAAGCAGCCACTGTCTAACTTAAGGTCACGAAGGTCTATTCTTGTGTTTCCTTCTCAGCATTTTATAGGTTTAGCTCTTACAGTGAGGATTCTGATCCATTTTGAGTTAGTTTTTCTGTATGGTGTGAGGTAGGAACCCACTTGGTTGTTTTGCAGGTGGATATCCGGTTGTCCTGGCACCATTTGTTGAAAGGACTTTTCTTTCAAAAATCAGTTGACCATAAATGTAAGGGTTTATTTCTGAGTTCTCATTTCTGTTTCATTGATCTGTATATCCTGATACTAGTAACACACCTGTTGAATGCTGTAGCTTTGCCATGAGTTTTGAAATCAAACAGTGTGAGCCCTCCAACTTTTTCTTTTTCAAGATTATTTTGGCTATTCTGGATCCCTTAAAATTTCCATTTGAATTTTAAGATTAACTTGTTAATTTTAGCAAAAAAAAGTCAGCTGGGATTTTTGAGCGGGGTTGCATGGAATCTGTAGATAAATTATGGGAGTGTTACCATCTTAACAATATTAAGTGTCCTCATTTATTTAGATATTCTTTCACATCTTTCTACAGTGTTTATAGTTTTCAGTGTACAAGTCTTGCACTGCTTTTGTTAAATTTATACCGAAGTATTTTTATTCTTTTTGATACTACTGTGTAAATGAGGGATCCCTTAAAATTTCCATTTGAATTTTAAGATTAACTTGTTAATTTTAGCAAAAAAAGGCAGCTGGATTTTTGAGCGGGGTTGCATGGAATCTGTAGATAAATTATGGGAGTGTTACCATCTTAACAATATTAAGTCTCCTCATTTAGTTAGATATTCTTTCACATCTTTCTACAGTGTTTGTAGTTTTCAGTGTACAAGTCTTGTACTGCTTTTGTTAAATTTATATCTAAGTATTTTATTCTTTTTGATGCTACTGTGTAAATGAGATAGTTTTCTTAATTTCATTTTTGAAATGTTTATCGCTCGTGTATAAGGAATTCAACTGATTTTTGCTTACTGATCATGTATCCTGCAACCTTGCTGACCTTTTTTCTTCCAATAGTTTTTTAATGGTTTCCTTAGGATTTTCTATATGCAAGATTGTCATATGCAAGTAGAAATAGCTTTACTTCTTCCTTTCCAACCTGAGAGTTGTTTATTTCTTTTTCTTGCCTACTTGCTCTGGCTGAAACCACTAGTGTAGTGTTGAGTAGAAGTGGCCGCTACTGTGTAAATGAGATAGTTTTCTTAATTTCATTTTTGAAATGTTTATCGCTCGTGTATAAGGAATTCAACTGATTTTTGCTTACTGATCATGTATCCTGCAACCTTGCTGACCTTTTTTCTTCCAATAGTTTTTTAATGGTTTCCTTAGGATTTTCTATATGCAAGATCGTCATTTGCAAATAGAAATAGCTTTACTTCTTCCTTTCCAACCTGAGAGTTGTCTATTTCTTTTTCTTGCCTACTTGCTCTGTCTGGAACCACTAGTGCAATGTTGAGTAGAAGTGGCAAGAGTGGACAGCCTTGTCTTGTTCCTGATCATAAGGGAAAACGGTCATTCAGTCTTTCACTACTAAGTTTGATGTTAGCTGTAGATTTTTCATAGATGCTTTTTATCAGGTTGAGGAAGTTCCCTTTTATTCCTACCTAATTTGATGAATGTTTTAGCATGAAAGGTTGTTACAATACGTCATTTTCGGATCATTACCTTACTACTTTTTTGTATTATTTTCCAGAACTTCCATTAAGTGAAAATATTTCTCCCTGAAATAGAGACTTCTGAGAAGAAATCGCCTCTGCTTACAAATTGTGTTTTCTTGAACGAAAGTTCTTTGTGTTTTCTCTTTTGGGAAATAAACCAGTGAAAGTGAGTGCTCCACCAAGTTCATGTCCCAGAGCAGGAACACAGTTCTTCATGTTGATGGTCAATGGCCTGTTCCACTGTCTAGGGCCGAGCATCTGTTGTTGCCACTGCTCTGATTATTGTCTCTAATATTTAAGTGGACCCTAACCTGTCTGGTCTGGAAGTGTTGCAAATTCTACCTATCTCCTTGTCTCATCTGTTAAAAAGAATGAGGGTGCCCTGGCTGGTTTGGATCAGTAGATAGAGCGTTGGCCTGAGGCCTGAGTGGTCTGGGATTCAAGTTTGGTCAAGGGCACATGCCCGGGTTGCAGGCTCAATCCCCAGTAGGGGGTGTGCAGGAGGCAGCTGATCCATGATTCTCTCTCATCATTGATGTTCCTATCTCTCTCTCCCTCTTCTTTTCTCTCTGAAATCAATAATATGGATATGATTATGATGGTCCCGGGTTCTTTTCACCACAGGATGTTGGCCTCCTTTGCTAAGAAAGCACTAGGAAGGATGCTTATGTGGAATTTGATCCCAGGAAGGCTGCTTAGAGTTCTTGCTGATCTTTCCTCCCGCTTTGGGGTGAGGATTAGTGTATCTGCTACCTTTCTTGTGGATTTATGGGCCGCAGCCTAGCAACCATTTCATGGCACTCAGCTGTCTGTTTCTGCTTTGTTCCCCTACCCTCGCCTCCTGTCCTTCCCCCTCTCCCTGTCCTCCGCCTACCCCTCTTCTTCAGTCCTTTACCCATTGTCTCTTCTTTTGCTCCCTCCCTACTCCCCCTCCCTCCCATCTCCCCTTTCTCCCCTGGCCCCTTCTTTTTTCTCTTCATAGTCCCCTCCTCCTGACCCCTGCCCTCCTCCTTCCCTCTCTATCTTGGGAATCCTTTGTCCTTGCTCTGACTCCAGCCCCCTCCACCTGCCAACCCCCCAGCCCTGTGAGCAAACCTCTCCAGCTTCTGATGGATGTTGTCTTTGGCTTTTTGCCTGTGGGTTTCTCCAATGCAAGCCTGTGTGGCCCGTTTTCTGTATGGAGGTGGGGAGTAAAGGGGACCCCAGGTTTTATGGCCTCAGACAGGCTCTGTCTGCAGGGTTTGGCCATTTCTGAGCCAGGCCCTGGCTTTGCTCCTTGCTGTCCCCGGTTCTCACAGTGGCCAGTGAGGGAGGCAGGAGCTCCCCTCTTTCCTCCCCCAGGGCACTCGGATTTGGAAGAGGACCATGCAAAGGCCTCTAAGGAGCTCTTGATAACTTGATGGACAGGTGCCTTTGTGGCCCTTTAAAATGCCTTGTTGGCAGCATGCTGTATATTTATATCTATATCTATATCTATATCTATATCTATATCTCTATCTATCTATCTATCTATCTATCTATCTATCTATCTATCTATCTATCTATATAAAAGCCTAAGCAACCAAATGACTGAACGACCAGTTGCTATGACGCTCACTGACCACTGGGGGCAGACACTCAATGCAGGAGCTGACCCCTGGTGGTCAGTGTGCTCCCATAGTGGGAGTGCCTCTCAGCAGACACAGGGCTCACAGCTGGCCGCTGCAGCCTGGAGACCACAGCAGAGCGGCAGTGAGCCTACCGAGCCCCGGCGGCAGCAGGTGCAGCAGGGCCAGGATGAGCAGGAGCAGCAGGCAGTGTTGGACTGCAGGTTTCAGCCCGATCCCCGCAGGCTATACTGAGGGACCCCACCAGTGCACGAATCTGTGCACCAGGCCTCTAGTTTTGAATAAAACAAAATGTTTGTTATGACCATAATTTAATGGTTTGCAAATGGAAACTCAAGTGTTCATCATCTGGTTGTGATTTTTCGTTCTGATCTCCCGAAGTGGATTGATTTGGGATGAAAAGGGTGGCCGCTCACCAGCTAGTTCTCTTGGCTCGCTGGAGCCCAGCTGCTCCCAGGCTCTGGCCTAGGTAGAAACCCCACCATTCAGGTGGCTCCAGGCACTGGAATGTCTTAGATTTTGAACCTTACAACTGATGTTGGAATTTTTTTGGTAATTTATTTTCTTATTAAATTTATTGGGGTAATATATATATATTTTTTACTAGTTTAATTTAAAAAAATGCTTTTATTGATTTTTAGAGAGACAGGGAGGTAGAGGGAGAGAGAGTTCGAAACATCAATGATGAAAGAGAATCATTGATCAGCTGCCTCCTGCACACCCGCTACTGGGATCTAGCCCGAAACCCCAGCATGTGCCCTGACCAGGAATTGAACCATGACCTCTTTGTTTATGTGTCAATACTCAACCACTGAGTCACACCGGCCGGGCCATTGGGGTGATATTAATTGAGAAAATCATGTAGATTTCAAAGGTACAACTCTATGATACATCATCTGTATATTGTATTATGTGCCCGCCACCCAAAGTCAAATCTTCTTCTGCTGTTGAGATTTTAAAATAATGTTTTATCAGTTCTACTTCAGTGTCTTACTCCCCTCCCCCATCTACTTTTCAGGCTTTATTTATTTATTTTTAAAAATAACATCGATCAGCTGCCTCCTGCACACTCCCTACTGGGGATGTGCCCGCAACCAAGTACATGCCCTTGACTGGAATTGGAACCTGGGACCCTTGAGTCTGCAGGCTGATGCTCTATCCACTGAGCCAAACCGGTTAGGGCAGGTTTTTTTTTTTTTTAAGGCCATTCGAATATTGTGTTATGCGGAAGGCATTTTCTCCAAACAAGAGGACAACTTTCCTAGAAAGTAGAGTCCATAAATCGGATTTGGCAGCACAAGTTTCGACTTGCTGTGCCAGGAGGTTGGACTGTGGAGTCAGGCCGCCCAGGTCCAAGCCCCCCTGTGCCCCTTGCCAGCTGTGTGGCTGGTCCCTAAGCCTGTGACGTCTCCTCCTGGGTAGGACCCCGTGGGGGCCATCTTTCTCGGGTGCTGAGGGTTAAGTGCTTACTAACAAATGCTCTCTACTAGTCATTAAGAGACTATTAGGAACAGAGGCCCAGCCATCGAAACAGCCACACGTTTGCTGCCAATTATTTTTCATTTTCTTTCCTGTGCTCTGTTTTTTCACTTGAATTACATGATTTTCTGGATTTTCAAGTTAGCCAAGTTGAAGAAATTAGAGCCGTGAAACCAGTTTACCGGGAGAACATAAAATCTTTACCAGCGGATGCCAGCACGTTTCTCAAGTAGTTTTTAAGAGGTGGCAGTTTTGAAATGTGATGATTAAAATTTCTGCACGCAGAGGCCTATGGCTGCCGTCAGCCTCAGGCGAGGACGCGTTGTGTAGCGCATCGCGTCTCTGTAAATGTTTACCTTTCCGTTTATATCCTTGATCAGAAGCTAGACCCGTACCTTCATTTAAGGAAACCTGCCATGGAAACTCTTCCAGAACAGAAGTTTCAAAGGTGGAACTACAATGCCACTCGATTCTTTTAAGCAGGATCTGAATGTCCTCCGTGAGGGTGGGGTAGCCATGCGTCTGATCCAAGGAGGGGAACAGCCGTAGCTCCCTGCTGATGCTTCAGGTGGAGGTCCAGAGGCTGAATCTCCTGGATTCTGGATTCACTGCCCTGGTTGGGCCCCAGACGAGGCCCCAGATCTCACACCCC
>NW_005354756.1:983266-995931 GCF_000412655.1 Myotis brandtii | reverse complement strand
CCCCCCCCCCCCTGCCGTTGTCCTGGGAGCCCGAGGCCTTGCCTTCTGGCTTCCACTCTTAGCCAAGACTCCTTCACCTGGGAGGGTTAGAAATCAGGCCATTGGCAGTCAAAGGAAATACTGCATTATGTGCTTTTAATTCAGTGGTTCTTTATTTTATTTTTTTAACTCTCATCTGAGGACATTTTTTTTTCATTGAACTCTAGAGAGAGTAGAAGGGAGGGAAGAGGGGGGAGAGAGAGAAACATTGATGTGAGAGAGATCTTTTGCGTGCGTAGCAGATATCAAATTTGAAACTGGAAGCTTTGCGTTTTGACTGAGCAACTTTTACAACTTTCTTTCTTTTTATTGATTCCAATGTGCCATCGAGCACAGTTGAAGAAAAAAGATCAGACATAAGTTTTTCACTGTTCAGGAATTCCTAAGAGACCCTCCGGTAGCTTGGCAAGGTAGGTGGAGTGAACTGGTGAGGGCAGTTGGGGGTTCTGGTCCGTGGACCTCGGCCGTCCTGCTGCTCGGCGGGGCCTTTCCCCTCTGGAGGCATTTGCGGGCTCCAGCACCCGCCTGCAGGATAAGCCTGTGGTTCCTCTGGCTCTAGACCCCACTCCTGGGAAGATGGACTTTGTTCCGGTTGGATTTGGGCGAGGCACAGTGTCCGCTAGAATTTACAGGACTCATTTTGGGAGGAAGAAATATAAATGTTTTCCCCTAAGACTAACCAAACTCCCATCATAGACCCATAAGCACTAATGGGCCATATTTTTGGTGCTAATTGAGTCATTTTCTCTTTCTTTTCAGTAAGCATATGCTTTTTGATGATCGATTCTGAACATCATGAGTTTTGCTATTTCCTGAGGGCCCTGAAATCACTTGATTTTTTTGTTCGTTAGGATTGCTTTAATTTCATTTAGTTTTTAAGGATTGATGGAAACTTCGACTGAAATTGGAGATACTTGTATGTGTACTTTACCTAATTCTGAATAGTATTTCAGTGCGTAATGTTTACATTTATTCTGTATGTTAATCAGGGTCAAGGTATTAGGTTGCTTTTGAAAAAACTATAGCAGTTTTAAGAGTACATGTTTATTATCTTTCTGAATTTTCTTTATATAGTTACTGGAGACAAGGGGACATATAAATAGTTCCATACGAGCCAATCTTTTGGCAGATCTGGAAACTAGAAAAATGGGCTCATTTAAAATGTACCTTTTCCCATTTTATCCTTCAAATCTGGGTTTGACATTACTCATGTAAAATAGAGAAGAAAAAGAGGAAGAAGAAAACTCCAGCACCTGCAACTTTGGAACATTAGCTCATAGCTACCTAGGGCTGACTTTTAAAATTTAAAATAATGACTGTGTGTGTGTGTGTGTGAGAGAGAGAGAGAGAGAGGCGGGGGGAGAAACACACAAACACAGAACGAGAGAGAGAGAGAGAGAGAGAGAGAGAGAGAGAGAGAGACTGCTTTTAAAGTTCTAGGCTTTAGGAAAAAACAGAGATGAAAGCAGGAAACCATCCCAAATCATACCACTCAGAAATACCCAGTGTCTCGATGAACAGAGAACGTCTTGCCAGAAAATCGTCTCTGTGTGTGATGTCGATTAGACTTCATTTTTAAGTAAATCGTTTTTATCAAGACAGTATCGTGCACATAACGTTTTAAAACACTTTTTTAAATTATGAAATGAAACACAGATGCAGACAACCACACAAAACACTGAATGGCACAGCGAACGATCATCAGGTAAAAACCTTCTGTGCGGAAGCGTTCAGTGTGTGGCTCCTTAGGGATGCGTTTGGCTTGAAATCACTTGTTAGTTTAGAGCGGTGGCCCTCATTGTGGTCCGCCAGCAGCAGCAGCAGCCTCCTGGAGAGCTTGTCTGAAATGCAAATACTTGCACTTACTTAACCCACCCACACAAACGCAGGCAGGGGGCCCCGCAGTCTGCATTTTAGCAAGCCCCCCAGAAGGTTCTGATGCACACTAGCTGGTTTCCATGCTCTTGTAGGCACACACAGAAGACAGGTGTAAGGCTTAAGGGTCCGTCCCACAGAGCCTGAGGGAGCAGTCGCCTGCCCTGAGGCTTTGGGGGAAGGCATCCCTCCAGCATCACTGCCTAAGGCCCCTTAGGCCATGGCTGAGGGTTCCAGCCTCTGACTTGGTTAAGTAGCCCACTGGACCAAAAGCATGATTAGATCTTGAAGGAAGAAAGTAACTGGTCTTATTCCGCATCGTGTGGAGAACTGAGGAGGTCTGTGCGTGTGGACGTGAGTGATAAGAGCAGTTGGATTCTGGGGTTTGTTTCCAGCCTTTTACTTTATTATTTTTATTTTTATTTTCAGAGAGAAGAGAGAGAGAGAGGGAGAGAGAGATAGAAACATAAATGATGAGAATCATTGATCGGCTGCCTCCTGCACTCCCCCTACTGGGGATCGAGCCTGCAACCCGGGCATGTGCCCTTGACCGGAATTGAACCTGGGACCCTTCAGTCCAAAGGCTGACGCTCTATCCACTGAGCCAAACCAGCTAGGGCTCCAGTCTTTTTTAAAAATATGTATTTTTATTGATTTCAGAGAGGATAGCAGAGGGAGAGAGAGATATAAACATCAATGATGAGAGAGAATCATTGATTAGCTGCCTCCTGCACACCCCCCACTGGGATTTAGCCCACCACCCGGGCATGTGCCCTGACTTGGAATTGAACCATGACCTCCTGGTTCATAGGTCAATGCTCTACCACTGAGCCACGCTGGCCAGGCTGTTTCCAGTCCTTATTCTGTGTGCATATGGGTAGGGGGTGTGTCTTTAACCTATTTGACAGCACACTGTGCATCCTCCTTCCCCCTTCATGCGAGAGCCCTAGGGCCAAGGATCAAGGTGGTAAGGGGCCCCAGGATTTCAGTTCCAGTTGTCAGAGATCCCTGTGCCCTGAGGAAATGGGGGCAGGGTGCACTGGGACCCCAAGGAGTCGCTTTTCCATGCCTTTTGGCATTGTTGGGGCTTCTGGCTTGAGCCTCTGTGATGGGGGACAGGCAGGGGAGCTCACAGGCCCGACCACTCCACTGACATTTAGAGTCCCTGACGCTGCAGGCGGCTGAATGTTGCTTTTTCATGTGCTGCCTGGAATGGGGCCGTCTGCGCCTCTCCTCCCGAACAATGGCTGTTTTGATGAGTTCTTGCTGCTTGCAGGCAATGCCCCACACAATGAGATCCTTTCTCTGCCGTTCGTTTAAGCTGGTGGGCCTTATGGGCACTGTCTGGTTGACTTTTATCTGATGTTTACAGTTAGTGTAGTGTGATAGCTCAGCTCATTCTTTGCATGAAGAAAAAGAGAAGGTAGATGATGCCTTCCCCCCACCCCCGTTCCCAGAAAAATAAAAAAGAGAAAATCCTATTGTTCCATTGAGAGGGATCACATTTGTAGCAAAGAAAGAGGGTAAAAGAGGACCGTTGGGGCAGGTGGCTGCTTTGGGGTAGGGGGAGTCTCCCCCCAGTGGGGGAGCCGGGTACACTTGGCTGGGGCTCCCCGCTCTGGCGTGTGGTCTCCTCTCCTCCTGGACCCAGGTGACGACTGGAGAAACCCTTGTCAAAGGAGCCAGCGCCCTGAGATCCAGGCCCAGAGGAGTCAGCGGAGGCCGGGTTGGCACCTGTGCCAAAGGCCTGCTCTGAGCCAAGTTCACACTGACCCCGCTTGGCCCGCTGGCCAGGCAGTGGCGGCCTGAACGGGCCCAGCAGAGGGGTATCCTGAGTCTGGGACACTGCCTGTCCTCCCTCCCTGATTCGTCTTTCCTGCGAGCCCAGGCCTCAGTCTGCTTTTGCAGGACCGGTGATGGACTTACTGCTTAACCCACGCAGCTGGGAACAGAACTCTCGGTCTCTGCAGACAGCCCAGCCCGCCCTGACGCTTACTTAAGCTGTGACGCGAGATACTGGGATACACAAAGCTCTGCTTTCAATTTTTATTTTTATTTTTTATTTTTAAGCTTATAAACAGAAGTGTATTTCTTAAAGTTCTAGAGGCTGGAAGTCCAAGATCAGGGTGCCAGCAGACTTGATGCCTGGTGAGGGTTCGCTTTCTGCTGCTTAGATGATACCTTCTCATGGGGTCCTCATTTGGTGGAAGGGGACCTGCCTTCGTTTTGGTAGAACTTTTTCTAAATACTCTGGCTCTTTCCGCAGCATCTTCCCTCTGTTCTCTGAGACCAGCTTCACACAATCAGTGTGTTTATCGAGCATCTGCTGTTGTTGCTGTTTGGGTGTTGACGATGCAATGTACGCAGGGAACTGTCCTTACCAAGGATGTGTATGTGTACGTATATGCTCATGTGTGTAGGATTGTGTACGTCTGTAACAGTAAAAATAGCTTCCATTACTATTTACTGAGGGCTCATGTGTGCCCAGTACTGTGCTAAGTGCGGAATCAGCACGATCCACAAATACTTATGGCGTGATGGTCTCCCTCTCCTCCCTTTGGCTGGAGAGCTGAGCCTGGCTGGCGTCCTGGCCCAGCCTGCTGTCCTGCTTTGCCCTGGCCCCTGGCCCTGGACAGAGAGGCCGATCCATGTAGCATAGCGAGAGCCGGCCGGCCAGGATCAGGAACGTGGTCTTTATTTTCTCAATGAGTGGGTTTTAAGCAGGAGGATCAGAAGTAACTCGGCCCAGGTCGCCTGCTCACCAGCTAACCATTCGAATAGCCAGGCCAGGGACTTCCCACTCCTGGCCTGGTGCCTGGGAGAAGCAGCAATATCTGGGAGATTCCGTTATTTCTTCTAAAAATGGCCTGCTGTTTCACCACCATCGTACTTGTGCCCAGCGCGGCCAACGCATTCGAAGGTGTGGTCCCATGTACGTATGGTGGAAAGTGCAGGTGACTTGGTTATTTCATTCACTGACACAGATACAGCCACTTCCTCGGAAGGTGAATCATTCTCCGTTTTCCAGACGAATCATTGACATGATGATCTCTGAACACTCGCTCGTAATATATCAGCTGTGGGCGTCCAAAGCCATGCACTTATGAACATGTTTATTTTTCATAGCGTTGTCAGTGAAATAAACTTTTGGCAACTATCACTTCGATCAATTTTGAACACTTTCATCACCCCGGAAAGAAACCCCATGCCTGTCAGCAATTACCCCACAGTACCCCCAATATTCCAGCCCCAGGCAACCCCTAATCTACTTTCTCTTTCTTTGGATTTCCCTGTTCTGGACATTTCACATAAGTGGAATTATACAACATTTGATCCTCTGTGTCTGGCTTCTTTCACTTAGCTTGATGTTTTCGAGGTTCCATTGTGTGGATACACCACGTTTTGTTTATCCGCTGATCCTATGGAGGAACTTTTGGATTGTTTCCACTTTGGGGCTGTTATGAATAATGCTGCTCCAAACATTCATTGACAAGGTTCTGTATGGCCATACGTTTTCATTTCTCTTGGGTAGATTCCTATGAGTGGAATTGCTAGATCACTTGGTAACCTCTGATTGTAGCCATCCTATGGGTGTGGCGTGGTGTCTACTTGGGGTTTTGATTTTCATTTCCTTGAGGGCAACTGATTTTGAGCATCTTTTCATGTGCTAATTGGCCATTTGTCACACAAACTTTGGAAATTGTTTTATTTAATTGAAATATATATTGGAATCAGTATCCTTGACTAAATGCTTAAAATATTTCAACATAAGCAGAAATACACTCTTTTTTCTTACATAATTGATTTTATTTTTTTAAAAAGATCTAATGGCCTTTATTAAGCGATTCATGAATTGGGCAGCATCCCATCCAACACTAGAAGGGCATCCCCTCATTGATTTTTAAATGACATTTAGTGTACTGATTAACTTGATTAAATAGATCATTCCACCCAGGTGAATATTAGAAATTGTAAGATTAAAAATCATTATTTTTTTCTATTTTGTTCACTCAGAAATCTTGTAGAAATAAGGTAAGGGCTTTTAATGTCCCAAATGCAACGTATTTTTCATATCTTAACCTCTCAGTGTGTACCATGTGAGGATACAATATTGAGTACTTGGGATTTAAAAAAAAAATTCTTGTAAGGCCTTCCTTTTTTTCTGGCCCTAATTGTAATAATAGGCTGCTCCACATCCTTTCTAATACCTTGAACATTGATGTTTCTATTTCCAATACCAGAGCTTTAAAAATAGAAATCTCGCATGAGAGACAAAGCACCCACATTGCCCCAGTCAGAGGAGCCAGTGTCATACGGACTGGAACCAACCTGTAACCCGAGTCGCACACAGCTGCTGTTCCCGGAACGGGGGCCTGGTGAAGGGCACCTTCTGCGGCCACAGCTGATTCAGACCCAGCACCTTCCTGCCCGGCTGTGATCGAGAAGATGGGGCGCAGGGCGCCGGTGCGTTCTAAGTACAGTCATTACAGTCACTTCTAGAGCCGGTGAATTACTCTTTGGTACTTAGGCCACCTGGGATATCCCATGCTCCTTTGCGTGTACAGGAAATGGAATATTCTTAGGTAACTCTTCTTGTGCATTATGAGCTCTCGGAGGGCTAGAATTTTGGGCAAGTGTTTTCTCCATGTAGAAAACCGGCTCCCAGTGGTACTTCTTGAATGAATGAATGAACGAACGAATGAATGAATGATGGCAGTAGCAGAAACTGATTGCCAACCCAAATAGCCATATTTGGTCACGCTTTCCTCTTTCTTAACAGAATGAGATTTTGTTCTACTCTTTGCAGCATGTGAGGGTGGGTGAGGGCGGGAGGCAGCAGGCGGGTGTTGTTGATTGGTCCAGGCCCAGCACAGTGGCCCCACTCCCCCCGCCATGGTTGTGACATGGGCCATTGCGATGAGGACACGTCTGTTTCAGCCTCCCGAGGAAGCTTCTCCTCCTGGGTCGGAGGGAGGCCTGTGAAGAGACTGCCCTCCTCTTTCCTTGGACACTGTCGTGTCTGCAGGTGACGCCGTGTCTGCTGCCTGAACATGTCATTGAAGGCCGAGCTCAGACCTTGCTTCCTCCTTGACTCCTCCCCACACCTGCCCGCTGCCCAGGTTGGGGGTCGTGTGGCCCCTTTGAGCTCTCCTGGTAACAACATGGGAGGAACCCTTAACGTGACCCTCTGGTCCTCTGTCCTACCTGATGCCAGGATGCCCCCGAACATCCAGTGTGTCCTTGCCCCTCATTTTTTTTTTTTTTGGCCACTTTTGTTGAGCTAACCTTCACCTCCAACATCTGGTGAAGTGACGTATGTGCATTGAAATGAGTCCATTTGACTCAGAATTTTATATCTATTCTCTGCTTTCAAAACATACACACACCCCCGCTACCTGTGTTCCAGGGATAGTCACTGCAGTACATGCAAAAGATTGAAACCGGTCTAAATCCCCACTGCTAGGCTACTGGTTCCGTTATGGTTTGTCCGTTCCTTGGATTACTGGCCTCTGCAGAAGTCAAAGAGACATCTGTGTAGCCATTGATAAGGAATCATCCAAGATACACTGCTAAACAGGAAAGGCAAAGTGCAGGACTGTGTGTATAGTGTGCTAATTAAAGACATGTGGATCTGCCATATGTCACCAGAAGTCAAGATCATAAGACACACCATTGCTTTGTGTATCTCTAAGAAAGAAAAACAATGCTACAGAGTAGTTGTAAGGTACCAGTGGCTGTAAGACACACCTCAATTTCAGAGATTTTAAAAATGTGAAAAACGTGCATCTTAGGGGAGTTACTCTAACAACTGCCCTTTTGTGTTGTGATTTTTTTAAAAAAGTGAATCCAGGTGTGTGTATACATATTCATACACATGCACACATACGCATATACATATACACATACATGTATATATGAAATGTAAGTAGGTTTTAGGCTTTAGGAACTTTCACATGTGCTTCTGTTTATGTATAGATTTTGAGGTCCCTACCTTCTCTTCCCACCCCAGGATAGGAACTGAAATGACTCTATCTTAAAAAGATTTATACTTGTCTTGATTGGCAGGCTCTCTGGTGGTCTTGATGAATTCTAACAAAATTTTGAATATAGTGGCTTGGTGACAATCGTGTGCCCCTCAGCAGGGCTAGCTCTTACGTTGGCTTTTCATCTTTCCTTTTGTGGGCATTTTCCTACAAGAATATATGTGATAGGTCATGTATAATTTTCTTTAATATTTATGTTTTATTTAAACATTATCCAACTCAGAAATATTATCTTATGGGAAAAATTTTAAAGTGAATGATAGTAACTGCTCCACCTCCTTCACAGTTTGGTGAGGAGTGAATGAGATATAATTTACATAAAAGTGACATAGACGTAGTATGGATAATGTAGATAATGTAATATCTAAAAGCATGAAGGGACAGTATCACATGCCCATAGCAGTGCATGAGGAAGCCCTCGATTGGTGTTAATCACTTTTTTTCTGCATAAGAAATGCCCATTTCTAATTTAAAATATTCTGTTCTGGTTGCGTTGATGCCAGAGAACCATGTCATTAAGACTGACATCTTGACAATAGTGAGTCCTCCTGTCCATGAACATGGAATGTCTCTCCATAAAGGGTTTTAAAGAAATCCCATTAGCAGTGGGCAGATCATAGACAACCACACCCACATGGAGCTTACTAGCAATTTCTACTTGGGAAAGATGGACACTAAGCAAACCAGGAAATTACGGAATATTAGGAGGGATAATTTCTAAGATGCCGAGTGTTGGGGAAGGCACGCAGTTTTAAACAGGGTGGTCAGGAAAGGGCCCGCTGAGGGGTTGATGTGTCTGTAACATCTGGGGGGAGGGGGAGGAAATGAGAGGAAAGGTCATGAGGATCCCTGGGGAGGGGATTCCCAGGAGAGGGAACAAGTACAGAGACCCAGAGTTTTAAATAACCAAGGAGGCCACTGTTTAATCACTTCTTTGGAAATATTTGCGTAAATATTGAATAGGCAACTCCATGGAAATGAAGTGACTATTGCTTTAGGTGCACGAGCAACAATAAAGGGCAGCCAGAGGCGCATGCTTCAGTGTTTGCTGTCCCCCTGCTTTGGCTGCATTGAGAAATGGGGTGGCATGGTAACCCGGCGAGTGGGTGACCGCCTGTCCCCAGGCGTGGCCGCTCTCAGCCGTCTCATGGTTTCGAGTTACAGCCCGTCACCGGGAAAACAGCCCCAATCTTCACATTGAACGCTCAGACCATGTTTGTCAGGTGCATTTTGCAGACCCGAGGGGATCTTATCAGCTTCGTTTCGGGGCTACACAAAGCGGCTTTCCGGGGGATTTAATGACTTACGCAAACAGAGCCCGTGAAAACGAGGGTCCCAGATGACCGAAAGTTTATTTTTAAAGGACAAAACGAAAACTCTTTATGATGGTATAATTTTAGATTTACAGAAAAGTTGCAAAGAGGATACAGAGTTCCCATATACCCTTGACCCAGCTTCCCCTCATGTTAACGTCATACGTGACCTTAAGTGATGGGTTTGTGTGTATGACCCAGCTTCCCCTCATGTTAACGTCATACGTGACCACTGACCTTAAGTGATGGGTTTGTGTGTGCTTACCCCCGCAGATTACACACGCACTCATGAACACACACACACGCACACGGCACACGGCACACCGTGTGAGAGAGGCAGGTCTCTTATCTGTTGGTCCTTTGGTAGCTCATCACACGCATCGACCCCAGGCACAGAATGGACGCTGGCCATGGAAAAAGCGGGCAGGGAGCTACTTTGAAGCTCAAGTTCTAAAGCCAGAGACATGGGGAGGACAATCGGCTGTCTGGAAGGCTCCAGTGTCATGTGAACTCAGTGCCACTTGAACTTTATTTAGTAGAAGATTGGCCTGCGATACTTAATATAGACGTCCCAGCCATCATGTGAGGATTCCATTCTGCTCAAGTACAGATACGAGGGAGTTGGGGAGTGTTCGCTTCTGCTTCTCTGGATGCTAAGTCACCTGACTTCCTTCCCAGCTAATTTCTGAAGCAGGCGACCAAGAGTGCGTTCCGATGTATTAACTGCTGAATTGAGAGCAACAGGGCCATCCCGCCATGCATTGGCCTGGATGTTGGCTTCATGCAGCAGTGCTTTCTCTGGAAGCGGTCCAGGCTGTTTTGGAAGGGGACATTCGAGCCAAACAAATGGTGACAGCCGTTGGCACGCACTCTGGGGCTTCGGAGGGAACCCACACCCTTCTAGGATGCTGCTGGCGCCATGGCTCCAGGACACCAGCTGTCTCTCGGGAGGCCGGGGCCAGCTGCTCCGGCCGGGGCTGCCCAGCTGTGGGGGAGGCAGGGATGTTGAAGTTGCCAGTGGGTGTCATTGGCCGAGAGGCGGCTCAGGTGTCTGCAGCAGGAAAAGCCTACAGTGGACAAGGTTTTGTCCTTGGGCAAAGTCACTCAGCTTCTGATCTATCCACTTTCCTGTGGATGGAGCGGGATTTTCCAAAAGCAGGAGCACAATTCCAGCTATTTATGGGGAATACTCTCGGAGGACTGTTGGTACACGGAAGGGCTTCCCTCTTCGTGGGGATGCAAACTCAGGACTTTAATTCCTTTTGACTAAGGATAGATTAAATTTTTTTTTCAATATTTTTTTCTACAAAGGCCAATTTCAGAAAAATCAAGCTTGTACAAAAATGCTTTTAGTATTTAAAAATATATACACTTGTTCCAGAGACTAATTTTTTACCCTTTCAGAGGCTACAAAGCCGGCTTCAGTTCAGTAGATTGTACGGCCATACCTCTGAAGGAACTCTGTGTTTGAGTAACAACCCTTCTGAGGCTTGCTTGTTTGGGTCTTTTTCTGTTCAGACGTCCACATACGCTGCTTGTTTGTGAAATACCGGTTATGTCAGTGCCATCTGTACGCCTTCAAACAAGATATTTTGTTATCGAGAAAGAACAGAACAGTGCCAGGTCTTTAACAAAGACCGGTCAGTCCTCTGCAAAATGTAATTTTCATGAGTGAAGGTTCCATTTCACCGGGAAACAGAGCCGGACAGTCCCTCTCTCCGCCCACCTGGGTTTTTCTGTGACCTTCCCTCTGGGGAGCCAGTTTGTGTTACTGAGGGGTGGGCTGTGCCCTTTCACGTGTCACTCTCTCCAACCACCTTGGCCCATGGATGGCATCACCCTGTGTTTTAGATGCGGAAGACAAACCGCGAAGTGGAAGAAACCCAACCCGAGTCACATGAGCAGTGAAGTCAGAATCCCAGGCCCGACTTTCCATTCTCAAATCCAGCGCCCCTCCTCCTGGACCAGGGCTCAGCACGTGACTTTGCCCCCCCACTTGTTGTTGTAAATAAAGTTTTATTGAGACACAGCCACATCCATTTGCTCACACATTGTCTATGGCGGCTTTCCCCTTAGGGAGCCCAGGTTGAATGGTTGCCATAGAGACCGCATGGCCCTCAGAGCCTGACGGGTTCCCTGTCCCGCTCTGTGCAGAACGGGGAGCGCAGCTGAGGAAGGGCAGGGTTTGTGTTCCCAGCTCTTCCTTGCAGGCCAGCCTCTGTGACGGAGTCCTTGCTCCTTTGAAACGGCGTGACCCACGCAGGGCCGGGGTGCAGGGCTGTGCCTTTTTGTCTAAGACTCCCGAGACCCGCTGGCCACACCCCGGGCCACACATTCTTGCCACATGCCGTGGAGAGCTGGGATCTCTATCCATTCCCCTGTGAATCAGGGCTGGCCTTGTGGCTTATTTTTACCAAGAGATTGTAGCAGAGATGACACTGTGCAAGTCTCAAGACCAAGTCTGAGGTGGGGTGGGGTTGGGGAGAGTAGAGGGATTGAGCAAAAAAGAAAGAGAGAGAGAGAACGCATGGTGACTGCAGGGGTGGAGGGGATGGATGGAGGTGGAAGAGGGCATAGAGGGAATAAATGATGGGAAAAAATAAAATTTAAAATTTAAAAAAAAAGATTGAGTATAAAGAGCTTTGCCCTTTCTGCCTCGTACTGTGAATGCCACCCCTTGGGGTCCAGCTGTCTCCTGAGAAGCCTGAGGACCCCCATGGAAACCTTATGTTTCCACTGGAGGGAGAGGGTCCCGTCTTCCAGCCACCACTGCCAGGGGCTAGAGGTGTGAGGGAACCTGTGTGAGATGTGCCAGCCCTTGCTACCCTTCATGGGAGACCCCGAGTGGGAAGAGCAGGACCACCCAGCTGAGCCTCTGCCACCCCCGCAGAATCGTGGCAAACAGTTGTTTTTGGCAACTGTGTCTCCGATTGGTTTGATATGTAACAATAGATGCCTCCCAGACCAAGGTGAGATGGAGCCAATGCCCCTCACGCCTTCTGGATTGCCCAGGGCTGACACATCCCCAAAACGTGACTTCGCCCACAGTCAGTCCCATGTCAGGGCTGGGCGGACTCGGACGTGTGAAGCAGATATTTGAACTTGCCGAGTTCCCCAAAGGTCATCCCTAAGGACTCTTAGAAATATTCTCAGCTGGGACCCGGGAAGCTACCTTGCGATTCTAGACCAGAAAGAATAGAACGCACGTTGCTTTATCATGAACTTTTCATGGAAAAGCCAGCGGATGGTAAACATTGAAAGCAGCTTACAGAATGTTTCCTAAAATAGTGAAGTGAAAATATTGGTGCTGACTTCTTCTGGGAAATGAGGAGCTTTTCTGAAGATGATTTATGAACGGTTCTGCCTTAGAATACGAAGCGCATATTTTCAGTGA
>NW_005354756.1:942105-974724 GCF_000412655.1 Myotis brandtii | reverse complement strand
GGGTGGGTAAAGGCTGTCCAATTGCATGTCGCTTGATTCCCGTCAGGGGTCAGAGAATATGGAGGTGCTGGCACGGGTTCTAAAACACGTGCCTTTCTGCGGGCCTGAACCAGGGTGCTTGTTTGTGCTGCACATTCCTGACCACCCGGCCATGCAGCTCTCTCCTGTGCACGCCCAGGGTTTCACTTAACTCGTTGAGTGTCTCTCGATGAGCTCTGTGTCCCAGGGACCGTCGGCCACGGGGGATTCTTTGCGTCCCGGATAGAGGCCAAGCTCTCCTGAGCCTGGGGTGCGAGGCCAGGGCCAGCGCGGTGTACAGTTACGTGGGCTCCAGTGTGAGAGGTACCCCGGGACCGTGGGAGGAAGAGGCCTGCCTCCGCCCCCTGCCTCTCCAGCTTCCTCCCTTGAATCTTAAGTTTCACCCACATGGAGCCTTTTTAGGGTTTCCCTGCTCCTTCTGCCAAAAATGCCCTCCCTGCCCTTCCAGCTGAGCACGCAAACAAACCCAAACCCCTGTTATAGAAACACCTGCTTGTGAACAGCAGCAACATATTTACACATCGCAGCCCAGATCATTTTAAAATTGGCTGTACCCCTACCACTGCCATGAACAAGCCTACTAAGTAAAATTCGAGATTTACTGTTTGCAGTTCTTTTTTTCTTTCTCTTTAGAATATATCCCCTTGAGTGTGCGCAGGAGTGACTTGGGTGCTTTCTTTTCCTCTTCCCAGTGTAATGTTACTAGTCTGCCCTGTGATGATGCTCATTTCTTTCTGTTTACATGCAGTGTTGGAGTCTCCATCTTCGTTGATGCAATTTAATTCTTAGATTAGGTGAAACACTAACTAGGATTCAAAGTCCAAAGTGTAGAAGAAGGTGTACCCAGAGATGGCTTATTACCATCTTCATTCTCTCAAGCCTTTTTCTGCCTCCCTGCAAAGGTAATGAATTTCCAGTTGTTTGTTCATCCCACGTTTTTTATAAAACTACGCAGCTACTTATGTGTGAATATTTTATCCCCCCTTCTTTCTTGGACAAAAAGCAGTCATCTTTTTATGCCTTTCTTTTTCATTTAGTAGTATATTATGGAGACTGTTCTATAATCAGTTTAGGGAGATCTTCATCATATCTATATTAATTGCTGTGTAGTATTCCACGGTTCGGTTGAACAAACTCCTATATGTAAATGCTTCAGCTGCTTCTAATGATTTACAAGTCATGTCACGTTGAATAACTTTGTGAGATTTTTTTTTTTCAGTGTTTTCCATGTTTCTTGTTCAGTGTATTTATGAGTATTTTGCTCTCACATATGGAATTTTACCTCCTAACTGGCTATTGTTCATGGTTTTGAAAGCCGTTGGTGGTTGTGTTAATAAATCCTGCTACTTTACTGAGTTCTTGGTGGTTTGAGTTAGTTTTTGAGATCATTTCTCGTGGTTTTCCGGGCATATGATCATATCAGCAGAGATCTTTTGCTTCTTTTCCCATTCTTACGCTGCTCATTGCTTTCTTTTATCTAATCGTATCCACGGACCCCCCCAACACATTGTGACCCAGTAGTGGAGAGAGTGGGGGCCTAACCTTATTGAGGGTGCTGCTGGCGTTTCCCTGTGGGCTGAGACGGTAGGCTTTAGGATTCTGTGGTCTGTGCGTTTTCGCTGAGGCAGCATCCATCCATTCCTATTTCATGGAGTGTTTTTATTAGAAGTAGGTTGTTTAATTTTATTGAAGGCTTTTTAGTATTTCTTTGGCAATGATTACGATTTTCTCCTGAGATCTAGTAATAGGTTGGATTATTATACTCATGGATTCTAAAATGTTTTTACATTTCTGGAATAGGTCCCATGATGTGGGTTTTCTTCTTTAATGTGGCAGTTGATCTGTTTTGCTCATGTTATATTAAGATTTTTTTTTGTTGATATTCATGAGTGAGATTAGTCCTTATGTTTTTGTGTGCTATATTTACCTAGTTTAGGTGTCAGTGTTATATTTGCTTCATAAAAAGAAATGGATTTTTTTTTTAATTTCCTGTGCTCCGGAATCATTTAGTGTCATGGGGATTATCAGGTCTTTGAAGGTCTAAGAGAAGTCCTCTGTGAAATTCTAATAAAATTGAATAGTGGAATTTGATGGAGAAAACTGATTCTGTGAAACTTTAAGGATTAAAAAAAAATTTTTTTTTCACCATGGGTTATATGTTCACAATTATAAGTATAAAACAATACGCTAGCCAGAAATTTATCTAACACCAATGTCATTTCCAGAGATTCCTTTTAACTGGAATCTTGCAAAATGACATCGATATAAAAAACATGGGGCCTGCCAAGACTGGACACATTCTGTATTAGTGGAAGCAAAGCTACTCTAGAGCTTTGCCTTTTTTCCTACAAAACTTGCTAATAGAGGCCAGGCAGGTAGCACAAAGGGGTGAGACCAGCTACCTGGGTGTCAGGTACTAGGGAGTAGTGGGGACTGTGGCAAATCGGAGGGCAGCTGCCTTCTCGCTGCCGACCGAGTGTCACGTGTCAGCAACGTCTTAGGAATGTGAGCCTGACGTTGCCAGATCGGCAAAGTTAGAGCTCCACATTTTTTTTATGTGAAAACTTTTGACTTTTAAGAGACATCGATATAAAAAACATGGGGCCTGCCAAGACTGGACACATTCTGTATTAGTGGAAGCAAAGCTACTCTAGAGCTTTGCCTTTTTTCCTACAAAACTTGCTAATAGAGGCCAGGCAGGTAGCACAAAGGGGTGAGACCAGCTACCTGGGTGTCAGGTACTAGGGAGTAGTGGGGACTGTGGCAAATCGGAGGGCAGCTGCCTTCTCGCTGCCCACCGAGTGTCACGTGTCAGCAACGTCTTAGGAATATGAGCCTGACGTTGCCAGATCTCCAGAGTTAGAGCTCCACACATTTTTTTATGTGAAAACTTTTGACGTTTAAGCTTTGTCAGTTAATTCAGAAATTAAAAACATGCTGGAGGCCAAACATAACAGCGTCTGGAAAACGTGACCCCATCCGCTCTCCTGAGCCCGTGCAGGTGGTGCAGTTGGGAAGCTGTGAGCAAGCTGTCTTCGTTGGGTCTGCTGTTCCACTTTCTGTTGTGAAGAGGAAGCTCTGAGATGTGTTAGACCCCCCGAGGCCGTGGAGAGAGACCCCGCGTGCTCTGTGCTGCAAAGGGGAGGGGCAGAGAAGGAGACCGCCCAGGGTGGGAAAGCCGAATGTGTGTACGGATCCCCCCCAGCAAGGTCCCCGCCGTGCAGAAGTGGTGCCCTGGGGGTGACTCAGTCCTCTGCCCTCCACCGTCCAATCCCCAGTTGGCATGTTTCCCCGCCTCTTGTCCAGTCTTGTTATCGTCTCTGTGCCTTGTGCTCCTCATGGCCCGCTCATCCCAAGCAGATCTTGCCATCTGCGAAACTATGTGGCCGCAGGCCCAGCTGTCAATATTTATTCGGTGTGTACACGGCTGTTTTGACCAGTTCCCTAGCAACGGAGCGAGGAAGACTCACGGAGTGCCTTTTTCTAGGGGAAAAAGTGCTCCCTTCCGCCCCGCAGTGGCCCTGGTCTCTGACCTCATGGCTTCCTAAGATATTTGGAGACTTTTGGCTTCTCCCCTCAATACCACACATTCCTAATTATTTGTGCTACTTCTTAAGCCATCCCGAGAGCTGCTTCGGATTATTGAGTTAACTCGGATGATAAAAACTGAGCACTGGTTTCCCATTCCCTTCTTCCCTCCCCCCAGAGGCCTGCCTTGGCGCTTCGTAGAGTCTCTTTTTTTTTGCCCTCAAGCTGGTTTAAGCCCAGAGTCTGATTTTAACGTGGTCGGCGTCTCGACGGGCACGACACCACGGGGAAGTCGGGGCCGTGTGTTGTTGGAAACAGATTCCACAGCGATGGCAACAGGAGTGGTCACGGTATCCTGACTGCTCTGCGGTATCGAGCGAGAGAGAACATCCTCAGCTCGGACAGAGCTACGTAGCCTCACAGATTGCTCTTTCCCATAAAATGTGCTTGAGCGCGATCCGTAAACCAAGCCCCTGCAATTTTAATTCTCGAGACCAGTGGTTCTCAACCTTGGCTGCACATTAGAATCGCCTGGGAATCTTTTTAAAATGCTGATTTCTGGGGCCCATCCTCCGGAAATTCTGTTTCTTTGTTGTGGGGTGGGGCCACAACATTAGTAACCAAGAAACAGAATTTCCGGAGGATGAGGCCCAGCAATCAGGATTTTAAAAAGATTCCCAGGAGATTCTAATGTGCAGCCAAGGTTGAGAACCACTGGTCTCGAGAATTAAAATTGCAGGGGCTTGGTTTACGGATCGCGCTCAAGCACATTTTATGGGAAAGAGCAATCTGTGAGGCTACGTAGCTCTGTCCGAGCTGAGGATGTTCTCTCTCGCTCGATACCGCAGAGCAGTCAGGATACCGTGACCACTCCTGTTGCCATCGCTGTGGAATCTGTTTCCAACAACACACGGCCCCGACTTCCCCGTGGTGTCATGCCCGTCGAGACGCCGACATGGACGTAGACATGAAGCTTTGCTCAGGACTTCCATCACAGACACGAAGTCCTGCCCTCCCTCCTCTGATGTGTAGATGAGACTCATTTCTCTCTTGCGAGCTCTCCAGTTTTGCAGGCTGATTTCAGAGGGTGACCCTGATTCTGTCACTCCGGAGGCCCCTCAAACACTTCCTTCTCATTTTCCTAAACGACAGATGACGCGGTGCAAGTCCGTTGTTCTTGCGGTCGCCACAGCTGTGACTGAGTGATCGTGTAGTTGTCATTCAGACCGAGTTGGCTGGTGACACCAGGTAGGCTAGGGCATCAAGGGGGAGTCATTTCCGGAGGCCCCTCAAACACTTCCTTCTCATTTTCCTAAAACAGATGACGCGGTGCAAGTCCGTCGTTCTTGCGGTCCCGCAGCTGTGACTGAGTGATCGTGTAGTTGTCATTCAGACCGAGTTGACCTGGTTACACTAGGTAGGCTAGGGTGAAGCAGGGATATAAACCGAGTGCGCTTGAACTTTCTCCATAGCCCGATTATAGGAAAATGCCCGTTAAAATAGGGTTCCCGTCTCCCCAACAGATTAAGTCCCACTTATGGGGCGTTTTCTCAGAGGTCTGCGCGAAGCCATTGTTCTCGGAGCATTTACTAAGTGCTCAGAGTGCGTTTTACTTTTCGCACATGATCTCGTGCCGGCCTTACGTTAGGCAGCCCTGCATTCTTAGGCGCCGTTCATTAAGTCCCACTTATGGGGCGTTTTCTCAGAGGTCTGAGCGAAGCCATTGCTCGCTGAGCATTTCCTAAGTGCTCAGTGCGTTTTACTTTTCGCACATGGTCTCGTGCCGGCCTTACGTCAGGCAGCCCTGCATTCGTAGGCGCCGTTATGACCTCCCATTTTAGAGATGAGAACACTGAGGCTTGCAGAGGCTGTTAACTAACTCGCCCAACATCACACAGTGACGAATGGTGACTGTGTCTTTCTGCCCCCAGAGGGTTGCGCTTGGAGTGGCAGCGCTTTCTCTAGGAAATGCATGCGTGCCTGTGGGCCGTGTTGAGGACATGTGCTCAGATCCAGGCTGTTGGACAGCGCGGGCGGGCAGGATGGCGCAGTGGTCCTGCACTCCCCCGGCCATCCAGAGGGAGGACGGCCAGGGACCTGATTCGGAGGGTAACAGCACTGTTAGCTGTTGTTCTTTTTTTCCTTTTAAACATGTTTTGTTGTTAATCCTCACCCAAGGATATTTTTCCATTGACTTCTAGAGAGAGTGAAAGGGAGGGAGGGAGGAGAAGGAGAGAGAGAGAGAGAGAAAGAGAAAGAGAGAGTGAGGATGACATTGATTGCTTGCCTCCTGCACGTGCCCCACTGGAGCCGGGGATGGAACTGCAACCCAGATATATACCCTTGATCAGCAATCGAACCTGCTACCCTTCAGTGTGCAGGCTGACGCTCTAACCATCGAGCAACACTGGCCAGGCTGGAGTCATTATTTTCAAGAGGCTGACTCCTCTCAGAGTGCAGTAAAAGCCAGGCCCTATCGAGGGGTCACGGACAGAGAGCTACCCTTCCTCCCCCCGCTCTTCCATCCTCCCCCCACATTCCCGGGCCTCTCTTTCTCTCCGGTTATTATATTACCTTTATTCTAGTGTGACAGCTCAGCAGCCACTGTCCCGGGAGTGGCTGCTGAGCCACTCAGGCCTGCGCATGGGGAGGGCAGGAGGGTGGGCGGGCCAGGCCTCACTGCCTCCCCCCGGATCTCAGCTGTCTTGCTCCCCAGAGACCCCGTGGGCTCTCCAAAGCGATGACACATGCAGCGAGGGCCCAGGGCTTCCTAACTCAGGACATCTGGCTTTTCTCAGGGAAGCTATTCTCTTCAAGCTGCAGCCTTCCAGCCGGCATCTCAGATTTCCAACAGGCCGCCCTCAGGGACGAGGCGTGAGGTCACCGCTCTGGCCAGCATCTCTGGCTCTGGGCAGCCCCCCGATTTCCTCCCGGGGTCCTGGGAATGTGAAGAGAGCTCCGCCGCAGGTTCTGGTTGGGGTGTGAAGTGGGGCAGGGGACGTACAGGTGCAGCTGGGATGCAGCTGAGATCCGCCTCCATCCTGTCTGCCCCTGCCAGGCCGGCCTCCCCCTCCCGGGCTGATGAAGTGTCCAAAGGCTTGGTCCTGAGTTGCTGTGGGCGCACAGAGCAAGCCCGCAACCTGGCCCGCTACCATCTCTGTGCTGGCCTGGGAACGCCGGGGCTCAGGACCCACGGCCTGGCTTTGAATGTCTGGCCCAGCTTTTGGGGTCTCTCAGGTGCCACATGTCTGTGCTGGGCCAGCTGGTTGCACTGAACTTGCTTTGTGCTGGAAGGTTCCACTGGGGACGAAGGAGGAGAGGCAGGCTGTACGGGAGGCCGTGCAGCTCCGCCCCCAGCCTGGGCTCTGGCGGGAGAGGGAGCTCTTCATGGCGGTTACGAACCTGCTGCCGCCAGCTGGGGACGGTTACGTAAGGCTGTGGGAGCTGCTGCCTCTATTCTCTCTCCTTCCTTCTTCGGAGAGGCAGGGATGAGCTTGCGGAAGGTAGCGCGCCTGTGGCAGCAGGATTATTTTTGGAAACGGGGGAATTTGGTCACATGACTGCGGTGTTCATTCATGAGATCTGATGGATGGAGTGGACTTGGCATTCCCTGGGGTCAGTGTGTGGGGTGGGCTTGCTTCTGCCCTCAGCAGGTTTAGGAAGGAGAAGGCTGAGTCATGGGAGGAGGCTGGGTTGGAGTCATTTTTCTCTCATTGCCTTAAGTTATGGATATTTTCTTGGAGTGATTCTTGACTTAAAAAAAACAAAACTATTTAGGAGGATTCACTTTCTTCAGAGCCAGAGAATGGTATCGCCTTAAAAATGTCATATATTGCCCGGCCAGTGTGGCTCAGTGGTTGAGCGTCATCCCATGCACCACGAGGTCGCTAGTTCTATTCTTGGTCAGGGCACATGCCTGCGTTGTGGGCTCAACCCCTGCAGGGGGCGTGCAGGAGGCAGCTGATCGATGTTGATATATTGATGTTTCTCTCTCTCTCTCCTTCTCCCTTCCTCTCTCTCTCTCAAATCAATAAAAACATATTTTAAATAAAAAAAAAAATGGCATTTATTGCCTTAGCCGGTTGTTCAGTGTTTAGAGCAGTAGTTCTCAACCTGTGGGTCGCGACCCCTTTGGCGGTCGAACGACCCTTTCACAGGGGTCGCCTAAGACCATCCTGCATATCAGATATTTACATTACGATTCATCACAGTAGCAACATTACAGTTATGAAGTAGCAACGAAAATAATCTTATGGTTGGGTCACAACATGAGGAACTGTATTTAAAGGGCCAGAAGGTTGAGAACCACTGGGTTAGAGCATCGGCCTGTGGACTGAAGGGTCCCAGTTTCGATTGTGGTCAAGGGCACATACCTCAGTTGCAGGCTTGATTCCCAGCTCTGGGGTGCGTGCGGAAGGCAACCAAATTGATGTGTCTCTCACATCGATGTTTCTCTCTGCCTCTCCCCCTCCCTCCCACTCTCTAAAAATCAAAGAAAAAAAAACCTCAGATGAGGATTCACAGAAAAAAAGGGCCCTTTTTTTGGGTGTGTGCATATGTGCACATGTGTGCATGTCTGTGTGCACATGCATGTGTGTGTGGGAGGGCATGAGGGTGTGGAAAGGGATAGCAAGGCAGGGAAGGCATGCATGACCGGCCCATGAGTGCAGTCCCCATTCCACACCGTAAGTCATTCTAGTGGGAACCGTGACCGCATCTGCCTGCAGGGTCCAGCTGTCCTGGCCTCTCCCTTCCGAGGGGCCCTCCGAGCTCTCATAGGAGTTCACAGAGGCCTGACCATCGCCCTGGAGACCATATGGTATCTCCTTCCCTGGGCCTTGGTTACCCCAGTGTGGCTCTCCCTTTCCGGCCGTGGTGGCTGGTACTGGCTCCTCCACATCCTCTTTCCGTTCTGCGTGCCCTCTCCCAAGATGCGCCTTCCCTGTGCGGCAGGAGTGAACATCGTTCGAGTGAATGAGAGAGGCGTCCCAGTCCCACCTCCGTCATGATCTGAGATAAAATTTGGAGCCAGTCACCTAACCTTGGCTCACCCTGCCTCCTCCCCAGGCCAGGGGGGTTCTGCCCAGCTCTGGCGTGGACTTGCTTTCCTGGGACACGTGGCGTGAGGCGTGAGAAAGCGCAGGGAGCAGGGCAGCAGGGCAGCGGCCGCTCCTGGGCGGCCTTGCTCTCTCTCCCACCTGGCGCCTCCCGCAGACCTGCAGCCCATCTGCCACTCACCCGCCGCCGTCTGTCCGCCTCTGCCGCGCTATTTCCACTACTGAGCCTCATGCGCGGTTATTTCGGGAGCTGGCCTGGACTGCTGGGACCGCGGGAAGGTCAGATGAGGTAGGAGAGCGATCAGACGGGAGGGGAGGAGCAGACCTGCAGGGCCGCCCCTCAGGTGTCCGCCAGCCCCGCAGGGCCCTGGAGGTGGGGCCCCAGCTTTAGGCCGGCTGGTTGGGTGTGCGTGTTCTCCCCCGGGCCGGAGTGGTGGCAGTGGGGTCTTTGCATTGAGTCCCTTTGCCCCTGTTATGGCAAGATGGCCGTTTTGAGAGACAGTGGACGGATGTAGGAGAATGGCCAGTGGTCAAGGACTCCATGGAATGTCTGATTCGCCACTAGACTGTGAGTATTTTTTTTATCCTCACCTGAGGATATTTTTGTATTAATTTGAGAGAGAAGAAGAAGAGAGAGAGAGGTGAGAAACATCCTTTAAAAATATTTTTTAATTGATTTTTAGAGAGAGAGGAAGGGAGAGAGACAGAGAGATCAGTTGCTTCCCGTCTGCTCCCTGACTGGGGATTAAACCTGCAACCTTAGGTATGTGCTCTGACCAGGAATCAGACCCACAACTTTTAGGTGTGTGGGGCCACGCTCCAACCGACTGAGCCACAGCGGCCAGGACTAGACTGTGTGAGCATCTGTGAGCAGAATGTGACTCACAGAGAGAGCAGCATCCATTCAGACCCAGGTTCACGTCCTGGGCCAGTTCTTTCATCTCCCCGAGCCTCTTTGCTCTCCTATGAAAAGCAGACAGTGGTCGTATTTATAGGTGGTGAACCCTAAACGAGGCCACGCATGTACCTGGCTGAGCCCAGCGCCGGGCCTGTAGCTCATTTCATAGCTACGGGAGTGCTGGGCTGCCTGCACTTTAATATGGCACATGTCTCAGCACCGTCCACACGGGCAGCAGCGGGCTCAGGCTCGTAGCTGGAGGACGGCAAGAAAAAGAAGCGCCCGGCCAGAGAGCGGGAATCCCCAGCGCGGGTCTTACCTGAGTCGGGGTCCTTGGTGAGCAGTGCCTCAAGCAGGCAGCAAGGTCCCGGAGTGTTTCCCATGATTCCAAGGGGCTCCTTTCCCTCGGGGCCCACCCACAACCGGCAGTGGCCTGGGGTTGTTCCTAAGATAATGTGTTGAAAACGTTCTCCCATTGTATGTTCTGGTGCTGAATGCTCATGGTCCTTAGAGCAAGTCTCAGTAGTTTAAATATATATGTAATTTTATTGATTTCAGAGAGGAAGGGAGAAGGAGAGAGAGTTAGAAACATCAATGATGAGAGAGAATCATTGATTGGCTGCCTCCTGCACGTTCCCTATTGGGGATCGAGCCCGCAACCCGGGCATGTGCCCTTGACCGGAATTGAATCTGGAACCCTTCAGTCCGCAGGCTGACGCTCTATCCACTGAGCCAAACCAGCTAGGGCGAGTCTCAGTAGTTTTGATTAGTCTCAGGCCTGCTTCCTAGGCCTGACAGGCCATCTGCGTTCATCATGTCCGCTTCAGCGAGCAACTTGACAACCAGGTGGCGGGACCTGCATTTTATAGAAGAGAGACGTCTTGGCACCTGACCAAGAGGCTGCAGTCAGTAGGTGGTGGCTGAGCTGGGACTCAACCCAGGCCTGCCTGGTCCCCAGCGTTGGCTCGAAATCATTTCTGCTGAGGCAGAAAGGGGGGCTGGGTGGCTGTGGGCTGTCCTGGGCTGCCCTCTCACGGGGTTTGGGGTGACATGGGGGCTCCTGAAGCATCCTGTGTCTGCAGAACCAAAGACCACGGTGGGAGGCAAACGTCTGAGGTCCTTCCCTCCCGAATCCTATCCCCTGGTTAATCAGTCAAGCACTGCTCTAGGGACGGCTACAAGGGACTTAAGATGGAATCAAGGTTATTGATTTACGCGACTTGAAGATGGGGGATTATCCGGGATTATCTGAGTGTAAGCAGATGAGCCCTTAAAAGCAGAAAAGGAAGACAGAAGAGGCGGCTGGAAAGCTGTGGCAGGAGGGAGGCTAGGTTCCAGGTGTGAGAAGGATTCGAGGTAACGGTGGTCCGAGATGTGGGGGCACAAGCAGGGACTGGAGACAGGCCCCAGGGGCTCATGGAAAGTGTAAAAAAATCAATAAAATATATTTTTAAAAAAAGCAGAAAAGGAAGGCAGAAGAGGCGGCGGCTGGAAAGCTGTGGCAGGAGGGAGGCTAGGGTCCAGGTGTGAGAAGGATTCGAGGCACTGGGTGCTCCGAGATGTGGGGGCACAAGCAGGGACTGGAGAGAGGCCCCAGGGGCTCATGGAAAGTGTGGGAAGGAAGTGGGCAGCCTCTGGGAACAAAGACCAGCCCCCCCTCCCCTTCACCCCCACCCAAGGGAGATCTCAGTCCTGCAACCACAAGAAACCGATTGTTTGCAAACCAAACGGATTGTTTGTGGACATTCTGAATAAGCTTGAATACAGCCTGCTCACCTATAGGGCTGTGAACTGACAAGTGGGTGTGATTTCAAGCCACATGTGTGGCGATTTGTCACAGTAGCAATAGAGGGCTGATAGGATCTGGGTGAACAATATGTCGTGTTTTGGAAACTTTTGCTGTAGTGGGACGTGTTTGTCCAGAATTGCTGAACTGTGGCAGTAAGTCACAGCCCGTAGGTTTCTTGGATGCCTCTGCCCAGAGAAAGGAGCCCTTGAGCTCAGGCACCTCGCTGGCCAGGGAGGGCCACTCCGGCTTCCCCTTGTCCCCTGTGGGGCCTGCAGCCTGGAGCTCGGGTCTGGTTTACTCCTCACGACCTCTGCGCTGGTCCCCGAGGAAGCTCCTTCTGTAGCCAGTGGGAAGGAGGTGATCTGTGTTCGGCTCTGTCTACGCAGTACCACTTGGCTCTCCTTCCTGCCGGGAGTCGGTCGCCTGTGTGTGGGTGGGAGAGGGTTCATGCAACAGCAGCCGGGACATGGGGGAAGGGCTGACGCAGAAGGCCCCCCACAGCTCTGCCTTCCCCGATTTTGGGGTGCCTGGCAACGAACTGGAATCAGCCTGAGCAGCCTGCCCCGCCCTCTGACCACCGGGGGCTGGGGGTCATTGGCCAGGGGCTGGGAGAGTGAGGCCGGGGATCCCAGCCAACCTCCCCCCCCCCATGAAACCCCCAGTGCCAGGCAGGATTCTCAGCTGAATGCAGAGCTACCCCTGTGTGTACTTTCTCCCACCGCTTTCCCTGCCCCTCTCTTTGCTGGGACATGGACCAGGTTGCACAATTTCTCACTCCTCTGCTAGGAAACAGCCCCTCCTGCCTTCGGGCTCCCGGCAGAATTCAGCTTGTGGAACAGAGGCGCTTTCATTGCTCCAGCCGGGGGTCATTGGCCAGGGGCTGGGAGAGTGAGGCCGGGATCCCGGACACCCCCCTCCCCCCCCCACACACACCAGGCAGGATTCTCAGCTGAATGCAGAGCTGCCCCTGTGTGTACTTTCTCCCACCGCTTTCCTGGCCCCTCTCTTTGTTGGGACGTGGACCAGGTTGCAGAATTTCTCACTCCTCTGCTAGGAAACAGCCCTCCTGCCTGCGGGCTCCCCGGCAGAATTCAGCTTGTAGAACAGAGGCGCTTTCATTGCTCCAGCCCGGGCCACCCTCACTTTGCTTGAGCCTCCTTTGTGTCATGCCTGGAAGGAGCATGGGCTTGGAGCGCCAGGGTTTGCTGGCGCCAGAGCGCACCGGGCCGCACACGGCTGCTTTGTTCCTGAGCCCCGCGTGGAGCCTCGGAAATGCCTGCGTGGCTGAGAGTGAGGGAGGCAGGAAGCACGCCAGGCGGCCAGGTGCCCAGATTCCTTTTCCCATTGGGGTTTCATCACTTGGCTCAATCCAGGCCTGGATTCTCCCTTTTGCTGGCTGTGTGACCTTCAGAAAGTTACTAACCCTCTCTGAGCATTCTTGTCCTCAGCTGTAACAGTACCCAGCTGAGAGGGGGAGGTGGCAGCAGTTACAGCTCCCAAAGCACTGGACGGCTCTCTAGCCTCAGGGAGAGCCTCATCGTCTTCGCACCAAACCCCTTGTTGCCTTCACGGTGCTTATTCTGCAGATTCACTCGGCGCCTGCCAGGTGCCAGGACCAGCTCATGCTCCCAGGAGCTCATACACCACCTGTGAGAGCTGAGTGCGCACAGGTGCTGAAGGAGGCGTGTGTGTGTGTGTGTGTGTGTGTGTGGGGGGGGTGTCAGATACCGAGGGGCTCTCCCAAGGTGCACCCCGGGAAATAAACGCCACTGGCTAGGTGTCTGCGGAGCAAGGTTTGCCGGCAAAGGAGGCTGGGAAATGCTGGCATAGGGATATTACCTTGGAACCAAGAGAGGGGCCAGACTCTGAGAATCTGGACATGCTCACGTCGATGGCAGTGGTTGTTCTGAGGAGTTAATATGTACCTGGCACGGAGGTGAGTGCCTTCCGTGGATTTTCTCATTTTGCAGAATTTGGTCGTTGGGGTATGCTGTTCTTGGTAACTATTGCTGTCGATGGACATTTAGGTTGTTTCTTGATTTGGAGGGGCTGAGGGCTGGTCCTTTCACTTCAAGGGGGGCATCTCAGGACAGTGGACTATTACTCAGCCATAAAAAGGAGTGTCGTTCTGACGCGTGCTACCAGACGAAGGAACCCTGAGGACCTTCTGCCACGTGAAGTAAGCCAGTCAGAGAAGGACAGATGCCATACGATTCCATTCAAATGAGGCGCTGAGAGTGGTGGATTCATAGAGATAGGAAGTAGGCTGGCCCTCGCCGTTTTGGTTTAGTGGATAGAGTGTCGGCCCACAGACTGAAGGGTCCCAGGTTCGATTCCGGTCAAGGGCACGTACCTCGGTTGCAGGCTCGATCCCTGGCCCTGGTTGGGGTGTGTGCAGGAGGCAAGCAATCGATGTGTCTCTTTCCCATCAATGTTTCTCTCTCTGTCTCTCCCCCCTCCTCCCTCCCTCTTCCTCCCTTCCACTCTCTCTAAAAATCAATGGAAAAATATCCTTGAGTGAGGATTAAAGAAAAAAGGAAGTCAGCTGGTTGGTTGCAATGGAAAAATATCCTTGAGTGAGGATTAAAGAAAAAAAAAAAAAGTCAGCTGGTTGGTTGTGTGGGGCTGGCGGAGGGGAGGAGGGGGAGTTGTTGAGAGGGGACCGAGTTTCAGTTCTGCAAGATGCAACGCCTTCTGGAGCTTGGTTGCACAACAGTGTGAATGTACTTAACACTACCGAGCCGTACCCTTAATGATGCTTAAGACGGCACTTTTTAATGTTATGTTTCAAAAATCATAATAAAACAAAAATGCTACTTTGACAGAAGAAAGTCGTGTGAGAATTAAAACCCACAAGTCATGCAGAATAAGATCTGGAGTTGTCATCATATTCTTAAGGGAGTCCCCCAGTTTCTCGCCGTCGCTTAAGGTGGGGACATCCTTAAAGTTCCTGGAGCGTGGAGCAGGTATCGAGGTGGAAAGGGTTTAAGAGAAGCGTGGCGTTACACATAAGTCAGTCCTTGAATAACACGTTTGTGCATCCTGTCGCGGTAGATCGATGCGTGTCTTCCACAGACCGGGCACGCACAGCCCTTCCTGCGCTCGGCGTGGCTGCCAGGGGTCCCGGGCATCTTCCTTCCGGGGGAGGTGTCATCCTGTGAGCTGTGGCCGTGTGTTTATTTGCTCAGCGCCTCTTCCAGGCGGGTTTCAAGACAGGTAGCGAATGAGACCAGGCGCTGCATCGACACCTGGTCATTCGGATGGAACTTCGCTGCAGTCCTGTTTCTGAAATGAGGCATTTGGTTGGCAGGACCCCGGCTCAGCTCGCAGGACGCAGTTGTCAGAATTTGCAACCTGAATGCACATCATCTCGGGGCCCTTATTTCCTGAGGTTTTTGCCCATTGTTTCAGACTCTGAGTAACTGTGCTCCTCTCTGCACTGTCCGTAGACGCCCCGTGAGGAAGCCCCGCTGGTGTGCCGGACCCACCGGGGGCCGTCCGCCCGACGGCGCCAGTCTCTGGCAGCGGGACCCCCGATGGCAGTGGGCACCTCCCCGTGAAACCTGCCAAGCTGGACGCCACAGCTCTGCACGCCGACACTTTGGCCAACCCTGTGCCCTCCCCGGAGGCGTGCCAGCATGCAGTCCTAGCCTGCAGCCCGGGCCTCCCCGAGGAGCACTATGTGAGCGAGGCTGCGGAAGATGCTCCCAGCTACAGAGGGTACCGGGATGCCTGCACCATCACAGGTAGGGCCCTTTTCCTGCCAGGAGGCAGGGAGGGAGGGAGGAGGACTGGGAAGGGGGCGGCCACGGGACTGGGAGAGGAGAGTGGGGGTGGGGAGGGAACCACTAGACTCTGAGACGGGCCATCGGGAACCGGCCTGTCTGAGATGGAGACAGCCCTTCAAAGACTTGTCCACAGTGATACTCGGTGCCCCTCTCTCCACAGCTCGGTGTCTCAGACACACGGTAGGTGTCATGGGAAGGAGACACGGTGGCACTGTCAGATGCAGGAATGGGGACTGCACGCAGGGCCCTGTGTACACTGGCCAGATTTGCCCCCACCGGTTCTTCCGGGTGCCTGTCAGTCACGCCTTCCAGTGTCCCGGGAACAGGGTAACCCCTCCCCGTGCAGGCAGTGTCGCTGGTCGGCACCTCATGCCAGCGCTCCTAGGGAGGTGCTTGGAGCCCGCGCCAGAGGACCCCGATGGCCGTGATGTAGGCTGGTGTGTGGAGTGGCAGCCAGGAGTGTAGTTAAGTTAAACCCTGTCGCATGCGCATTGCAGTTTGCTTTGCTCCTCAGTTTTGTCTGCAGGGTTTGCTGTCACCCTCCTGTTTGAAATAAAGCCCAATGACAGTTTCACACATGCAGGTCTGCTGCATTCTGACTGTGGCCTGTCAGGGTCTCAGTGACAGGTGCCCCCGGCCCTGTGACCTGGCTCCTCTGCGCCCGCCCCACCCCGGGCGCACTGGCCTCCTCGCTAGTCCTCGGACCCACAGGAGCCTCCCTCCTCAGGGCCCCTGTTCTGGCAGCTGCCCGGCATCTGGGTCGCCCTACCCCCCGCCCCATGTCCCCGTGATTCCCTCTTCACTTTCTCCGAATGGCATTTCACTGGAAATGTGAGCACCCTGCAGAAAAAGTGGTCCCCCGACCTCTTCCCACCTCCCTTTCCACTTTGTCTTTCTCCCCAGACTTAGCCGCGAGCTGCACTCGAGGAATGTAAATAGAATATAAACTAACCTCAGGGCAAGGACCTGTGTGCTGCTGCAACAGTGCCTGCATGTGTCATTGTGGCCCTCGAGTCAAAAAGTTTGCCCACCCTGAACTAACCTCAGGGCAAGGACCAGTGTGCTGCTGCAACAGTGCCTGCATGTGGCCGGTGCTCAGGAGACATTTGTTGGGTAGATAAATTGTCATTTAATTATTACTGCATCCCCGTGAAGGGGTGGGCAGGGGGCGTTGTCCCCTTTTTACAGGTAAAGACTAAATCATGAAAGGTTCAGCGTCCTGCCCAAGATCCCTGAGCTCTGAGGGGGTGGGACACGCATCCAGGTCACAACCCTGGGGCACGTGTCCTCTGTCGTCCAGGAGTTTAGTCTAGTTGGAGTGGAAACTGGGTGTGCACTGTGGTTAGTACAGTGATGGGCATGGGCACATGGGAGGACACCAAGGAGGGTGCCTGGCCAAGCCTCAGAGGGGAAAAGTTAGGGGAAGACCAGGAGGGCTTCCTGGAGGAGGCGGTGTCCCAGCTGCATCTTCGTTTGCCCAAACATGTGAACGAATCCCTGGGATTCGTGCGGCATCTGTGCCAGTGAAATCCAGGAAACGCCCAGCCTATTGGGCAGGTTCGCTTTCTCTGAACGTGACAAGCGAGGGCGAAGACATGGCCGAACGCAGAGCTGAAACCTCAAACCGTGCAGGGCGTGGGGACGGGTGTGCCTCGCCGGGACACCTGTGGCCAGCTCTGCTGTCACGTTTGGCGGCGGCTCGGTAAACAGGAGGGCAGACACGGGCAGTGTTACCTGTTGGAGGCGCCGGCAGCCAGACCCTGCAGATCACGCTCGGGTTCAAGTCTCAGTAGATGCTCGTTGAGAGAAAGACACGAAACGAAAGACGTTCCAGGAGCCACGGGAGGGAGCGGCCCCGAGGACGCACGGGTGGAAGCCGAGGGCTTGGCCACGGCCTGGCCGGGGAGACCACTTGGCATCTGGCCTCCCGCTAAGTACACTCCGCCCCCTGTTCCCAGGGAGCGCTGAGCTGGACAGGAGACTTTTTGTTCCTCTTTGATTTTTCGGCAAAGCCCAGTGCCCATCACCCTTTTAACCCCTACCAGGGGATATCACATTTTCGGGTGCGTCATCTTCTGTGTGGGGCGGTTTTACAAGATGAGCCGATAAGGTGCCCGGGCCGCCGGGAGTTACGTAACCCATTGTGCGTCCGGGGCAGGTCCTGGGCTCAGGATTTGCCCCGACAGGCAGGCTGGGAAAGCGCTGAGGAAGCGTGGGAGTGGCGGTGCCGAGGCTGCCCGGCTGGGCTCCTGCGGAGAAGAGCCCCTTCCCTCTCGGCATCGCCTGTAGAGTGTCTTTCTGCACATGGCCTTGGTGTTTCCGGACAGGCAGCCCGTGGGGGCCCGGCCTCGGCCAGGCCTGTGCCAGGGCGAGCCCGCGTGGACAGACTCTGGTGGTAAGTGTGTGTGTGTGTGTGTGTGTGTGTGTGTTTGCCTGTGGGGCCGCTGTTTTCGCTGTGATGTGGCCGGAAAGGAGAAAGGACCACAGGGGCCATCGTCTCTCTCCTGCTGTGTGCTGGCCAGGTTGTCCTCGAGCATGTGACGGGGAAATGGCCAGGTTGAATCATGGACGTGCAGAGCAGAGGGACCTCAGTGGCTGCTCACCCTCGTCCTCTCATCCAGGCTTGGGAGACAAGGGATGCGGGGCCAGGGGACCAGGTCTGAATTGGGACCAGGCCTGCCGGACTCCCACTGCGTTCCCTTGACAGTCTTTGCAATGGCTGAACGGGGTCTCCAAGGGCCCCGCGATTTTCCTAAATCCTGTGTCTTTATCCTGGTTTCTTAGAGCCCTGGTTGGTGTCTGGGGCACCAAGGAAGTTTCCAAAAGGTGAAGAATAGCATTAGACTATGCTTCCCTCCTTCCCTATTTTCCACCCTCACCTTTAAAAAAAAACAAAAAACAACTACATGTGCTTGGCCCTGGCTCTCTGACCCACCCACCCCCGGTGATGGAGAGCTTGCTAAGCAGTTCTGTTCTGGCTCGTCTCCCGATGGTGGTGGGGCTAATGTTCCTCCTCGCCTCCTCAGAGCTGATCAGAGTCTGCTGCCGAGCCATCTGGCTTCTGTCCTGTCTAGATGCCGTCCCCCCAGGCTGTCTGGGCCGCAGAGCAGTGAATCCCTAGGAGGGGGTGAGCTCTTCTTGTCCCCGTGTAGTAGTTTTCGGTGTCAAGACCTACGAGACCTTGCATGAAAGAAGCTTATGGAGATTCTGTGTGTGTGTGTGTGTGTGCGCATGTGCGTGTGTGTGCGCATGGCTTCGGGTGTTTTCTGTGATTCTGTTCAGCCAGCGTCTGTTCAAGGCCAGCTTTTTCTGGGGGCCACGGAGAACTAGTCGGGGTCCCGGAGCCCTGGAGGTGGGCACAGGTGTGAATGACCAGCTGTGACCTGAGGACAGTGGCTCCGAGTGCCTCTGGGGCCAGTCCTGCCTGGGCGTCCTCTTGTTCACGGGGCCACTGTTTAGGATTTGTTCACTGTCTCTCGTACGTTAAGCTGTCAAACTCAAGGATTTGTTGTCTGCCAACATGCGCAAATAAAATATCATGGACTTCTTCTAAGAGTTAAATTTAAGGTCTTGCTCATCAGTTCCTGTCTAGAACAAAATTCTTAATGTGTTTTCCATTGAAAATTTACCATCTAATTGCTACTTACTTGACTAAATCGAAACAGGAAAGAGTGGACCGCTGAAATGTCCCTTTTTTCACGGAGGGAGAAGATATGAATTAGAGTTTCGGGCGGAAAAACTTCATTCTACATTTGTAACTTAGAAATGTTACAGATGTAACTTAGAAGTGTGTTTTGGCTTCTTCTCTCCATGGAATGACCCCTGCTTAACAGTTGATTCCTTTCTGCAGTGGTGATGCTGGAGTGGGGCCCTATTATGTGGGTTTCTAGAGCTCATAATCTTTAGCAAAAACGCAAAACACGTCTCTTAAACGTGTTCTAACTGATTTTGGCATCTACCAGCTTTTTGCCTCCCCTCGGTTCCTCTTCATGAGGTAAGTGAGTGGGACTTTGCCACACTGGGTTTTTGACATAAAATGGAACATTTGGTGAAAATGTATTAGTGAGATCCTTGACATTTGATGGGGGGGGGTAAGGGGGGGGCTACATTTCCAGGTGTTTGATGCATTATCTTCCTCCTAATTGGTTTTTGTTCTGGATTTGCAACAAGTCTTGAATGTATCTAATGTGTTGGTGTTAACCTTTGCTCCCTTCAAACCGCTTTGGGAAGCTGACAACTAATACATTCTAATAAGAACATTGAAGAGTAATCTTATTAAAGAACGAATCAGGAGTGCTCTGCAGGGCTTCAGAACATGGACCTCAGCCACACATACTGGTAGCGTTCCCGATGGTGTTCCTTAAGACGCCAGGTTTCATAATGGATTGACGTTCATTTGATTGGCAAGTACGGGCGTGAGGGTCACCCCGGAAACACACACACACGCCGTGTCAAGGCCTCTCTCTCTTCTCGATGTGACCAGATCAGGGTCCAGAGGCCGTTGCTGGGCAAGGTGCCAGGCACGGGCCTGGGCCTTTATTTAGCCCCCCTGTTCCTCCCACACAACCGAGTTCTGCTGCGGGGCTTCCCGGGGATTCACTGAGGAGGGTGCAGGGGCGCCTCTGCTGGGATCAGGCCTCCCAGGTGGGTCTGGGTGGGCCCCTGGCCACACGGTTCACTGGTGACTCGGACTCATGGCCCCGTGAGGAACTCGGAGTCAGAGACCTGTCGGTCTTCTCTGAACCCTGCTCTCTCGTGTGAACACTGGCGAGTGGGCACGCCAAGCTGAAACGGTCATGAACTGAAACTTTATAGCGGCAATTAGACCTGGAATGAATCAGATTTCATAAATCCTTTATTAGGGTTGTCCAGAGAAACAGAACCAACAGCACACACACACACACACACATGCATGCATGCATGCACACACACACTTTTTAAAAAAAAATTTTATTGTTGATTTTTTACAGAGAGGAAGGGAGAGGGATAGAGAGTTAGAAACATCGATCAGCCTGCCTCCTGCACACTCCCCAAGGGGATGTGCCCGCAAGCAAGGTACATGCCCTTGACCGGAATCGAACCTGGGACCCTTGAGTCCACAGGCCGACGCTCTATCCGCTGAGCCAAACCGGTTAGGGCGCACACACTTTTATTATAAGGAATCGGCTCACCTGGTTATGGAGGCTGACGTTTTGTAACCTCTTCTTTATTAACCTGAAATTAATAGATACCGAGCCCCGCTAAGCACATACTTTCACAAGAACCAGTGCAATGCCTCGCTGTGATGTAAAGGAGACACTAAAGGAGGAGGCTGGAGCCTGGGTTTCAGTTATAATTGCGAGGACCTGCCCAGGGCCTCATTGGGATGCATACGGAGCAGCCCCTGCAGGCACAGTTGCTGTGAAGGTGGCAGCCGTAAAGGCAACTAGTTGTACTTGGCCGTGCAGGGTCCAAGAAGCGGCCACTGTTTCCGGCAGTCCCCGCTTGAAGGATGCTTTTAGTGACTGCTGTTTGCTTGTTGGCAGTGCTCTAAGGCGGCGGTCGCCAACGATGGTCCGCGGACCACCGGTGCTCCGTGCGGTCCAAAAGGTTGGGGATCGCTGCTCTAAGGGACATGCTTGCGCGTGTATCTCTTGGCTCGCTTCTCCTGCGCGTCTGTAAGCTGACAGAGGGGTGGATGTGCATTTAGGATTTGGTGCACGTACGTCACCACACGGCCCCCAGGGAGCCTGCCCGGTAAGTGCCGAGCCCCTGCCGCGAGGCGATGGCAGTTTCCGGCAATTTCTTGTCAAATCTGGGTATTATCGATCCTTTTCCTCTTGGTTAGTCAGATAGTCACGAGAAATGGTATTTCATCTTATTTCCTACTTTTACACGATGAAGGCGCCTGTGCCTCCATTCTGTTGTGTTTCATTTTCTGCCAACAGCCTGTTTTTGTCCTTGCTCATTTTTCTAGTGGGTTGTTGGCCTTTAAGAGGTAGAATTGCATTTCTGTTGTGTGTACAGAGGGTAGGGCGTTGTGCCAGCTTGAGGTTCTTTTCTTTGTCAGAAGAGGGAACTGTCTTAAAAATAGTTACACAAATTTCTATTTAACCATGACTCTGATATTCATAGGAGAAGTGCAGGGTGCTAAGAGATTGTGTAAAGCGGATTTCTGAATTGGCATTTCTGAGGAGGCTTCTCTGGAAAAGCAGCATTTAAGCAGAAGTCCGAAGGACATGTAAGAGTTAGTGGGGTAGGGAGGGAGGGAAAGAGCATTCGAAGCAGTGGAAGCAGCATGAGCAAAGGCCCTGTGGTAGAGAGATACTACCATGATGATAAGAGCTGACATTGATAGAGCACTTACTAGATATTGTCCTAAGTGCCTTTTATGTCTCACTTTGTTTAATTCTCTTATCTTAGTCATCTATGGCTGTGCAACAAATTTCCCCCAAATTTGGCAGCTTTTAAAACAACACTCGCCTTTGTGGAAAACAGTCTGGCAATTCCGCAAAGGTTACACATAGTTACTGTGTGACCTACCAATTCTACTTTTTATAGATGCAAGAAATGAAAACATAGGTTCACACCAAACCTTATACGCAAGTGTTCCAAGCAGACTAATTCCCAAGAATTGCCAAAAGGTAGAAGCAGCCCAGGTGCCCATCAATTGAGGAGTTGCTAAACGAAATGTGGAATACGCATACCGTGGAATACTGACTGGCAGTTTGCAAAAACAGAGGGCTGCAGGGGATGTCTGTTCCCACACAGTTGAGCAAATATGTGATGAGCGCACTGTGCGAATTCCTCGCGTCAGGACTTGAGTGGCGATGGATGTTGCCAGAGAAGTTGTACTTTTTGTTTTGTTCAGAAAATGTGGGAGAGCGTCTGGGCCCACACCCCAGGCTCCCTGGGCATTAGCAAACGTCTTGCTCTTTGCCGGCCGAGATGCAGAAAACAGCCTCGCATCTGGTCTCTGGTTGGTACTTCTCCCAGGGTATGGACGTTGAGCATCTTATGGTGTTTCCTCGAGGAATTTTTTTTTTGCTATGACTTGAGATAAATGCCTCTTAATCGTTTCTATTTTTAGTTCATGGACTACTTACCTCCGTAACCCTAAATAAGATGATTACTATTTATACTTCAGTTACCAACTATAGAGCGGGCTCTTAATGGTGCCTCACTGGATGGCTGCGAAGATTACATGAGTTCCTACTTGCAGAGTCCTCAGCATGCTGTGGGCATGTAGTAAGTGCTCACTTATCAGTTTTCTTTGTCACTATTGTCTGTCTCTCTCATCAGTCTATCATCAGTCTATCTGTCTGTCTACCTTCCTACCTGTCATCTCTCTGCCTGCCTCTTTGTCATCATCCATCTGGGTGGCCTGCAGGGAAATCCTGGGATTCCTGCTGCTGGGTTGTGGGGGGAGGGGGTGGGGAGGGCTGGCAGCGGGCGGAGATTTAACGTTGCCCTTCAGTCTCCCTCCTCCCCACACTCCCCTGCTTCCCGGCCCTTCCCCATCGGCTGTCTTTCTAGTCTCTGAGCCTGGGCCCAGGGCCCGCCTCCATGTTCTGGGCCCAGGCGCGTTCTGTTCTGTCTTCCATCAACACTCCCCACCCGTGTCTCAGAAATGTGCTCACCTTTGCTCACCGGTGACTCTTCTCTCCTTCCGCCTTCCCTGCCCATGGGGTCCGTTGCCGTCCTCTTCATCCTCTTCCTCAGAGGCTGGCTCACCATTGTGAGATGCTGCAGCTTGCACTGGGCGTGGTGGGGCCGAGGCCGCGGGGTGTGGCCTCGAGCACAGGCTGGCCAGCTGCTGCACCTGCTGGGGAGGCACAATTCGCTTCTCTGCTCGCCTAATGCAGTGGTTCTCAACCTTCCCAATGCCGCGACCCTTTAATACAGTTCCTCATGTTGTGGTGACCCCCAACCATAACATTATTTTCATTGCTACTTCATGACTGTAATTTTGCTACTGTTATGAATCGTCATGTAAATATCTGATATGCAGGATGTATTTTCATTGTTACAAATTGAACACGATTAAAGCATAGTGATTCATCACAAAAACAATCTGTAATTATATATGTGTTTTCCGATGGTCTTAGGCGACCCCTGTGAAAGGGTCGTTCAACCCCCAAAGGGGTCGCGACCCCACAGGTTGAGGACCGCTGGTCTAATGGGAATCGTGGGTTTATAGGGGGGAGCAAGGGACCCATTGCCGTGAAAAGACTTAGAAAAGCCTGAAGCGCTGTCGGAAGCCCAGCAGACCCTTCTGCGAGGATGCAGCTCCTCTCGGTGAACACGCCTTCACAGCCCTGTAGCGCTTGTCTCAGAAGTTCCCTGATGAACTCTTGCGGTTCGTGCTGGAACTGTTCTCTTTTCTCTTATGTATGCTTTTCGTTAGATGATGAGGCGTGTCGTGTGTGTGTGTGTGTGTGTGTGTGTGTGTGTGTGTGTCTTTTTTGCTTTGGCTTCTAGGAAACTCGATGGCCTGAGGTTTTCATTGAGGAGCAGTTCTGGTAAAACTCTGTCCTTTGCCAGCTCCCTCCTCCCTCTCTTTCATAAACATACAGGTTGCTCTTTTGTGCTTATTCTAAAGCAGTGATGGCGAACCTTTTGAGCTCTGCGTGTCAGCATTTTGAAAACCCCTAACTTAACTCTGGTGCTGTGTCACATATAGAAATTTTTTGATATTTGCAACCATAGTAAAACAAAGACTTACATTTTTGATATTTATTTTATAGATTTAAATGCCATTTAACAAAGAAAAATCAACAACAAAAAATGAGTTATCGTGTCACCTCTAACACGCGTGCCATAGGTTCGCCATCACTGTTCTAAAGGCTCTGTTGAAATCCTATTGGGCATGCGTGGGTTTAAGAGGAAATGAATGAATGGCGGCCCACTGCGGTTTCTCAAGGCGCCATGGGCTTGCTCTTATGGGCGGCTACCCTACCCCCATAGTTCAGCTCCCATGGTCCTGGGGCCCCCACAGTTGGGGCCTAGAATGTTGGCTTTGGGGCAGAGAGGTCAGGGCGTGACTCTAGCTGTGGCACTACGGTGTGGCCTCGGGCAAACCTTCCAGTCCCAGAACCTGTTTCTGCATCTCTAACATGGGGTGACAGCGGGGACCTGGGGCTGTCCTGGGTCCTCAGTGTGTTCATTCCTGCCGAGTGCCTGGTGCAGTGGGGTGTGGAGGGCGTTCCATCCTCTTAATAACCTTTCTTACTTAGTCTCAGCTTCACTCCCAGTTTCTGCCACGCTGCCTCCAGCAGCCAGTGTGTCTTCTTCCTCCCCTCACTGTTTCCTTTCACTTCTCTTCTCTCCTCCTTCGTACCTATTTCCCCTCTTCTTTCTCCCCTCCTCTCCTGCCCCCTCCTCTCTCTCTGCCTCCCCTCCCCCGCCTAATAAGAGAAATAATTTCTTTATCCTTTAAGAAAATATATATATATACATAATTTTTATTGATTTCAGAGAGAAGAAGGGAGAGGGAGAAAGAGAAACATCAATGATGAGAGAAAATCATTGATCGGCTCCCTCCTGCACACACACACACACACACACACACACACCCCACTGAGGATCGAGCCTGCAACCCGGGCATGTGCCCTTGACCAGAATCAAGCCCCAACGTCCTGGTTCATGGGTTGATGCTCAAAATCGGAACTTCAGATGCCCCCTCCCTGACCACGACCCCCACCCCCTGATCCCCTCCAGTTTGCCTCCCACAGAATTCAGCCGTCAGACCTGCCCTCGGCTTCATTCCCCGTGCACTCACCTGCGAGTTCCCCCTCGCTGTCTGCTGACCCCTTTCTCGTCTTCCCGCCTCTGGCTCAACCCCAGTGTGTCCCGAATGGCATGAAGCCCCTCTGTCATCACAGGACGTGTGTCAGCGTGAGAGAGCCTGTCACCCACACACACGGGGAGGGGAGAGGCCCGTTTGCAAGGCCAGCTCCCACCGGCCCAGCTGAACATCCGCCCAGCGTGGCCTGACCCCTCCTGTCTTCACCTGGGGTTCTGCTTGAATGTGGCAACGCTTCCCAGGTCTGTGCCAGCCTAGCTCTACCTTGGCGCCGACATTTTATTAAAAAGGAAAGAGAGCCCAGCCAGTGCTGCTCATTGTCACTTTGCCTCTGTCTCTCCCTAGTGACGTGGGGGTTTGTGGTGAGTAGAAATGGGGAGGGGCCAGCCTGAGTTTGAAGAAGGGCCTGCAAATCTGGCGCCAGCTCTTCCTTTGCCGGGACCAGGAGGGAGGGAGTGGGCCTGCCCAGGTGCAGGTGCAGCACCACCTAGTGGGCCCGGGAAGCACTAGCAACGGGAATGGCAGCCTTAACCTTGAGACCCCATACCTGCAGTGTCCTGGCTTTGCCACTTTTGAAAGGGACTGAGAGATTGTCCAGAGAGCCCGACAGGTAAGCCAGGCAACTTGAGTTGTGTGGACGGAACAAAAGAAACCCTCCCTTCCCCACCCAACCCCTTCTCCTGTTTCGATCCATCTACCTTTATTTTATTCGACCCTCGCCTGCCTTTTGCTGGAGCTAATCCTGGTTGTCTCTAAGGGAGCATGTGATGAAAGCTGAGTGTGACCATGTCTGTCTTGTGTAGACTTCTCTGGCGATCCCGATGGTGGTGTAATTTTAGTCCCGGGTGGTGAGCTCTATTCTTCTAGTTCTCAGTGATTGTGCCTCACTGACATGATTTTAAGTTGGGTGTGTATCAGTCAGGTTTGCTGTAGAAATGCTGGGTAACAAACAGTCCCCAGATTCACTGTGGCAACATTTATTCCCTGATCCTGGTTGTAGGTCACCTGAGGAGGATGGCCTGGCCTTCACTTCAGGTCTGTCCCACTTGTCACTCATTGGAGGCTTTGGGCTAAAGGGGCAGCAGCTGTGTGGGGCCACACTCTCCCGTCAGAGGACAGGAGCTCAAGGGGACACGCTCAACCACACAGGCACAGTCAGAGCCTCTGGTTCGACATGCAGTCATTCTGTCCACTCACATGTCACTGGCCCGAGCAAGTTCTGTGGCCTGGCTCAAAGTCACAGAGCTGCGAAATGGTATTCCATTCTCGGCGAACCATAGCAAGGCTGGGAGTGAGGGAAGGATTGTGAACAACGTGAACAGCTGGATTTTAGAAGATCCTCGGGTAACTGAGGAGCCGCCTTGAATGGCGGAGGTGCACAGGTGGTCTTGAGGGAAGTCCCATGGTGTCAGCGACCTCCAGGCCCTTTGCTTATTCTTAGCTCTACTGGACCAGAGGACTGCGGTGGGCGTGGGGAGGGGAGGAGGGACGTGGGCTCCTGTGCCCTGGAGCAGGAGTTGGCAGACTTTTCCGTGAAGGGCCAGAGTGTCATTATTTTACTAATAAGTCTGTGGGTCCCGTGATCTTGGTCACTGCCATTCATCTCTGCTGTTGTAGCGGAAAGCAGCCATAGGCAGCAGCTTTCAGAACAGATGTAACTGTGTTCCAGCAACATTTCATTTCTAAAAACAGGCAGGGGCTGGGGTCACGGTGGGCCATGGTGTGTGGACTCCTGGCGAGACCTTCTCGGCTTGACCTGTATGGGGGCATCAGCTTAACAATAGGAGAGAAATAGCCCTTTGTGGTTGGGAAGCCAAAAAAAACCCCCAAGACAAAGGACCTCAAAGGACTGTGGGTGAGTCCAATAGTGCCCCACCCACTCAGCATTGTTAAGCTGTAAATGGTTGCTCTATAGCAGTGGTTCTCAACCTTCCTAATGCCTCGACCCTTTAATACAGTTCCTCATGTTGTGGTGACCCCCAACCATAAAATTATTGTCGTTGCTACTTCATAACTGTAATTTTGCTGCTGTTATGAATCGTCATGTCAATATCTGATATGCAGGATGTATTTTCATTGTTACAAATTGAACATGATTAAAGCAAAGTGATGAATCACAAAAACAATATGTTATTATATATGTGTTTTCCGATGGTCTTAGGCGACCCCTGCGAAAGGGTCGTTCGACCCCCAAAGGGGTCGCGACCCACAGGTTGAGAACCGCTGCTCTATAGCATTGAATTCCCTCCACAGCCAACGCTATTGTTCCTGAGCATGAAATCTCATTTCGCTGAACCCATTTTCAGTAGAAATGCCTGCAAAAGGCATTACAAGCTCCGTGGGCTCTCCGAGCAGTTGCTGTGGAAGGCAGTTTGCCTTCCATGAACAGTGTTCTGTTTTCGGAGGAGTGGCCCTGCTATTCAGTGAAGTGAGCGCGCTCCCGGACCCTGCCTTCCATTCCTCTGGTTGTGTGCCTGCATGCGCCTGCTTCCTGGAGATGTAATTCACACACCGTATAATTCTCCCCATAAAGTTTATCACTCGATGGTTTTTAGTATGTTCCTAGGGTTGTACAGTCATCACCACAGTCAATTTTGGAACATGTTCATCATCCCAAAAAGAAACTCTAGATTCTTTAGCTGTCACCCCCTCCCCTGCCCCCATCTGCTTCAGATCCCCCAGTGTGGCCGCATTTTGAATAAGTTTTCAAAAAGTCAGCTCTTGGTTTCTGCTGCCCTTGTTTTCTTGACTCAAGGCTCAGCCGTGCCTGGCGAACAGACCGAGGGACCTCCTCGAGTGACGGTCGGGGGATGTGCCTGCAACCAAGGTACATGCCCTTGACCGGAATCGAACCTGGGACCCTTCAGTCCGCAGGCCGACGCTCTATCCACTGAGCCAAACTGGTTAGGGCTGCCCTTGTTTTCTTAACTCAAGGCTCAGCCGTGCCTGGCGAACAGACCGAGGGACCTCTTCGAGTGACGGTCGTGCTATTCAGGCGCACGCCTACAAGACACTCACATTGCTTCTGACGTTTGTGTATTGTAACTGCGTCACCTGCTAACTCTATCATGTCCCCTGTATTATGGCTTTATGCTTTTCATTTGTATTCTTTGTTTGTTTTTGTTAGTCCTCACTCCAGGATATTTTTCCATTGATTTTTAGAGAGAGTGGAAGGCAAAGGGGGAGACAGAGAAAGAGAAACATCCATGTGAGAGAGACACATCAATTGGTTGCCTCCTGCACTTGCTGGACCAGGGCCAGGTTTGAGCCTGCAACCGAGGTACGTGCCCTTGACCAGAAATGAGCCTGGGACCCTTCAGTCCACAGGCCTATGGCCACTCCGTCCACTGAGCCAAACCGCTAGGGCTCATTTGTATTCTTTGTAGGAGGTTGTCCTCTGTAACTTTCCACGTTTTGAATTTAAGTCTGTGTGGCTTTGAAACCTGGCTCAAGTAACACGGGACCGTTTCCCTGCCAGGTTTTCCTCGTCTGTGTTGTTGAACTGTTTGTTGTCATCTCTCTGTAGTCATCTGGGGGGGATGAGTTTGAAGTCTTTGAATATCCAGATGACCTCACTGGATGTTTTGAAAAAGTAACCATTGTTCACGTATAAGCAGAATTTCCTGTTCAGGAAATCATTTCGATTAACAATGAGACAGCTGACTGCATTGAATGGTGGCGGCACAGTAGGCACTATGGTTTCACAAAATTTTGTTCTATTAATAAATTAAGTTCTCCTGATTGGGCACTTAACTCATTGTCTCAGAGTTTACCCTTTTTTGCTAACTGCCCTCCATTGTCCCCCAGTAAGGACTGACTTTGGGGAGAAGAGGACAGACGGAGGGATGTGTGTCCTGAACCCGGCCAGGCAGCTGCTGAGACCTTAGAGCAGCGGTTCTCAACCTGTGGGTCGCGACCCCTTTGGGGGTCGAACCACCCTTTCACAGGGGTTGCCTAAGACCGTTGGAAAACACATACATAATTACAGATTGTTTTTGTGATGAATCACTATGCTTTCATTATGTTCAATTTGTAACAATGACATTGGGGGTCACCACAACATGAGGAACTGTATTAAAGGGTCGCGGCATTGGGAAGGTGGAGAACCACTGCTCTAGAGGGTTAATTCTGGATTTAGACACATGAACAGAAAAGAGGAGTCGGTGCAGTTCCAGCTGCATGTCTTACGCTTAAGGTCCGTCTGATCTGGGCGGGAGCGTCGGAGATTCCCACACCAAGCCCCCGGGAGCCACCATTTCTGAAAGCCGCTGAACTTGGGGTTGACCTGCGGGGGCCTCCCTGGCAGGGCCCTCCTCCTTGGTGTGGCCCCGCCTCTCCTCGCCCCTCCGTTGCACAACACACTGGCCTGCCCCAGCGGACGTGGCCTCGCCCCGTTGCATAAGCTTGCACTTTAGCCTCTCGCCGAGACCCTGCTGGGGAAGGGGCCGCCGGCGGAGTGGCTCCGTGCTCCTGTCCGCTCCTTTTGGGGTGAGTATCCTTGGAGCTGGTGTCATGTGCGATGAGGCGATCGCCCAGAACCTGACACCCAGCCTTCGTGGCATCGAGCCGGTGTCATTGTTGATCCGTTTTCTTAGAAAGAGTCGCTTCTGGTGGCAGGTAAGGCCACCGCGATCCCAGAGAGCACCCCGTGTCGGCCTCTGTGTCCGCCTCGGGGACATAGTGGGCCTTTGCTTTCCTGTTCGCGCCCTGCAGGTTTCTCTGCTTGGCCTCCCCTCTCCTGGGGGCACCCCCACCCCTTTGCTGCTCACGGCAAGTGACTGTGCCTGGCCCCTCGGGGCTGGGATGTGAGCTGGGAGGTGGCACCGAGGATCTGAGGGGTGGACGCGGGACAGGAGAATCGGGGGTCCTAGGTCTGTTCCGCCGCTGCTTAGCCGCAAGACTGCGCCCACGTCCCTGACCGCTCAGGCCTCAGTTTCCCCTTCTGTAAGGGGTGGAAGAGGACTGGCTGGGCTGTGGGCTCTGTGGGGAGTCCGAGAAGCCTTGTGTGGAAGTCGGGAGAGGGCGGATGTGGGGGGGCCGCTGGCCAGGAGACCACCTCACCCTTTCGAACTGTGTAATGTTGATCCACGTGCTTTTTACTTACTGATTTTTAAAAATTAAGCCAATTTAGTTAATTAAAACCTCAAAGGGAAAACGGGCAACTCTCGTGTCAGTGTGCAAGTGCCCTCAGAGGCCGAATAGGAAAGCCAGTCCCGGACGTGCTTTTTACTTACTGATTTTTAAAAATTAAGCCAATTTCGTTAATTAAAACCTCAAAGGGCAAACTGGCAACTCTTCTGTCAGTGTGCAAGTGCCCCTCAGAGGCCGAATAGGAAAGCCAGTTCCGATCCCGCCGCATAGACCCTGGGTCAGGGGTCAGGTGGAGCCGCAGGAGCCATCGAAAGAGTGGAGAAGCCAGGGTTTGCACTGCGCGGTGATGCTTGATGTCACCGTCACCCAGCCCCAGCCCTGGGAGGGTCCTCTGTTCTGCTGAAATCCCTACAGATTAACGGAGGGCGGAGAAATGCCTCCTGGCAGGTCCCTTCCCTACGGGGTCCCCCGAGGGGGCCAGGGATGGGGGGAGTGAGTCGGCGAATTAGGGTTAAAGGATGCGGGCAGGTGTGGGGTCCGGCCCAGCCTCAGGTAATCTTCGGGACCTTGGTTTCCTCGTTTGTGAAATGTGTCACCAGTCCTCACCCTGCTCTGCTGGCCGGTTCGAGAGATGATGAAACGCAGGAACGGATCCCAGTGTTTTGCGTCGTTTAGCGAGTGTTTGTTGAGCGCTGACTGGGTACCGGGCAGGTGCGGGCTGAGCAGTGAGGAGCCCATGTCGGGGTGGCCCTGCTGCTTCCCCAGGCCCCTCGGGTGGCCGGCTGAGCGGTGGGCTGAGCAGCGGGCCTCGCGCTGGTCCTGGGTCTGCTGCTGGCTGCTCTGTGACCTGTGGCCACCCCCCAGCCTCTCCGAGAGCAGTGTCCTCTTCCATCAGATGAGGTGGTTGGGCCAGAATTTTTAGCTCTAATGGTCCCTTTGTGGATTGTGAAACCACAGCTTTTCTAGGGGAGAGAGCATTTACACAGAGTTCCCTGGAGATGCTTAGGTAAGGCTCTAAACATGGGACTTTACGGTAGGGAGGAATTTTCCAGAAGGACGCCTGTCGGACAACAGTTACAAAGGACTAGAGGCCCGATGCACGAAATGTGTGCAAGGGGCTCGGCCCTCCCAGCTGCGGCTTCGTCTGGAAGGACATCTGGAAGGACGTCCAGAAGGTCCTTTGGCTGTCCGGTCTGATTAGCAAATTACACTTTTATTATTATAGATCACTCGTGGCCCTGGCCGGGTGGCTCAGCTGGTTGTAGTGTCATCCCGTACACCAAAAGGTTTAGGGTTCAGTCCCAGTCGGGGAGCTTGTAGGAGGCAACTGATCTATGTTTGTTTCTCACATTAATGTTTCTCTCTCTCTCTCTCCTGCTCCCTCTGAAATCAATAAAAACATATCCTTGGTGAGGATTAAACAACAACAACCCAAAAACACAAAGTATCACGTGTGTTCCCAGCACCAGCGTGGTCTCTGTGTGAGTCTTTGTGCCCTTTCATCTTAATAATTTAATAAAAAAGGAATTGCTTCCAGGTCTGTACAGGGTGGTTGGTGTGTGGCCGAGTAGGAGAAGGGTCTTGTCTTGTGAGATCTTGTCTTTAAACCCGTGGGTTTGTGGTCACTGCCAAGTAAGAAATGGGATCGAGTTGGGATGGGGAGGAAGAAAGAGGAGACGGTGGGCTTTGGGAATATGGCCAGTTTCGATGAGTTAAGGTTTCTTGTGTTGTACTTTGACTGTCACCTGTAACGGGGTCTAGAACATTCTCCTGAGGCCCGGAGTGAGACCCCAAGAAGGGGGAGATCCCAGCATGCAAACTGGAGCCACGCCTGTTTACTTCAGGCCTCAGATGTTTACAAAGTTCAGAGTTCGTGTCCAACATTTAAAAACCAGAGAATCTCATGTAAGAGTACAGCCCCCTGGCCTCTCGGGAGAAGGCACACACCTAGGGCCACGGGGCTTCTCCTCGGTGGAGCGGGTGTGCGAGTGGCGGCTGCCCCCAGACACAGCCCTGGTCTCGCCGCTCACAGACATTTGGGGTAGAAAGAGAGCTTTCCTGCAACCTGACCCTTTGTTCTACGACGAGGAGACGGAGTCCCAGGCAGACCAAGATGGGGCTTGCTGGGGTGACAGGGTGAAGTTCGGTCCCATTCTCCCAAGTCTTGGAGCAGTGCTCTTGCTGCACGCAGGCCTGGCACCTGCCAGCAGGCGGCAGTGTGGTGCTGCCTGGCCTCACACTGTCTCCTCCCTGACTTTCGTCTCCTTCTTTCCTGAGCCCTTCTGTTCTCTGTCTTTGCCCGGTGTTTGGTGGGGAAAGCAGGATTCTGGAAGGCTTTCATCCCATGTTCACCCAACCTCAGGCCTCGGATGTGTCTTCTCCATGAGCCAATTGTGGCGTCCCCTCTGCAGGAGGTCCTGGTGTTGGCCCTGTGGCCAAGGCCAAGGGCAGCTCCAAGAGGGTCTCTATAACCCTCTCCTATGCCCTAGTTCTCTGGACCTTCCAGGCAGCTGCAAACTTGCTGGTGTTTATGTGGCTGGTCACGTTATAGAAAAATAGAATATTCAGGTTTTTTAAAAAATATATATATTTTATTGATTTTTTTACAGAGAGGAAGGGAGAGGGATAGAGAGTTAGAAACATCG
>NW_005354756.1:938134-941571 GCF_000412655.1 Myotis brandtii | reverse complement strand
GGACCCTTGAGTCCGCAGGCTGACGCTCTATCTACTGAGCCAAACCGGTCAGGGCTATTCAGGGTTTTTTTTAAGGCATTTTGGCACAGCCTCACCTTTTGACACTTTATCTCACTGGTCATCATATGCTTTCAGGAAAGTGATATCCCAGGGGCACGGGGACCCACACTGTAAATAGGTTGACCTTCAGCCCTGGAGACATGGAAGGGAAGGTCAAGTCTCGGTGTTTGAGCAGCTGCCAGCGTGCTCACAAGTGACACGTTATTCTTAGAAGGGATTTTATTTATTTATTTATTTGGACACCGTTGCCTTCCCCACCAGCAAGTAGCAGTGACAGCAGAAGGTTCCAGTCTGGTGTGTGGGTGCGTCGTGCAGGAATGAGTGGGCCCGCTCCCCGTTCTAGGATGGGCTGGCACTGCCTGCCGGGGAGCAGGTCCGTGTTTATCTCAGAGGTGCCGCCAGTTGGGCATCAGCCTCCCGTGCCCCCGAGTCCCCTCCGTCAGCTGGCAGCCGCCTTCTAGCCACGAGGCCTTGCCCCGAGATGAGCTTCCTGGGAACTTTCCCAGGATGGTGAGAGGAAGAAACTAACTATGGGTCCATCTGGGACCTTGCAGATGGTGCTTGACGTTCGTGGGAGATGAGAAGAAGTGGGAGACACCTTCTGTCTCGAGGTGGGGCTGTTGGCTGGGGCCGGGGGAGGACATGAAACCTCGCCCAGTGGCAGAGTTGGCCGGGTGCCGGGTGTGCCCGCTGTGACATTTCCCACGGGAGGCAGAGAATCCCAAGCGTCCAGCTGTTGTCTTCCTTCCGGAGCGAAGAGCTTCCCGGAGGCTCCAGCTAAACCTCTGAATGTCTTCACTCTCTACGTCAAGCCCTTCTCCTGGGCTCTTGACAAACTACGGGCTTCCTTGGCTGCATGTTCTGCAGTGAAGCGTTGCATGTGAATTGAGTGAGACGGTCGTGGGGCGGGGGTGGAGCCAAAGGGAGACCATTGGTCTCTCCACCTGTGATCCCATATATTTTTTGCCTGTTCTGTGGCTGTCTTTATTTTTTTTTTAATTTATTATGTCTTTATTGATTTTTACTTGAGAGAGAGAGGAAGGGACAGGGGGAGAGAGAGATAGAAACACCAATGATGAGAGAGAATCATTGATTGGCTGCCTCCTGCACCCCCCCTACTGAGGATCGAGCCCTCAATCCGGGCATGCGCCTTGACCGGGAATCGAACCACGACCTCCTGGTTCATAGGTTGATGCTCAACCACTGAGCCACACCGGCCGGCTGTGTGGCTGTCTTATTGAACAGGAAAGAGACGGGGACTTGGGGGAGCCTTTGGATAGCTGTTCTTCTGGGCACAGGTGTCTCCAGAGTCTACCTGAGCGTGAGCGGCCCTGCGGTCACTGCCCCGCTGCCTTCGTTGCCTGGGTTCGAGCCAGGAGAGGAGCACAGGGACTGGGCCTCCCTGCTGTGCTGCTGTGGTGCCCAGGCCCTTCCTGCTCCCTCTCTCGGCTCCCCCGGCCTGGAGCACCTGGACTTACCCAGCCTTTGCGTGTCATTTCCTCTGTGCGTTTCCTTAGAGCTGGTCCTTTCTCCTTTAATTTGATGCCAACGTCCATCCTTTAGCAATACCCCATAATTTTGATCTCTTGTCAGCATCCCCTCTTCATTTTCCCCGGCTGTTGGGTTTTATTTCTCTCGAGAGTGTTTTTGTTTGTGTATTTGTTTTTGTTTTTCCCCCCATCCTTTCATACATGTGCAAGAAGAATGGGAGACTGAACTGGTCTCCACCCGGACCCACCACCTTCGTTTTCTGCTTCAAGACAGGAACTTGGCGCAACCACCTTCTTAAGAATTGACTCCGTTGTATTCTTCTCTTGTGAATGGTTTTTCTCACTGAAGGCTCGTTTCTAGCCCAGTTAGCTCTTCTCTCTGGTCCAGCTGTGTGCACCGCGGGCGCCTTCATTTTTATGGGTTGACAGAACCACCGCTGCTCACATGAGTCATTTACCGTCATGGGTCCCAAATACTTCCTGTGAAATGGGCCGACGCAGTGATTGATGCCAGAATCAGTTGATAGCTACCCATTAGCATTTATTTAATTCATTCCTCCTGCGGGTAGGAAGTCGTGTAAGGCTGGTCCTGGGAACATCTGGAGGTTGTTGCCCCGTTTATAATTTGTTTAAAGGCCTGCATTCATATGCTTTGTATGGATTGAACCACTGTCGCAGGCAGTATCTCAGCCACTGAGCACAGTCTGGGCCAGGAAAGTGGGGTGGATTGAGGACAACCCTGTATGGAATGTGATGATGTGAGACGTTGAGTGTGATGGTGGTGCGATGAATGTGAGATGTTTGCCATCTCACAGGGAGATGAGTCAGATACTAAAATACCTAGAAGAAGGCAGAACTTCATAAGTGCAGTTATGGACGTTCTGACAAAACGCTGTGAATACAGTGGTCCCTTGGTATCTCTGGGAGATTGATTCCAGGACCCCCTCAGATACCAAAGCCCAGAGATGCTCACGTCCCTTATAGGAAATGGCGTAGTACTTGCAGATGACCTACGCACATCCTCCCTTATACTTTAAATCATCCCTAGATTACTTATAATACCTAATACAGCATAAATGCTATGAGATACTTGTTATACTCTGCTGCTTAGGGAATAATGACAAGGGGGAAAAGTCCATGCCTGTTTGGTACAGATGCAGCCTTTGTAGGCCTAACCACAGAGTACACATCAGCAATAGTGTAACTACCCGCCCCCCCACAAATATTTTCCATTGTGGCTGGTCGAATCCCTGGATGCAGAACCTGTGGCCGTGGAGGGCTGATTGTATAGAAGCGGAAGACAGATGAATTCTGCCCCGAGGGCTCAGAGCACCAGTGTGTCGGAGGAGAGGTGGCATTCGAGCTGTGCCTTGATGGAGAGCCACCTGGTGCTCTTCTGGTGGGAAGGCCATGAGCACCCAAGCTTTGCAAGGGCAGGCCCATGGCTGTTGCATGTACCATTGTGTCTCCTGTGTCTCTGGTACCCAGGACATGTTTGGATGGATGCATGGAAGAAAATGTAGGTGAGTGAACAGATGAATGAATGAATGAAGTGAAAGCAAGACCCTATGTGGAAGGGACAGCTTGAATGGTAAGAGAGCGGCAGAAAGAAGGTAGGCATCTTGGTGAAATTATAACTGGTTTGGCTTAAGCTAGGAGTGATGGCGTGAGAGTGGCCAGAGGAAGGCTTGGAAAGAAAGACTTGGGCCAGACGCTGAAGGCACAGGATTTTGCCTTTTCTTCGCAGGAAGTGGGCAGCTAAGGGGCAGGAACTGTTGCAGGCAGTGCTTGGCACTAAGCGTGCATAATTCTAATCGTGAGAGTGGAATTGAGAGTTGATAAAGACCCTTGTCTGGCCACTCCGTGCTGGGGGGAAACAGCCAGAGA
>NW_005354756.1:934386-936059 GCF_000412655.1 Myotis brandtii | reverse complement strand
GGAACCAGGATAAGCACTGAGCAGAGACTCTGAAAGTTCTTGGAGGACAGTTGCACCCACGTCTCACCTTCATCCCGCATTCTCCTCTGTGGTGCCCGTGCTTAGAGCAAAGGAGGGACTTTCTAGATACCGATTACATGAGCGATCAGGTGTTAACTTCACCATGGCGCTCCCGAGAGCAAGGCTTTCAAAGCAAGTTCTGGGATCCTCAGAGGATCTTATTCTAGAGAGACAGAGGAGGGGTTCTGCGAACTTATAAAGGAAAAAGGTACATCTTTAGTTCCATTAGCTTCTAATTGAAAGGCAGTGTTTCCTTTCATTATGAACGTAGTAAACCGCACCACGGTATTAGCAGAATCCGTGACTTTGCCACCGATAGAAATCACGGATATTTTCACGTCATGCTAAAGGAGAAGCTGATACATCGAACTGTCACCTTGCTCCTCATTGCTTCGACCGTACATCTGTTGTTAGATGTTGGTATTTCTTGGGCTGACAGGGAAGCACTGCATTCACAGGCTTTCTTCCGGCCTCAGTAGCTACCCACAACGCAGCTGGTTTCCTTGCGGTCCTCACACCTTTCTCCTGAGGAGTGGCCTGGGAGCCCTGCCAACCTGGCCGAGGGTCGCTGGAAGGCACAGGCTAGCCACGCTCTGTCTGTGGCGGCTGGGGTTTGTTTGTTTACACATGTGTCACCCAGGAGATGCCGTGACCCACAGCCCTGTGACTCACAGGTGTGTTAAGTCATTGGTGGGGTGTGTGAGAAGATAGCAGCACCCTTCCTTCAATTTAGATGTTTCTGCACTGATTGGGGCGGGGGTTCTGTGTGGTGGGTGTGGTGGGGCAGGGGTTCTGTGTGGTGGGTGTGGTGGGGCAGGGGTTCTGTGTGGTGGGTGTGAGTGGGGATGAGGGGGCTCCCGTAGCTTCCCCAGGTCCGGACCACTGATGAACGAGTCACCTATGCTGTTTCTGCACAGATCAGAGCAGGGAGGAAACTCAACTCCCTTCCCTACCTGTCATCCCCTAGAGAGGAGAAACGACGCTTTGCCTTTGAAATCTGGCCCTCACCTGGAGGAGAGAGAGGCAAGAAGCTTCGGGTGTCCACCTGACCACATGGTAGAGTGGCCTTTTTAGAAAAATTTCAACACTTCCACAGTCAGGTGGATTTTTTGGCTCCTGATGAGTCTGAAACACACAGAAGGTGAACATGACCCACAGCACAATGTGCTCATAGAGATGGGGCGGTTAGGGTTAGATGGTCCAACAGGAAGTAAAAAGAGTGAACGTTTAGTGCTTACTGTGGGCTGGGCGCTGGTTTTAATGCTGTACATGCTGCTCGTCTAATCCTCACAGTGACCTTGATTTTAATAGTCTCGCTGTCCCCATGCTACATATGGGGACACTGGGGCTCCTGCTCAGTCACACAGCAAGGTGGGTGCTGAGCCTCACACCTAGGTTGACTGGTTTGTCTCCGTATCTTAACCACTCTCAAAGCAGCTAAATGAGAAAAAATTCTAGTTTAAGCATAGAGCTCATTTGGAAAAAGTGGGGAAAAAAACCACCCTCAGTTTCTGAATATGTCAGTAGCTTCTTAATTTGTGAAATATATATCCAGCATAGTCAACATTTATTTGTTAAATATGTTTTTATTGATTTTTGAGATAGAGGGAGGG
>NW_005354756.1:933317-934178 GCF_000412655.1 Myotis brandtii | reverse complement strand
CTCCTGCACACCCCCTACTGGGGATGTGCCCGCAACCAAGGTACATGCCCTTGACTGGAATCGAACCTGGGACTCTTCAGTCCACAGGCCGATGCTCTAGCCACTGAGCCAAACTGGTCAGGGCCAAAATTTATTTTTTATTCAAGGTCACTATTCTAAGGGGAACTCAGCCTGAGGTAGCTGGCATTCACGGGGAGGTTTCCTTCTTCCCTGTGAATTTTGCCTCCCTCCTGTGGCCTGCAGGTCACGCTCCCCTGACCTCAGGTGGGCACGACACTGTGCTGTAGATCTTCGGACATGTAACATTCAGCAGACAGCAGACATGAAGGTCGCCGTGTTGATGGATAGGTGGCTGCGGCTCCTTCTGGTTCCTCTTTCCATGGGCCACGCTACGTAACTTCTGTTTGAGGAACATTGATCAAGAAAATAAATTTCTCTATGTCTCAGGTGCGTATGATCCGCTGGCCACTCACCTCTGAGGGCACCCAGACAGTTCCTTTCCTAAGGAGAAGAGAAGGTTACGGAGCAAAGAAGGGTTTTGAGACATCATTGCGTTGTTTGCTTTTGCTGGAATGAATCAGCCAAGTATTTATCGAGTGCCTGGTATGCACCCGTAATCTTTTGTGAACTTGATTTGTTTGAGTTCCAGCTGAGGTTTTCTGGAGGAGGAAGTGCAATTGTCTCCGGAACTCTTGACTTTCTTTTCTTTCCTAACCAGGGACTTTGCACTGGGTTGGGTCAATGCAGGAAGGTCTCCAGGCCTTTGGCTAGAAGTTTGTACCTTAGAACCACCTTCCTCCAATTCGCCCTCTCTGCCCTCTGCCTCTGATAAACATGGGTCTTATTTCTTTTTCTATGAGT
>NW_005354756.1:927404-933228 GCF_000412655.1 Myotis brandtii | reverse complement strand
CAGTGGTCGGCAAACTGCGGCCCCTTGAGTGTGGCTCTTCCACAAAATACCACGTGAGGGTGCGCACGTACAGTGCGATAGAAACTTCATGGCCACACTCAAGGGGCCAAAGAGCCGCATGTGGCTCGCGAGCCGCAGTTTGCCGACCACCGACTTAGTGTAATGCCCTCAAGGTCCAGCCGCGTTGTTGGAAATGGTGGGACTGCATAATTTTTCATGGCTGAATAATATTCCATTACACACCACACACACCACACACACACACACACACACGCACACACACACACACCTTCACCCATTCATCCTTCAGTGTCTGTTTCTGATTTTCAGAGTCAGAAACCAGGGGTGCTTGGTACTACTTTATGGATTTATGGGGCCTACCCCATATCTCAGCCTTGGTGCTTGGCCTGTTAACGAACATGGTTTTTAAAAGAGTTAGGTTTTAAGAGGGCACCCCAAAGCCAGCACGCACGGCTCAGGGTGCAGGCCTGGCCCAAGACCAGGCGGAAGGAGTGGTTTTTTTAATGAACTTTTCAGAGTTTCAAAGATTTCTACCGGATCCCTTGTCAAGATGCACCCTCTCCGGGGAGAAGGGGACACGAGCAGATTCCCTCACGGTCGTGTCTTGAAGAAACACTGCTGCTGCTTCGCATCGTGGGGGCCCCAGCCCGTCCCCGTGTGGGTGGGGGCGCTTGGATTTTCCTGACTTAAAAATTCAACTCCTGTGTGTAACAGGGTGTGGAAAGCTAAGTCAACACTGTGTAGCATTGCAAAAAAAAAAGAGTTAGGTTTTAAAAATAACGTATCTTCTGGTCATAACAGCACACTGATTGTAGATAACTTGGAAAATAAAGACAAAAAGATGACTAATTTAGCAACCACAACTTATATTTTTTTGAGATTTTTTTATTGCTTTTTCCTCTCTAACAAACATGTTACATATTTGGGAACATAAGGCTTTTTTACTTAACGGTGTATTTTGACCATTTTCCCATGGCATTTAAATTCTTGAAAATCCCTATTGCTTACTGTTCCATCATTTATATCTAACCATTTGGTCTATTATAAGGAACCTCAGTTGCTTCTAATTTTTTGTCAGTAACACATAAGTGAACATCCTCCTACATATGCATTTGTCCACCCAACTCATGATTTCTTTAAGGTGTATTTCTAGAATTGGTTTACTGGGATTGAAGAGGTGACGATTTCTAAGTCTCTTTGATCTGTATTATTATTATTTTTTAAATATATTTTATTGATTTTTTTACAAAGAGGAAGGGAGAGGGATAGAGAGTTAGAAACATCGATGAGAGAGAAACATCGATCAGCTGCCTCCTGCACACTCCCTACTGGGGATGTGCCCACAACCAAGGTACATGCCCTTGACCAGAATCGAACCTGGGACCCTTGAGTCCGCAGGCTGATGCTCTATCCACTGGGCCAAACCGGTCAGGGCTGATCTGCATTATTAATAAATAACTTACGCAATGATCACCCCTGACAAGTCTAGTACCCACCTGGTACCATACATAGTTATTACAATATTATTGACTGTGTCCCCAACGCTGTACTTGACATCCCCATGACATGAAATTAAGTACAAATTGTCGCCATGGCTATGACCTTGAAGAACAAGAACAAAGGGAGGGGAGCTGTTGAAGGGTCTGCTTCACTGAGGGCAACGAGACTAACAGAAATTTGAGAAGAGGCCGCATCAGACATCGAGAAACTGCTGGGGAGCTGGACTGAAGACCAGTCATAGAAGTGCATCCCTCTCAGCACCAGCACGATCACAGCCAAAGCATAATGTCTGTGCGATGCTAGGGAAAGGGCTGGCCCGACTGCAGTGTTGAATTGACTGTTTTTAGCTGCACAGATGTCTGCAGAGCCGAAGGTGGGAGCAAAGAAGCCCTGGCTGCACAGTCATTTCCCACATGGGAGCCACACGTGGTCACGGTGCCACATGTGGTCACGGTGCCTCATGAGGTCCTGGTGCTGCACGTGGTCATGGTGCCTCATGAGGTCGTGGTGCCTCACGAGGTCATAGTGCCACATGAGGTCATGATGCCTCACGAGGTCATGGTGCCTCACGTGGTCATGGTGCCTCATGTAGTCATGGTGCCGCATGAGGTCATGGTGCCGCATGTGGCCCTGGTGCCTCACGTGGTCATGGTGCCACATGTAGTCACGGTGCTGCATGTGGTCACGGTACCTCATGAGGTCATGGTGCCGCATGTGGTCATGGTGCTCAGTTGGTCATGGTGCCTCACGTGGTCATGGTGCTCAGTTGGTCATGGTGCCTCACATGGCCATGGTGCCTCATGTGGTCATGGTGCCTCATGAGGTCATGGTGCCTCACGTGGCCATGGTGCCGCATGTGGCCCTGGTGCCTCACGTGGTCATGGTGCCTCATGAGGTCATGGTGCCAGATTTATCCACCCACGTGGTCCCTAGGCTTACTTCATCACCTGCCACCTGGCAGCGTTCATTCTTTCTCATCAAACCCGATTCCAACATTATTTTTTTTCTCTTTCTTTTAAAAACAAAAATGCTTGGCAAGTGATTCCGTACAGATTGACCGTTTTCCTTTTCATGTTCATCCAGCATCTTTAAGACAAAGCTGGAACGTGCCCAGCTGGGAAATTGACATGACAGCTCAGCTTGCACCCCTGTCCACTACTCCTGGGCACTGGGCTCAGGCCACAGCCGTCCAGAGTCACAGCAGGCGCACGATCGGGGACCCTTGGAGTTGGTGTTTGGAAGCCTGTGACATCTGCTCCGTGACCTGCGGGTCCCAGGAGTGAGGTGCCCAAGTGGCCCTCCCAGGCTGCAGGCGGCAGACTTGGGTGTGCGGCACGTCCGAACCCTGTTCCTTCTCTGCCCCTTCTCCGACACACAGCGATTTTAGTAATCACCCCGAGGCCAGGGGCACTTGGCTGTGCGGTGCTCCACCGAATGCTGTGTCCCTGCTTTGGGGTGTCTTCTCTGAAAGCCAGGCTTTGTCCTCCCCAGCACCCCCTTCCCCCCCGAGGTGGGACAAGCGCCTGAAATGAGGTGGAGACCGTTTGGGAGGGTGGTTGACAGCAAGCTGTTCGTTAGCAGCCTGCCTTCTGCCGCGGGAGCTCCGTGACTGGCAGCCGCAATGTTTTTTAAAAATCAGAAGAACGCTGCAGAAGCATCCTGTTAGGGAATCTTCTGTAGCGAGTGGAGGGAAGGCCTGCGTGGAAGGCTGTGTTTCATGAGGGCCCTGCCGCCCCCCCCGGAACGGAGGGTCAGGGCCCTTTGGGGCTTCCCCTCTGCCTTAGGCTCCTGGCTGTCTGTCCTCTGCTGCGGACGGAAGACCAGCAGTACTGTTTCCTGGAGGGGGAAAGCTCTGGAGACGGGGAGCATGTTCCAGAGGGGGCTGCGGCCTGAGAGGCTCAGCTTCAGGCAGGAGGGAGAGGCCCAGGGAGCCGGCCTGGCACCACCTGCTGTTCACTGGGCAGCCAGGGTCTCGGCTGGCCTGTGCTGATCACCAGGGGGCACGGAGGAAGGTGGCCTGCGGCAAGATCTGTCACGTCTGGGACCCTTTGGGGCAAACTCATAATTCATAACTTTGATCCTCAGTTGTACGTGTCTACTCACCTCTCCACTGTATTGAATAACTATTGAACATTGTTCCGTGTATACCTACGAGTATATGTATAACATTGTACATACGTATATGACTTTAAATGCAGATGCTCACACAACTAATCATTAGAAACTTGAAAATTTTATTGAATTCTTTTAAACATTTAAATTCGATGACAAATGTATTTATTTAATTAGATTCCCCTTACGATGGCAGACAGGATCTATCAGAGTCTCTGACAAAAGGGAACATAGGCTTTACCAGGCTGCACGGCAGGGCCAGGCCCTCCTCCTACCTGGTGTGGTTTGTGGCCACAGCGTCAGGCTCTCTGTCCTCTTACCTGCCTCCTAGTTCCCTACCCGGCAGCCTCCGCGGGCACAGAAATGCCAGACGGTGCTGTGTCAAACAGACACACGCCCACCCTCCCCTGCTTCTTAAAGTGGATTAAAAATATCTCCTCTTCTATTCCCTTTCCCTTTCTGTGTCACTTGCCCTTTCCGTTTTGATGTTCATTGATATTCACGGCCTTTCCAGACTCTGGCTCGTTTCCTTTAACGATTATTAACTATTTCCTTTTCGATGTTCAAATTGTCACCACCTGGCCCGTGGCTGTCCTTGTAAGCTGGCTTCTGTGCTTCTCTCTCCTCCCCCAGGCCCGTGGGGAGCAAGCGGTCTTTGCCTCCTTGCGAGGTGGTGGTGCAGGCCCGCCTTGGTTTTTCCCGCCGTGAGCATGGAATCAGCAGTAATCCGAGGAGCCCTGTTAAGGTTTAACTCAAAGTCTGGGCACTACAGTGTTGAGTGCAGTGAAGCGGGGAGTGGCTTCCTTGTTGGGCTACTTTCTTGATGGAGCTGCAAGTCACATTTCTTTTTAAAACCACAAAGCCACATCGATATTTTCTCTTTTTTAATGTGTTTTTATTTATTCAGAGAGAGAAGGGAGAGGGAGAGAGACAGAAACATCTCTGAGAGAGAAACATCGTCAGCTGCCCCCTGCACGCTCCCTGCTGGGGATCGAGCTTGGGGAGCAAGCGGTCTTTGCCTCCTTGCGAGGTGGTGTTGCAGGCCCGCCTTGATTTTTCCCGCCGTGAGCATGGAATCAACAGTAATCCAATCCAGCCTGGACCAAACAGGTCATCTTGAATCCAAGGAGCCCTGTTAAGATTTAACTCAAAGCCTGGGCACTACAGTGTTGAGTGCAGTGAAGCGGGGAGTGGCTTCCTTGTTGGGCTACTTTCTTGATGGAGCTGCAAGTCACATTTCTTTTTAAAACCACAAAGCCACATCGATATTTTCTCTTTTTTAATGTGTTTTTATTTATTCAGAGAGAGAAGGGAGAGGGAGAGAGACAGAAACATCTCTGAGAGAGAAACATCGTCAGCTGCCCCCTGCACGCTCCCTGCTGGGGATCGAGCTCGCAACTGAGGCGTGTGCCCGACCGCAACTGAGGCGTGTGCCCGACCGGGAATCAACCAGTGACCTCCTGTCCCCTCTGTACTTATTCATACTCTCTCCGCTTTCTCTCTTTCTCTTTTCCTTAAAAAGTCAGTGGGATCTGTGTAGTCGCTGGACTTGATGTAAGTTTTGTTCCGTAGCGAATTACTGTTGAGAAATGTCACCCCTCCCCACCCCACGGTCACCCCTGCTCATCACTGCGAACTCAGTGCCTTTGAATTAATTATGCTGGGAAAATCTAATAAATGAGGTTCCTACTTCATTTCCCTAATTATAGCTTAGAAAATGGTGCTCTCTTTTTAATAGCTCGCACTGGCTTGTTTCCTATTTGAAATAATTAATGATGGAGATGATCGCAAACTCGCTTTGTCCCGGGCACTGTGCTAAACGCTGTGCCGTGCATTCATTCGTGGAAGCCTCGCCCGTGTGCTGCGGGCACTGTGGCCACCCCATTCAGCGGATAAGACTCGGGGGTCTAAGGTCACAGGGAAGGTGAACGAGGAGCCTGGACCGAACAGGTCATCTTGACTCCAAAAGCCCTCGCTCTTAGCTATGACGTTAAATCTCCTGCCATTAGTTTGTCCATCTGTCCTTCAGTCAGTCCTTCCACCTGTCCGTCTGTCCATCTGTCCATTATTTTTTGTTTTTATGGTGATACAGTATGACTAGAACATTTCCTTTGAACACACTTACACACACACACACACATACTCACACAATCACTATCGCTATCACTATATCCCTTCCTCTCCCTCTCCC
>NW_005354756.1:926260-927035 GCF_000412655.1 Myotis brandtii | reverse complement strand
CCCTCCCTTCTCCCTTCCCCTTCCCATTCATTCAGCCTACCAGCCTTTGAAGAGCCTTGCCATTCACAGCAGGGTCTGGAGACCAGCAGCAGTGCCTTCCCGTGGGGCCTAGTTGGAATGCCCTAGCAGTGGTTCTCAACCTTCTGGCCCCTTAAATACAGTTCCTCATGTTGTGACCCAACCATAAAATTATTTTCGTTGCTACTTCATAACTGTAATGTTGCTACTGTTATGAATCGTAATGTAAATACCTGATATGCAGGATGGTCTTAGGCGACCCCTGTGAAAGGGTCGTTTGACCTCCAAAGGGGTCTCGACCCACAGGTTGAGAACCGCTGCCCTAGAGGGATGTCTCTCCCTAGAAGTTTATTCCTTGAGGCTCTCAGTGCCTTGGGAAGAGCAGGGGGCAGTGGTCCATGGGTCCCTGTGGGAGAAGAGAAGCCCCTCCCGGGCGTGGTGTAGGGACCTGGACTCCGGCTCCTTTGCACGTTACACAGCCCGTAGTGGGAAGTTAAGAGGGAAACGGCACCAGGGCCACACTGCGGTCATGGCCCCGACACCCAGCGACCGTCCTCGGCCAGTAGGCCGTGGGGTCTGTGGCAGTTTTGTTTTAGGGCAACGGCTTTCAACCTGGACGCTTTCACCCCGGGGGACGTTTGGCAGCATCTGGAGACATTTTGGGTGTCACATCTTGGAGGAGTGAGGATGGTGCTCCTTGGCATCTAAGTGGGTGCAGCGGGGCTACTGTTAAACACCCTACGATGCCCAGGACAGC
>NW_005354756.1:925628-926239 GCF_000412655.1 Myotis brandtii | reverse complement strand
ACAGAACGATCCGACCCTAAACGTGAGTGGTGCTGAGCTTCAGAGATCCTGCCTCGGGGAGGGTTTGACCTGCAGTGGCTCTCAGGTCTACCAGCAGCTCATTTTAATGAGATATTTCAAATATACCAAACACCAAGAACTAATAACTGCTAACTCCATTTTTTTTTTAAAGGAAGTAAAACATTACAGGTGTGTTTATAAGGACAGTTTCAAAGCCCCATTCCCTCCCTCCATCCCTCCCTGGGGGCAACCACCTTTCTGAAGGCGGACCGTCCCCTCCGGTGCGTTTTTGTATGAGTGCCTGTGACATCAGGTACGACGAGGCACGGGCCCTTTACGTGGCAGGCTGGGTTTCCTGAAGTTTGAGCAAAGGCGTGAGCAGAGAGCAGGACTGTGTCCAAATGAAAAGGTCTCCCTTTTCCAAGCGATTGACGTTTTCTTCAGTGGCAGGCAAATATCTGGAGAGATGCTTCCCCTTTGAGTTCAGATCGAGGAAAGAAAGCGCGAAGGAACGGCCGCAGATTTTCGAAGGTGGCCTTTTGCAAATGCAGCCTCTGTGGTGGCCCAGAATCGAGCACCTAAACTTGTCCTGGCGTTGTTGGTGGTGAAGG
>NW_005354756.1:906922-925567 GCF_000412655.1 Myotis brandtii | reverse complement strand
ACCCTCCCTTCTCCCTGAGTGGCACCTCTCAGCATCCTTGGGAGACATTGCCTCCATCTCGACATCATTTTTCAGAGCCGGCCAGTTTCTATGGCAACGGAGAGATGGAAAGATGAGCGGTGAGCGGGCGCGAGGCTGGAGTGAGCGCTCCGGGTGGTGGTGTGTGTCCCTGACGTCACCCTCCATGCGCCTGGATAGGATGACTCGGGCTGCTCCCATTCAGGGCTGCTGGCCGGGCTGCCAGGGTCTCGGCCAGCTCTGCACATCGCCTCCCTGCCTGCTCCTCCGCCCACCCTCCCCCCGGAGTTCCCTTTTCCTCGCCCCTCTTCTGGTGGGGCTGCAGGCCGGCACTGAGCATGCACAGCTTATCCGGGGCGCGTTCCCGGACGCTCCCCCGCCCCGGGCTCTGGGAGGGCAGGGCGGCAGGGCAGCGCTCTCCTTGACGTGGATGGCTCGGTGAAGCCCACCCTGGTCTGGGCAAGAATCCCGACTATGCAGAAATTCATCGAAGCGGATTATTATGAGCTAGACTGGTACTATGAAGAATGCTCGGACGGTAATGAGGGCCCCTGCACAGCACAGCACAGCAGGGATGTGGAGGGCATTGTCTCCCGGGAGGGGGGAGGGAGACGGGCAGAGGGAGGGGGCCCTGGGAGCAGCGCCGCCAGCAGACATGCGTGGCTCTGACCGCTTCCCAGGCGCGGTGGGGGATGGCAGGTGGGCAGGGCTCACGCCCCCGGGAGGCTCCTCTGCGGGTGGGCGGAAGGGGAGATGGTGTTGCGGTGCTGGGCTCTCGAGCATTGTAAGTTGCATTGGATTCTCTCCAGGGTGAGGTGTGAGTGTGGCGTTGGTGCGTGTGTGTGCAAGTGGAGCTGTGTTTGCTGTGCTCGCGCTGTCGGAGGGGCGAGGGGACCGTGTGTTGGAGAGGTGGCTCTCTGGACCGGCAGCAGCAGGCCCGGAGGGACTGCCCTTTCCTGAGCTCAGACCTGCCGCCCAGGGAGACCCGAGAGGATGCGGCAGCAGCTCCCAGGTAGCAGGTGGTTCAGAGGAATTTGCTTATGGGATCCACAGAGATGGGGTATGTGGGGTGGGGGGGTGTTGGGAGGGGCAGGGAGAGACCGCATCCTTCCGCCAGGTCTCAGTTTGTGCCCAGAGGGCGTGGCACATTCCAGAGGACGCTGGGTGTAGCTTGTGTGGCTCCACCGGCCTCTGCAGGGTTCAGGCCACAGGGGAGGGGTCCCCGTGGTGCTGGGGAATGAAATCGTGTCTGTCAAAACTCATCCGTCGTCTTTAAAATGACCCTCAAACCACACGCCTTCACATGCACACGCAGCACACAGAAAGGACACAGTGCATATGTTCACGATGAGGGTCTGTCTCCCAGGGAGGACCTGTTCCCAGCCCCACGTGAGTCCTGCATAGGTAAGGCGACGGCTGTTGAATGGAAGAGGGAGGTGCAGATGGCTCGCACGGTGGTGCCTTCGGTTAACCTGAATGATGTAAGAGGCTGGGAGCTGGCCTCATTAGAAAGCTGAGCAATTGCATAATTATCTCTGATCTGCGGATGTCTGCCCTGACCATGGGCTCAGCAGAGGGGCCCCGAGGCTCCCCTGGGTTGCTGGGGGGGGATTGAAAGGTGCCGAGCAGCCTCCCCAGTTGAGACCCACCGGCCCCCAGCGTTAGACGAAGACAGTGTGGTGTCGAGCCTGTGTCTGTCTTTAAGTATCTTGAGTCATGATGGTGGTGGGCAGCTCTCGAGGTCTCGGGGGACAAGGTGACTGGCTTCTTGTTTTCTTTTGCCTCTATTATTCTGGAAGCCAGTTCCCATCCCGCGACCTATAGTGGTGCTTCTTTCCGGAAAGCATCATTGAGCTCTTTGTTGTTTCCTTGGTGATTTGTGACTCACTGAACCCTCCATAACTTTTAAAAAAATACATTTTTATTCATTTCAGAGAGGAAGAGAGAGGGAAAGGGAGAGAGAGAAGCATCAATGATGAGAGCGAATCATTGATTGGCTGCCTCCTGCACGCCCCCTACTGGGGATCGAGCCCACAACCTGGGCATGTGCCCTGACCGGGAATTGAACCGTGACCTCCTGGTTCACAGGTTGATGCTCAACTGCTGAGCCACACTGGCGGGGCTCCATAACTCTTTGAAGTGTGGGCCATTGGCTACAGCAGAGCACCTGTCCCTGGGCCTGTGGGTGAGTTGGGTGTGGCCACGGCTCATACCGATCCATCCTAGAAGCGGGGGAGGAAGGTTCCTTACAGTCTTGACCCAGTTGCTATGCTGTCCGGCTCTCTTTACACCCTCGTCTGTGGAGATAAAGCCGGTCCCGGTGCCGGTCAATCTGGAGGGCGAGAGGAGGCTGCTTTATCTGTGCGGCCGTCAGAAGGATTTTCTTACCCAGTATTTTCTCCGTTGAGTCTTTTGGCCCCGAGGCAGCCGGGTCTCTCTTCTTGCAACAGGAAAGGAAGATGGAAGAAGAGGTGGCTCATCTGTTGACGGGTAAATACATGTTGCTTGTAGTGACGGTGTGGATGTGTGTTGAACTAAATGCATGGCCTTTACCCACCACCTCCATTTGGATGAAGGGAGAGAGCCATAGGGACGGGATTTCCTGGGACAACTGGCATTTTCACAATCCCGTTGTACAGAGAGTTAGCAAATCACACCACGGTTTATTGAGCACCGAAGGGTTGCTGGGCACCGAAGGGTTGCTGGTTTGATTCTCGGTCAGGACACACGCCAGGGCTGTGGGCTTGATCTCTGGTAGGGGGTTCGCAGGAGGCAGGCGATTGATGTTTTTCTCTCTCCCTCTCCCTTCGTCTCTCTCTAAAAATCAATTTTTAAAAAAGATAGCAAATAGGGATGGAAGGAGAACAAAAGCCCAGAAATACATAGTTCAGGAAACTCACCAAAAAAGGGGTGGCTTTTAAGGACACACTAACGTTGTCATCGTTCCCATGGCTCTAACCCAGCGGTTCTCAACCTGTGGGTCGCGACCCCTTTGGCGGTCGAAAGACCCTTTCACAGGGGTCACCTAAGACCATCCTGCATATCAGATATTTACATTACGATTCATAACAGTAGCAACATTACAGTTATGAAGTAGCAACGAAAATAATTTTATGGTTGGGGGGTCACCACAACATGAGGAATTGTATTTAAAGGGCCAGAAGGTTGAGAACCACTGCTCTAGCCAGTTGGACCCTGTCCCGGCAGGTTAGTCTGGAAATGCCGTTTGCCTCTGTATCTGTCGCTTCTTTGAAATTGCAGACCAGCCCTAACCGGTTTGGCTCAGTGGATAGAGCATCGGCCTGCGGACTCAAGGGTCCCAGGTTCGATTCTGGTCAAGGGCATGTACCTTGGTTGCAGGCACATCCCCAGTGGGGAGTGTGCAGGAGGCAGCTGATCGATGTTTCTCTCTCATCGATGTTTCTAACTCTCTATCCCTCTCCCTTCCTCTCTGTAAAAAATCAATAAAATATATTTAAAAAAAAAAAAAAAGAAATTGCAGACCAGCCTTCACCTCCCAGTCCCGACCTTCCCGGGGAGGAGGCCGGGGGTGGGAGCAGACACACAGCTTGGTGGAGCCTCCTGTGTCCTTTGGCATTGGAGTCCTTAATGAGGAAGACTTCTAGGGAACTTCCCATACGAATACCAAAAGCTGAGTCAGATATTTAGAAAGAGATGCGAAATCATCACCTGTGTCCCAGTTACTGACTGGTACTTACCTCGCAGGGTCAACCCTGAAAAAAGTAGTGGAGGTGGTGGGACAAAGAACCGCAGGACAGTTAGGGCCCCTCCTTGAAAGGTGAAATGAGAAGTGGCTGCCCTGTTTCTTACCGCTGAGCTTTAGGGGAGTTTTGCTCCGTGTGGGATGGCTGCAGGCTCCTCCCTGCCCAGTGTTGGCTGTGGCATCTTACGCCCCATCCCCCACCTGTCAAACACACAGGAAGACCCCAGAGGGACACGAAGGGCCGGGACTCAGGATTTTAAGAAATCGGAGGGGTTGGCTGCCCGGCACCTTAGGCGATTTTTAGAGATTTGAATTAGCCAGCCGTCACAGAATGTCCACCGTGTACAGTTTAAATTCTGGTGCCAAACAGGGTCATGGTTCTGGATACTGCACGTGTCCCATCTCTATTGGCAGAACCTCGAAAGCCTGGCAGATCATGAAAAGCACCCGCGCGTTAATAAAGCAGGAGACCCACGCCCAGAGCAGGAGAGGCTCTGAGAATTCTGAATTTTTAGCACCTGCTTTTGGGGATGCTGACATCAGGCGTGTGGCGGAAACTTGGGGCCGTTGTCAGTGGCGACCAGCCCCAGGCACGGGGGTCCGGAAATAATTTCTCAGGTCTGCTGCAGAATCTTATGTTGTTTCTTGGCTATGCTGGCCACTTTAAAAAAAATGTATTCTTATAAAGAGAAGGAGGGCTTTTTAATTTTCAAAAAGGCTTGGGTTTAAGCATGTGCTCTTAAAGGAACAAGGCGTACTTCTGCTGCTATTTGAGAGAGAGATGGGATAGCAGAGCACTGGCCTGGCGTTTCATTTGAGGTCTGTTTTGTGCTCTCCGTGGCTGCAGGGTGGGGACCTCCCAGGGCCTCAGCGAGCCTCTGTCAACCCGGATTCTCCGTCTGGAAAACGGGGATCAGAATTCTGTAGATGTCGCGAAGAGGGTAAAGCGTGTCCTTGAAGCAAGAGCTCTTTGTAAGCAGTGGCGTGCCAGGCCAGTGCGTCATGGTATTTCCTCAGAAATGTACTCGCTATTAAGTTCCTTTAAAAAATCCCTTTGGAAAGGTAAAGGGTCGATGGAACAAAGTATAGTATTTTTTTAAAAATATATTTTATTGATTTTTAAAATGTCTGGAAAACGGGGATCAGAATTCTGTAGATGTCGCGAAGAGGGTAAAGCGTGTCCTTGAAGCAAGAGCTCTTTGTAAGCAGTGGCGTGCCGGGCCAGTGCGTCATGGTATTTCCTCAGAAATGTGCTCGCTATTAAGTTCCTTTAAAAAATCCCTTTGAAAAGGTAAAGGGTCGATGGAACAAGGTATAGTATTTTGACTACCCGTTCCTTGCTGCAGTTATTTTAACCTTTTAAATGGATTTTTAGAGGAAGAGGAAGGGAGAGAGAGAAAGAAGCATTGATGTGAGAGAGAAAATGTGGTGGGCCGCCTCCTGCATGCCCCCTACCAGGGATCGAGCCTGCAGCCCGGGCACGTGACGTGACCGGGAATCGAACAGCAACCTTTCGGGGCGCAGGACGATGTCCGACCCACTGAGCCACGCGGGCCAGGGGGGCAGTTATGTTTGCCATCATCCAGCCTCCTTTCCTCCTTTGACATGTTATAGCTTTGAAGGTCGGGGCAGGAGATGGTGTAGCTAATAGCGATTTTCTAAATGGGGAGACTCAGATAGGTGGCTGGAGCGGGTCCTGTGACCTCTGGCTTTACGGTGGAACTCCACAGCAGTGCGCCAGGGCAGCCAGGCGTGCCGTTGCTCACCGGATGGCAGCGACCTCTAACACGCCACCCCAAGGTCAGGGTGGCTGGCGTGTGAGGGAAGCTTCGTCAGAGGGATCGTCAGCGTGAATTGAGAAGCTGTTACGGGGTCTTTGAGATGATTTTTCTAATTTCCCTGCACTCTGTGACCAACAGTGTCAGCAGGCCTCACCCCCTTTTTCCATCTCGTGTGCCATGGAGGTAGGGGCTCACGTCTCCCTTCCCAGACAGCTCTCTTCTGATGGCTGTTAAGGTAATTTTTTTTTTTTTTAAAAGGGGATGAAATGTAACTGTAAAATGTAACTGAGTTTTTCATCACTAGCTCTGCTAAAGGGGAAGGGATGTTTTCCCGCAGGTGTAGAAGCGGAGGTCTAGAGTGAAGCCACGGTTTTAGAGCTGTGTTTCTGTAGAGGACAGGGGGGGGGGGGGGGGGGGGGGGGTGTCAGGTGGGAGCAGAGGCCGAGGGGAGACCCAGGCAGGGAGGCCAGGGAGCGTAGAGCTCACCTCTCGAGAGGAAGGGACCTCTTTGGGACGATAGAAGTGTTCTCCCCTGTGCTGTTCAGAGTGGCTATGGAGCGCTTGAAATGTAGCTGGTGTGGCTGCATTCTGGGTTTTGTTGACATTGAAACACGAATGGCCCCAGTGGCTTGTGGCCGCTCTTTGGACAGCGCAGGGTCGAGGGGATCTGGAGAGGGACACGCACGGAGGGACATCCCTTTGCCCTGCAGGAGGCGGGTGGCACCTTCCTCCTGGGCCCTTCCCATGGGAGCCGGTCAGGAACTCACTCCCCGCCTCCCTGCTCTGGGCCCCAGGGCTGGCCCTCGCTCTGGGGCAACAGTCACACCGGCTACTGGACTCTCCCAGGGCTGGGCCGGGCCGGGCCACCCGGAATCTCACGTCCTGTCCTGGCCTCTCCCTGGCACGGAGCCCCAGGCTTTCTCACTGGTCCTCAGGGGTCAGTTTGGCTTTGGCTTTCGGACAAACTGCTCCATCAGAGAGGACGCTCTCTGGCCCCTCCCCGCCTCGAACCGTGGAGTGAATGCAGTTATAGATGAGGTTTGAGAATTCCCTCACACCCCACAGGGAGCGGGAGAGATTTGGGTGGTAGGGGGGGTGGATAGCCTGAAAAATGATGAAACCTAGAGAAATGGGGTGACGTGGAGAGTCTTGTGTTCAAAATGCCACATCCCAAATGTTTTTCTTTAATGTGATATATTTAATATATATTATGTAATAATATATGTAATAATATATGGAGGCTTGGACACCATTTGTTCAGGGGAGCCTGGATTTCAGTTAAAGGGTGAATAGAACCAACTTGGGTATGACTAAAATCAGTTAACACTGATATGAAACCAGCCCTTGTTTTCATTAACCCACACGAGGCCCCGCCCAGTATCCTGTGCGCCTTACCGCCGGCCTGCTCCTCGCTGAATGAGTCATGTGCGCGGCGAAACTCTCCCTCCTCCCCTCCCAGGGCTCCAGCCCCACTGCCGTTGGAATTGAACGAACAAGTCCAATTTGATAGCATTTATTGAGATGAAAGAGAGATCATTTTTCCTGAACGTGTGTCTTTATAAACATTGTGCCTAGAACGTATGCAGGGGTTTCCAAATGTGATGGCTGATTTTCTACTAAAACCTCCTTTTTTCCCCCACAAAGAATGTGTCTTCAATGTGATAAAATGTAGCCGTTGTTTTCAGGTTCTGAAATATTAAGCGGGGTGCCGCCGTCTCTGGGTTTTCATTTTTAAATAAAACCTGAATTACATTCTGGCTCTCCACGTAGAGGCCTCGTCTGTGGTCTCCCGTTCATCCTTATGGAGGTAGCAAGGCGATTTAGCAGGCGTGTTTAGCTGCCTGGGCAGGCTCCTGGGCCGCAAGGACTCGTGGGTGAGAGAGACCTAGTTGCTGAACTTGCGCAGAGAATTCCTCAGGATAAGGGAGGCGAGTGGGCAGAGAGGCCGAATAGGTGTCTCCGTGTGGCTGTCAGGAGCAGGGAGACCTCCCACCGTGCAGCCGGGAGGTGGCAGAAAGCCCCAGAATTGCAGAATGTGCAGTGATGCTCTGAGATGCGAGCGCCCTTGGGCCTAGTTTTAGCGGGTTTGATGGAGGAACCTGCCACCTTCGCTGTCACAGACAAAGCCAAACGGTGCTGAGGAATCGGTAATGAGATCCGCGCTTAAGCTGCGGCTTCCTTTTCCAGGCAATGTGGCAAGCCGATAGGCTATAGATTTTTGTTTTTTTCCTTATCCCAGCAATTAAAGCGCCGTGAATACACCAGTTGAGGGTGAGATTTATAGGAGGCACTTTAAAAAAGAGCACATGCAATGTGTTATTACCAAAGGAAGACTGGGAGGAATTACGCTTAGCACGGGCAGTGGTTAAGTGCAGTTTCTTTTTCCTTCTGCCGGAATTCAGAATGATCGCTTCCTTCTCTGTTCAGCACGGAGCCAGGCTGCTGTCAGAGTCAGGTTTATATCTGCTTCTGAAGCAGCCCACGGGGAAGCCGTCATCTGAGGGCGTGGGGCAGTCCCCCACGGGCACCTCTTCGCCAGAGCCCCACTTGGTACGGGTGTACCTGCCTGCGGCCGGGTTGGTGTTGGCCTGCGCAGTTGCTATGAGACTTCCTGGAGGCGACTGTTCGTCCCCCGTGTCTGGCTGGGGAGGAGGGGGTGAGGATAAGCCTCAAGGCAGAGAGCTTGCTCTGAGATCCTCACCTGCCTGCCTGCCTCCCCTCTGAACACACAGCACCTGGCAGGGTCGCCCCAGGGCAGGGCAGGGCATTTCCATTCCAGGCAGGTGCTCTGCCCCACCCTGCCTCGCCCCTCCTCCCAGCGCAGGGGAGCCACCCCCTTCCGGGTCTGTCTTGGGCGATGCTGGGCCAAGGGCCCTGTGCACACCCTCCCCTCCAGCCCAGCCGGGGCACATCCCAGGCCCCGGCCAGGGCCCAGCGAGAGCCCCGGGGACCTGCGCCCCGATGGCCCAGCTGGGCGGGCAGCCAGGAGCTCCCTCAACGACAGCCCCTTAGGGCCATGTGTTGGCTTTGGGGCGACTTTGGCAATGTCCCTGAGAGACGAGGGAGGGGAAGAAGAATGTTTTGAGTACGACGGCCAAGATGAAGAGAGGGAGCTGGCCCCGGAGCAGCAGGACACCCTGGATCTGGCGGAAGAGGGTAAATTCTTGCTTTGCACCGATTGGGTGCTTTTGCTGTCAGTGTCTAGGTGGGCTGGCTGCTTCGCTGAGCTCACAGCGCTCTTTCCTTTTCTTATTGAGCTCTCACGTCAAGCACAGGGAGGTCCCGTGGAAAGGGGCTCAGTGACGCTCATGTGAAGCCACCGTGGGAGACGCACATGCCTGGCCCCCGGGGAAGTCCCCTGGCTCACACCTGCCTCCTGGGAGACCATGTCGCACTTGGGTCACCTGAGGTTTGTTCTGCCTGTTTTGGGGATCCCTGTAAATGGAATCAGACCGTGTGTGTTATTTTGTCAGGCTGCTGTGGCTTAACCAAGGTCTTTGAAATTCATACGTGTTGTTGCAAATCTCAGTGGTTGCCTCCCCCTCCCCCCGCCCTTTGTGGCATTCCAATACTCCATTTAAAGAGTTTTAATTGTTTTCTTGGGACTGAACGAGTTTTTGTAAGTTAATGGGCAAGAGACTGAGTCATTATAAATAAAGCATGTTTTTGTGCTGGCGTTATTTTAAAAAATTATTTATGACTGATTTGAAATAGGGATTAAAAATAATTTAGAAATATTTCAGATAGAAAAGTCCAAGGGCTGACACTGATGTCACCTGGGAGCCCACCACCAGGCTGTATTGGGGTGCTGTTCTGTATTAGGGTGCTGTGCTATATTGGGGTGCTGTGCTGTGCTATATTGGGGTGCTGCTTTTGGCGAAGAGGGAGGGTGTTAGTTAAATAAAGGTGTGTCCACGTGCTGGGTGTCAGTTTCCTAATTGGGTTTGTGGGGCTTTAACCCACAGCCCGGAGAAAGGGATTTGGGGGTAAAACAGGACATTTTAACAGTGACTGCATAGATGTTAAGTCTTGAGTAGAAACAGTTGGAATACCCTTTCAGAATTCTGCACTGTGGTGGCCTATTTTCATGTCTCAGCACAACTTTTACTTTTGCGATTATTTATTTGTAACTGGCCACATACAAAAAGTATATATTTTGAAAATATTACTAATGCTTCAGGACCGTTAAACGGATTAAATTGGAAAAAGGGGGGAAGTGGGGACAACAGCCAGAGGCGAGCCAGGGGGCTCCGTGCTGAGGGCTGGCACCCCGCCTGGCCTCTTCATGAAAGAGATGGAGACGGGGAAGAAGGGAGGAGTGACAGACTGAGGGGGACTGTGCATTTGCCGGGTTCCTGGAAGCGCTCAAGGGAAAGGCACCCATCTGCTCCTGCGGAACCGGGGCCAGCCGTGGCACGGATCAGCTTCTGCCCCTCAAAGCCAGGCTGCCTCGCATGCTGCCCGTGTACCCGCATCACCCGAGAGCTCGCTAGAAATGCAGACTCCTGGGCCCCACCCGGCCCCCTGCATGTTAACAGGACCTTGAGCGGGTCCTTGTGTACGTGAAAGCGTGAGATGACGCGCAGTTGCCTTAAAAGATAACTGAGATGATTTGTAAAACACCCATCATTGGACCTGACAGTCCTACACTGAAGGCTGCGGTTCTGAAGTGTTAATGATATTTTCAGTACGGTCACCTTAAAAAAAAAAAGACACTTCGGTGCCAACCTGCTTGGCTTTCTTTGTAAAGTGAAATTCGCCAGGCTTGCTCCTGGCCAGAGGGAAGTCTGTGGCGTGGACCGGGAAGGTGGAGGTTTGGTGTGGAAGGATCGGTTTCTGTGGCCAGTGTTCCTGGGAACCTGAGCAACCCGTTTTTCTCTGACACCGTCACACCCCCCTTTGTTGAGTTCGTGGGAAGCAAGTCCCATGTGTGGGAGAGAAGTGAAAACGTGTGTGGGGTGTGGACATGCCGTGTTCTCAGATGGTTTTCTACACTAACTGGTTGAAAAGAGGTGCTTTAGGTTGAACACCAAAGGGCAAAATGAGTGTTTGGGTTGCTCTGATCGCTACGGATTCCGTTCGTGGGAAGCAAGTCCCATGTGTGGGAGAGAAGTGCTCTGTGAACAGTGAAAACGTGTGTGGGGTGTGGACATGCCGTGTTTTCTACCCTAACTGGTTGAAAAGAGGTGCTTTTGGTTGAACACCAAAGAGCAAAATGAGTGTTTGGGTTGCTCTGATAGCTACGGGTTCAATCAGCTGCCTCCTATACACCTCCTACTGGGGATGTGCCCGCAACCAAGGTACATGCCCTTGACCGGAATCGAACCTGGGACCCTTCAGTCTGCAGGCCGACGCTCTACCCTCTGAGCCAAACCGGTCAGGGCGATAGGCACTTTTTAATATCGAAGCAACTGAGGTTTGGTAGGTCGTCCCCGTCCAGAGTCCCAGAGCTGCAGGCACAGAGCAGGCCCTCACCCGGCCTCCTGCCACCCCCAGGCCCTACTCGAATGGAGTCCCTTTCCTCCCCACATCTCAGTCTTCGGGGAGAGGGAACATCCCGCTCGTGTCTTCTCCGGAGACTAGCAGGTGCAGAACCGGAATTGACCTCAGGCGGGTTCCTGCGGAGTGGCGCCCAGGAGGGCGGCCTTTGCTCCGCTTCCCCAGGCCCCGTGCTCAGGGGAGCTCCAGCCGGGCCGCTGGGAGTGAAACTGCAGGTCACACCCCTGGGTCCCAGCCCCACCCTGGTGCCAGCAAAACACTGGCGGAGAGCGAATGCTGCCCTCAGTGCCTGTGGTTTGCGCGGCAGATTCCCACGGCTTCCTTAAGGAAGTGCTTAAAGAAGCAGCTTGGTGATCTTTCCTCACCTGGACGCGTCTGAGGCTGCTACCCAGTGGCAAGAGCAGTCACTCCGTCCCAGGCAGGACTGGGGCAGAGCCCGCGGATGGTCTGCGTTTCCCAAGTGCCCCGATCGCAGGTTTAGGTTTTCTGAGCCGCTGGCTGCAGGAGAGAGTGGGCCTGGCCCTTAGAGGTGACGGAGAACAGGGCGGGCGGCATCAGCCCTTTGCACAAAGGGTAGCTCTCAGGTGTTGAGTACTAGCCAGACATTGTCAAGAGAAGCAGAGATGAAAAAATGCCAGTTGGCACCCAGAGCCCGAGGGCGTGCCTCGGTCCAGGCCCACACGTCTCTGTCCGCAGCTGCACCTGCTGGGCCATCCACGTTCTCCAGTGGGTTCCAAGGCCAAGCCTGAGAAACAGCACAAATGCAGCCCACCCTCCTGTTTGGAGGGCAGCCCTGGCCTCACTGATGGGGCTGCATGCGGGTGTGCTGAGTCCCAGAGGTGACGCCTCCGGCCCTGTGGAGTGGGAATCTACCCCAGAGAAAGAGCCATCGGCCGCCTTGGTGGCTGTGTGGACAGTGTGGCCAGCAGCACATGCGGGTGCCCTGCAGGACTCTCTCCCCTGGGGTCACAGATGAGGAGAGAGCTGACCCCGCTTATCAGTTCTGCCCTCAGCACTGTTCCAAAGGTCTCTCTGCTGATGGTGTTTATCACCTGGGTCCAGCCTGGGGTTTTGTTGTTAGTATCCATGGCAACTCCGCAGGGCGTGGAAAATTGGAAAATGATGTCAGTTGCTCAGGGCAGTCCTCTTCCTGGGGTGCGGGTACCAGCATTACCCCAGGGCTGGCCATGAGCAAAGCTCACCAGTGGTCTGTGTATGTTGGGTCCTCTTGCTGCTCTGCCCAGGTCTGGCACCTGCCCCCTGCCCCCCTGCCATTCCCAGCCTTTTCTGAAACTGCCCTCACCATGCACTTCCTGCTAGTGCCTCTGAATTATGCTAATTTATGCATGTTTACCTTCTCAAGGAGGCCAAGAACTCCTTGAGGGTAGGATTCATTTATTTACTCAACAGTTTAGAGCCGTCAGCTTGGGGGTCAAACAGATCAGGGCCCTTCCCTAACGGCTCTGTGACCTTGGGCACTTTCCTCAAGTCTCAAATGTGGACAATAGTAACACTTTCCTCCCAGGATGAATGTAAACAAGAGCCCTTTGTGACACAGGCAGGCCCTGGTTAACCACCCTGGTGGTGCATGGCCACCTTAGGTCAACACTGAGTGTTCCAGCCTGGGCGGGGAGGAAAGGATTGGGGCATCTAATAGGCCAGGTTCAAGTCCATGGCTATATCCTGCCTGACCTTGGACAAGCCATTTGGCCTCTCTCTTTGTCTGGTGTGTTCAGTGGGGATCATATTTGTATAATGGGGTTGTTCTGGGTTTTAAGTGAAATAATATTTGGAAAATGCCCAGGGTGGCAGTTGGCACGTTGTAGATACGCAATAGTCATTTCGTTTCTTCTCCCTGCTTCTTCAATGACTTGCTTTGGGCCCTGGCACGCAGGCTGCCGTGGCCTCTGCTAGTGCCTGTGAATTATGCTAATTCTTGCATGTGTGTTACCTTCTCAATGAAATCCTCACACTGAGATTTCAGCCAATGATGCTCATGAGCAGGAAAATGTAGCCAGAGCTGTATTGTCAGGTCACTTCCTTTGGCACATGAGGCCTCTCTCCTGCCTCCCAGGGCACAGACTAGGCACCGTGAGGGCCCAGCAGACTGCTGTTGGTAGTGGGCCGGCCTCCGGGTTGGCTCTGCCACCTGGGCATCCCAGAGGCTGCCGTGATAAACCAGCACCTTCCCTCGGCCTGTTGGCTTCTGGCTTCAGACCACAGGTGCTCATTCGCTGATGCCTTTCTCGTTGATGCAGCTTCTTTCTTAGCAACTGTCTGCCTCCCCGTCTATCCGTGTCACCTTGGACCTGAGGTTGCCCCTTTGTTTTTCTCTCAAGACTCTCCCGGACACGTGCTTATCTCGGGGTGATAAGAAACATACCCCTCTCTGGGGTGTTGGTTGGAAGTGAGCCTTTCCTTGCAAAAACTGGTCTGGGAGCAAAACAAAATCTTCCCCCCTTTTTTAAAGTGTCTGGTGGGAAGGGACACGGGACACTAGTTATATTTTGTTTGTTTTCTAAACCAAATAACGTAGTTTTTATGGGTGTTAGTAGGTTGCTTGGGCTATTGGGTCACGTCTACATTATTTTGTAGATATGGGAGGACAACAGCTAAGCGAGGGATCGGCTGAACCTCCCAGAGGTGGCCCTGACTTGGGAGAAGGCAGGAGAGTGTTGTGCCTGAGAAGAGAGTCCGAAGTCAGACTCTCCTCAAAAACCCGAGAGAGTCGGCCCTTGGTTTTCTTCTGGATCATGAAATTGTTCTGCCATCTGAGCACATTTTGATGACAGTTATCTAATTAACAATAGCCTGGTGTCTGTGGGGCAGGCTAGTAACTTATGTGTGTTTCATTGGGTGATTGGCTGTTCCTAACAGTTACCTGCGAACACCGCTGAGGAGGGCTCCGTCGGGCTTGAGGTAATAAAGAACGCTTTCACACTGTTGTGTAACAGGGAAGTGGTTGGGATATGGCATATGCAGCTCAGGGTGGCTTGTTTGCGTATTATTTGATAACTTAAAATATCAAGGCACATGCCCTAACTGGTTTGGCTCAGTGGATAGAGCATCAGCCTGCGGACTCAAGGGTCCCAGGTTTGATTCCGGTCAAGGGCATGTACCTTGGTTGCAGGCACGTCCCCAGAAGGGAGTGTGCAGGAGGCAGCTGATCGATGTTTCTCTCTCATCGATGTTTCTAACTCTATCCCTCTCCCTTCCTCCCTGTAAAAAAAGTCAATAAAATATATTTTTTAAAAAATCGAGGCACAATGTACATACCATAATAGTCACCCATTTTAAAGTGGATAGGTTGATGATTTTTAATAAATTCACTGAGTTGTGCCACCATCACCACTTTAATTCCATTTTAGGGCATTTGTATCCCCCTCCTCCTAGGACAGTGATGGCGAACCCTCTCGGCGTGTCAGCATTTTGAAAAACCCTAACTTAACTCTGGTGCTGTGTCACATATAGAAATTTTTTGATATTTGCAACCATAGTAAAACAAAGATTTATATTTTTGATATTTATTTTATATATTTAAATGCCATTTAACAAAGAAAAATCAACCAAAAAAATGAGTTCGCGTGTCACCTCTGACACGCGTGTCATAGGTTCGCCATCACTGTCCTATGAGATCCCTCATGCCTGTTTATAGTCCATCCCGTTCCCACCCCCAACCTAGGCAACCATGGATCCTCCTTCTGTCCCTCTAATTTGCCTGGACTGGCTACCTTATACCATGTACAGTCTTTTGTGTCTGGCTTATGAGCAGGAGGTGTTTGAGGTTCCCCCATACTGTCGCCTGTATGGGTACCTCATCCTTTTTGTGGCCGAGTACTATTCCACTGTGTGGATATACCCGGTTTGTTTATTCACTCAGCGCTTGGGGTCATGTGGGTGTGTTCCACTTTCTGGCTATAATGAGTCATGCTGCTGTGACATTCGTGTGCGGGTTTTTGTGTGGACACGTTTTTGTTTCTCTAGGGTAGGCACCCAGGAGACTTCTAAAATTTTTGGAACCTTAGGCGAGTCATCTGACCTCTCTGAGCCCAAGTTTCCCTGCCATCAAGTGGGGGAGACACGTGTCCCGCCCACCAGCACGGGTCTGGCGGGATAAGCAGGGCCTGGCCGCTGTGCAGTTGGGTGATGGCCCCTCCAAAGCACTTTGCCAGTTTGGCCCCATCCAGATGTCTGCAGGTGGCTTCCACTTTGCCAGTTTGGCCCCGTCCAGATGTCTGCAGGTGGCTTCCAAGGGCCCAAGGGGCCTGTAAACGGCACGGGTTTTACAATAGTGGACCCCAGAGGTGAGACTAGGATAGGGGGCGGCTACCCTCTTCCTGCTGGGCCGTGGGGAGGGGCAGGAAGTCCCCGGATGGAGATGTGGGAGAAAGTCCCCACAGAAGGAAATAACAGTGCCAGGCCAGACACCTGAGTGGCATCATGGGGGGTAGATGAGCTGGGGTGGAAAATGGGCACAGGTGGCCAGTGAGGAGGCGAAAAGGCTAGACCGGGGCCAGGGAAGGGTGGTCCCCGTGTCTTAGGTGTTGAGGCTGCCGCTTGTAGGTGGAGAAGGTCGGTAAGCAGAGCATTGACACATTCGGTTCAAGAGCGTGGAGGCAGCTTTGAAGGACAGCTCGTAACGCCTGGAAACTTGGCATCGGGGCGGCTCATTGAGAATTTATGGGAAGCTCTCTAGCTGTGGCTCTCGGGTTGGGAGCCTTCCACCCCTTGTTCCTTTGAACAGGGTAGACGGGTTTTACGAGGTGCATTTCCTGCGGGATCAGGGGCCAGATTTAGGGGAGCTTTTTCTCCAGACACCTGCTGCTGCTGGTCAGAGTGAGAAGGGATAGGTCACTGATCTGTGGACCCTGCTTTGCTCTGACACCCAGGTCCCAGCTCCTGTCTCGAGCAGACTCGTCAGAATTTCTAGGGGGTACACGACTATTTTGAAAGTTATTCAACATGCCTATACTTTTTTTACAACAAAGAGTGTAGAAAATGAAATGTACTTTAAAAACAAAACAAAACACGGATGCTGAGGCACAGAAGATAGGCCGAGAAATAACTGGGGAGGGGAAACTGGAGGTCGGGTTCTAAAAAGTGGAAAAACAATGTTCTAATCAAGATAAAATGACCTGTCAGTAAAGTAGGTGCTGCTGAGTTGTGGGGATCAGTCGAGAAAGCACATTAAATTCCAGGGCCGTCAGGGACTTCATAAATGATGTCTGCTGCCCCTGCTAGGAGGCCCTTCTTATGTTGAAATTCACCATTTGCTAGCTGTGTGGCATTGGATGCGCTGTTTAACCTCTCTGGGCCTTTGGTGACTGCTGTGGTCCCACCGCCAGCTGGCTGGAGGGCTCCGTGTACCTTATCTGCTCCGGGCAGAGCATGGCAGCCCTACATCTTGAAAATTAACCATTGTCGGCGGCCTAGGAGTCTGCCCTTAAAGATTTCTCAGGACCTCAAACTGATGAACTTTTTACAGCAGTTTGAGCTGGACTCCACCTCCATCAAGTTCAGTTCTGGTTTAAACCAACCCTTACGCATTCTCCTTGCCTTTTCCACCCTGGCAGCTCCAAGGGAGGTGAGGGGAAGGAAAGGGCCTGAGGCTGGTGGGGTGGGGAGAGGCTGCGTGGGGGACAGGCGGGGAAGGGGAGCCCCCGCCCCTGGCTGCCAGGGCTCTGTGTTGCTTGGGTTTCAGATTTGGAACCAGATTTTAGGTCACCTTCTGAAAGCTGGAAAATCATGCCAGCGGGTCAGATTTCTCTGAGCGCCTTCCCTGAGATGATCTCTACTTGGGTTTAATAAAATATTTAGAGGCCGATTGCATTTCACTTGCAGCTGCTCCTGAGGTTGGCAGGTAATACAGTCCCCAGATGCCTCGCGTGGGCTGTCACAAAGCCGAACTCTCTAGCATCTTAGTTGAGAAGAGTTAACGAAGAAGTTATTATTTAGCCCGAAAGTGGCAGGTTTCAAAAGAGTTCATACTTTGGCCCTAAATCCGTTTGCATTCACTCCTTCCTCCACCGAATAAAACCCATGCTACCTTCTTGGTGTTTGTCGAACCGCAAATCAGTTCCTTGCCGTGGACTTAAAATAGAACAACCCTGAGATTTTTCATCAGAATAAAGTCCTCTTTCATTGCATGAGCCTTTTTCTCCAGTGGAAGGGAGAACAAAGCCACACCGTCCCAAAGTGGCCTGCACGCAGCCTCCTATGAGCCCAGTAAATTATACATGTTATGAAACATTGCTGTGTGTGTGTGTGTGTGTGTGTGTGTGTGTGTGTGTGTGTGTGTGTGTTTCCGATTCAAGGATCATGTGCCTGGTCTTTCATAAAGGCCAGGTGTGTGTGTGTGTGTGTATGTGTGTGTGTGTGTGAGATTCCGATTCAAGGATCATGTGCCTGGCCTTTCATAAAGGCCAATATTCACAACATCAGAGTTTGGAGTTAGGAAACGTTTGTTGATCAAGAAGTCTCCAGCTTGAGAAGATGGGAGGCAGTTGCCTTAAAGCGTCTGCAAATCCATCTTAAGAGAGCCCAGAATTCAGGCTTCTTTTATGTCAAGGGAAGGGAGCATGGGCAGGGCAAGAGTGTGTGACACCTCGGCACCAACAGGGATCCGAGGAAGAGTGTGAAATTTGTAAATCTCCTAGTTCCCTGGTCCCTTGACCCCTGCTGATCTGTGTCTGGTCTTGAGGCTCCTGCAAATCTTTGCAGAAAGCTCAGCCTCAAGCAGAATACCTCTGTAATTAGCACATCGATAGCAGGAGCTTCTTCCCTGAAGGCCCTGGGAGAAATGCAGGCTGGAATTAAGATGGAGTCAGCGAGAGGGAGCGTTTCACTCGGTTGCATGTGCCTCAGTGATAGTAGAGGTCTTTGGGGCGTGGATTAAAAACCTCTGTCACCCTAGTTTTCATGGTATGGAAACTGGTTGCAAAGCCTTAGAATTTAGGCCATTTGGGGAGGGGGCGGGCTGTGCCATCATGACATGACCAGCTGAGACTGTTGTTTAATGATTGTACCAATAGCTGCTTTCTGAAGGGTCCCTCTCTGTCCCTGGGGTTGGGTCTCTGTGGTTTGTGAGGTCTAGATTCCTGTTGGTCTTGGTGATAATTTTGGTGGCTGTGTTGCTGACCCATTTTAGTTTGCTCAGTTTGTAGGAGGCCAGATCCCTGTCCACCTAGTGCCTTAACCCCAGTACCACCTCTAAGTATGTCACACACCATGTCAAGGCCTTGCAGAAATTTGAGGTCACCCCCACTCCCTCACCCCCTTAGAGCTTCGGGCTCTTCCCTGGAACTGGGAAATGAAACCGGGTGGTACTGAGTGCTGTGTGGGTTGAACTTGGCAAAACCAACATCCCTTTGTGTCTGATAGACAGGCACAGTTTTGAAACTGCTTTTTTAGATGGGTCATTGGTAGTTTCATGGTTGTTCGTTTTCTTTTTTTTTAAATATATTTTATTGATTTTTTACAGAGAGGAAGGGAGAGGGATAGAGAGTCAGAAACATCGATCAGCTGCCTCCTGCACACCCCCCACTGGGGATATGCCCGAAACCAAGGTACATGCCCTTGACTGGAATCGAACCTGGGACCCTTTGGTCCGCCGGACGACGCTCT
>NW_005354756.1:877682-906775 GCF_000412655.1 Myotis brandtii | reverse complement strand
GAAGATCCACCCATATTGTCACAAATGGCGGCATTTCATCTTTTTCATGGCTGAGTAGTATTCCATTGTATATCTGTACCCCAGCTTCTTTATCCAATCATCTGTCAAAGGACATTTAGGTTTTTTTGCCATGTCTTGGCTACTGTAAATAATGAACAGAGGGTACATATATCTTTACAAAGAAGTGTTATCAGATATTTCAGGTAGATACTCAGAAGAGGAATTGCTAAGTCACATGGTAGCTATAGTCTTAATTCTTTAAGGAACCTGCATTTCTGTAGTGGCTGCACCAATTTACATACCCACCCGGGTTCCCTTTTCTCGACATCCTCACAAACACTTGTTATTTCTTGTCTGATCGTCGTCTTTTTTATTTCTTGCAGTTTTATGTGCTGAAAGAGTTGGCCAGATGACTAAGACATATAATGACATTGATGCTGTCACTCGGCTTCTTGAGGAGGTAAGTGTTTCGGGGAAAGGGAAAGGGTCGCTTAGAATTGATCGATTGTAATTGGTATTGATTAAAGCATGCGTTACTGTGAGTCTCAGGGAAGAATCTCAGAAATGGGGCCTTCTCAGGGGATCACTTAGTGGCTTTATTTTTTGTATCAATAGCTTTGTAGTTCTTTGTAGCGGTAAGCTTGTTTATGGTATTTCAGGTTTTACAATGAATGTATGAATGATACAGCATTGGATAAGCATGGAAAGACTTGCTAGAATACCCAGTTTCAAGATTTTTTAAAAACCCCTAAAACAGTGGTTGGCCAACTCATTAGTCAACAGAGCCAAATATCAACAGTACTTCTTCAAAATAGACTCGTCCAGGCCGAAAACCAACTTCTGCGCATGGGCCATGAAGTTTCAATCGCACTGTACATGCGCCCTCACGTGCTATTTTGTGGAAGAGCCACACTTAAGGGACCAAAAAGCCGCATGTGGCTCGCGAGCCGCAGTTTGCCGACCACGGCCCTAAAATATATTCCCACAATATATTTTCAGTGCATCCAAAAAAATATCAGAAAAAAAATATATCATTACCCATATCTTTGTAATGTATTCTTTTTTACTTACATCAGGTTAAGGGGATTTTATTATGTAGTGTCACGTGGAGACAACCAAAACAAGCAGGGCAGGAAGAACTTAGGAAACTTGCGTAGGTTCCCGTGAGCTGCTGGCATGTTAGAGACATGGTCTTGTCGGTTTCTTCTCGGCATTCTGTTGGCTTTCGAGAATTGTGGAGCCATGAAGGGACGCCTCTAGAAACAGATGAGTATAATGTGTGTATTCCCATGCCTAGAGCAGGCCAGAACATGGCAGGTTCTTAGAATGTATTTGTTGAATAAGTAAGCAGGCCAGAACATGGCAGGTTCTTAGAATGTATTTGCTGAATAAGTGCCAAAACATTATCATCCCAACCCCCAAACCCCAAATCAGGCCTTTAAGGCACTTGTAGATCCTTGTTTCTGCTCTGGAATCAAGAATGAGTTGGGGTCATGTGACCATTCATTAGCCCTTGCCCGCAACCAAGGTACATGCCCTTGACCGGAATCGAACCCAGGACCTTTCAGTCTGCAGGCCGACGCTCTATCCACTGAGCCAAACCGGTTTGGCAGTACCAGTCTTTAAACATTATCATCCCAACCCCCAACCCCCAAATCAGGCCTTTAAGGCACTTGTAGATCCTTGTTTCTGCTCTGGAATCAAGAATGAGTTGGGGTCACGTGACCATTCATTAGCACTTCTGCAGGAAAAGAATAGAAGGATGTGGGAGACACAGGAATCTTTGTTGGCATTTTCAACCACTAGCAGGACAAGGTTGAGACACAAGACCAAGTGGCAATAGTGAGAACGAGTTGGTGTTTTTTTTGGGGGGGGGGCATCTTTTTACCCCAGTTTTTGTCTCTCCTTTCCTGTGTTTTTCCCTTCTGCACATCAGCATCTCCTATCAGCTCTGAGGGTCTGAGATTGATTCCCTCTGGGTTCCTGGGGGCTCAGCTGCCCTGCAACCCCTCCCCCCCCATTTTCCTGAGGGCCACCCACTAACAGGCCCAGGTGAGTGGAGTGGGGGCAGGAGCTGAGACCCGCTTGACCACTGCACGGCAGAGAAGATACAAACTCAGCCCCAAATGAGTGATACTAGGTGTTCTGGCTGTGACAGGGCCGGTGGTGGGGCATGGTAGGGTACAGGGCTTCTGGGGGCGCTCCAGTCATCGCCATCTTGGTGGCCGGTGTTGGCCAAGTGGGAGGCTAGCATGGCACCACTACCGACTTGGGAAAATGGTTTGTTCCGGACGCCTCTCTGCTGTGTCCATTTCCCCAAGAATGCCAGCCCCCTGGGATCCTCTCCAGGTCGGGGTGTTTCCAGCCACTGCTCCTCGCCCCATTCCCCGTGAGTTTCCAAGTCTGTTCAGTTAGGAACCTGTGTCTGAGGGTGCAGAGGTACCCTGGCTGGCAGGGCTGCTTTCCCGCCCAGGCCCCTCTCTGCAGGGGGGCGGGGAGGGGGTGTGACTCTGTTGCTTTGGCCGTCAGGTTCAATGCTCTGCGGATTTAGTTTTGGGGAACATGGTTCGTTGTATGTCACTGGATCATTTTTACTTTAAAAACAGGAGCCGAGTAGTGTGTTTTAGGGGGTGCCCCCTGCCCGCATGCTTGGCTCTGGCGGAGTTTGAGCTGGCAGTGCTGGGACCTCCAGAGGCGACACGTGCTCCACTCTGACCAGTGACCAGAGAGGATCTCTTCCCAAGGAGCCTGGGGGTCCAGCCCTTTATGCAGATGCTGGTTAGAAATAGTTCACTTCCCCCAGCGAATTTCCTGACTGTGCCAGCGCATAAAGAGTAGCTGTTGCTTGTATAACAACCGAGGTACTAGAGAGAATACTGTGAGGCCGTTTTCAGGTGGCTGTGTTGTGCCGCGTTGGTTTACTAGTCATTGGCAGTGGCTCTTCGCCGCACGGACGTGTGTATCGGTGTGTTTGGTCTCTGCCATTCTTCCCCTTGTCCTGATAAGAATCACATCTGAGTCGCTGCCTTTCTTTGGAAGAGGCGGGTTTCCTGGTGAACGCCTCACTGCCCCAGGCGTGTGACCTTGTACTGCGTGTGCTTGTCTTGGCTTTGGTTCCGTTCCCTCCCACCGTGATCGTTTGCTTTGGTTTGCACGCCTGCCGCATGCAGATGGGGTGCTGGGAGGTGGTGGTGGGGAGCAGGGGAGGGTGCACAAGGCCCCAAAGCACGGTCAGTGTGGAGTTCCCCGTGAGTTTCCAAGTCTGTTCAGTTAGGAACCTGCGTCTGAGGGAGCAGAGGTACCCTGGCTGGCCCGGCTGCTTTCCCGCCCAGGCCCCTCCCTGCAGGGGGGCGGCGGGGGACGGACGCGTGACTCTGTTGCTTTGGCCGTCAGGTTCAATGCTCTGCGGATTTAGTTTTGGGGAACATGGTTCGTTGTATGTCACTGGATCATTTTTACTTTAAAAACAGGAGCCGAGTAGTGTGTTTTAGGGGGTGCCCCCTGCCCGCATGCTTGGCTCTGGCGGAGTTTGAGCTGGCAGTGCTGGGACCTCCAGAGGCGACACGTGCTCCACTCTGACCAGTGACCAGAGAGGATCTCTTCCCAAGGAGCCTGGGGGTCCAGCCCTTTATGCAGATGCTGGTTAGAAATAGTTCACTTCCCCCAGCGAATTTCCTGACTGTGCCAGCGCATAAAGAGTAGCTGTTGCTTGTATAACAACCGAGGTACTAGAGAGAATACTGTGAGGCCGTTTTCAGGTGGCTGTGTTGTGCCGCGTTGGTTTACTAGTCATTGGCAGTGGCTCTTCGCCGCACGGACGTGTGTATCGGTGTGTTTGGTCTCTGCCATTCTTCCCCTTGTCCTGATAAGAATCACATCTGAGTCGCTGCCTTTCTTTGGAAGAGGCGGGTTTCCTGGTGAACGCCTCACTGCCCCAGGCGTGTGACCTTGTACTGCGTGTGCTTGTCTTGGCTTTGGTTCCGTTCCCTCCCACCGTGATCGTTTGCTTTGGTTTGCACGCCTGCCGCATGCAGATGGGGTGCTGGGAGGTGGTGGTGGGGAGCAGGGGAGGGTGCACAAGGCCCCAAAGCACGGTCAGTGTGGAGTGTTTGCGTCTGGGGGTGCGGGGACAGGATTCGCAGCTTGCCCTAGCTCGGTGCTGCGCGGAATTTACCTCTGGGCAAAGCTTGCCTCCTCCCCAGTTACCGAGAGGGTTATTCCGAGGGCTTGTTAGTCACGCTTTTTATCCTAAAATTGGTGAATGGGATGAGTTAGCTGCCTGGTGTGGGGGGCAGGGTGCTCTCCAGCTCCAGGGTTGTGTTCATTGGTTAAAGGGGCTGAGACACAAGTCACCGTGTGTTTTTAAACAAAGCCTATCTGGGAAGAGGGAGTGAACAGTGAGAATGAGTCCACCCAGCCACCTTTCCCGGCCACTAAAAGAACCCACTCTTTAATAGCCTATTTCCAAGGGCCTAAGTTATTTAGTTGTATGTAGTCTTGTCTTCTCGCCGTATTTGAATCCAGTGGTCATTTCCTAGCTGCTTCCCTGCATTCAGAAGTAAATGTTGTTGGCTGATGGTAAGAAATGGGAGTTTTTTCGTTCTTATAATTCTCCAAGAGACACTCAGCCAGGCTGCCACCTTAGAAAAGAGAAGCCAGAGACACTACATACAGGAACTTTTTTGTTGTTTTCATTTCATCCGTAACTATTTTTACTAGAATGCCTTGCCCTTTTACTCCCCCCGCCCCCAGCAGAGTTTTCTAAGCCAGAGACACTACATACAGGAACTTTTTTGTTGTTGTTTTCATTTCATCGGTAACTATTTTTACTAGAATGTCTTGCCCTTTTACTCCCCCCGCCCCCAGCAGAATTTTCCTTATGTTCCTATAAGGATTAGGTTTTTGGTGCAGAGGAGGTGAGAGCTCAGGTCAGTGGGGCAGGGCCGGGTGGAGACTGGGGTGCAATGAGGAGGGCGAGGGGCGTGGTTGTTGAGCTCCTGCCCACTCGCTCTTCTTCCCCTTCCTGTTTCCTGGTCCTCCTGGGCTCTGGCCTCCCCCTGCTCTCGCACTGCCTTCCCCAGCCGGTCTTCCTTGTTATCATTTCTGCTTGACTTGTTTGCAGTGGAATGTGTGTACAGAATGTGGCTGAGGCTTAGCCAGTGCCTGTGCTTGTTGGAACTCTGCAGCTCGGAGGTGTGGAGAAGGAACAAACTTCCCTCCACCCTCAGGGTTCCTCTGGCCGGCCTAGTAACCAAGTAGACGTGAGACCGATCAGCAAGAGAAAATAACCCAAGCGAATACCGACATATGTATGGGGACCCCACATACACGAGAGAGTCCAGGACCCCACCCGCAGGAGAGGATGTGAGACAGAAAGGGACCATGGACATAGAAGACATCCTGAGCTAGGACGAGCCTGGGTGCTTCAAAGGGTCATTGTTGGATGAGAAGAAGAGCAGATGCTTAGTAAATAGAAGTTTGTCCTGCAATTAGTTATGTCAAAAGAGGTTCCCTCTCATAATCTTTTACTGTGGGCAATGCCCCTAATGTAAGTTCTAGATAGTTAAGGGAGGGGCAGGAGTTGCCTTTAGCTCAAAACAATCTGCATACTGCAAAGGCACGTCTTGGGGTGACTCGTTCTGAACCCCTATGGTTGCATGCTGGAGATGCAGAAGAGTGAGGCAGCGAGCCAATGGGCATGAAGCCCCTGTTGGGTACAAGTCTGAGGACTTGCTCTAGTAGTGAAATCGAGTAGACCTGAGTGAACTTGGTGGAGACCACACTTCTAAGGGACATGGACTTGGTGTTGCAGTTTTAGCTGAGTGTCCTCCGGCGGAAACCACTTGGACTACAGCCTCTAGACAGGTAGGTGTGCAAGTGCCCTCACACAATCCCTTTGGGTCCTTTCCTCCAGGTGCCAAACAGGCACCACTGTTGAGTCTGAGAAGTGATCCAGGGCCATTGAGCGAGGACCCTCCTTGGTAGACACTGTAGCTGGCGTGGATGCCTACACAGAGATGAGCATCTCGGCTGAGTGGGCAGATTCACTGGCCACCTTTGTTCCATGGGAGGGAGTGCTGGGGAGACACAAATTGTGGGAATGAGCTGGGGTATTTACGGCTCACTTCACGTGACACCCGGCTGGCTTCTGGGACAGTGGAGACAGCAGTTATGGGCCTTAGCACTGTCAAGGACCTGGGGGCGGGGACAGAGTCAAATCCCTGTCAATCCAGAGTCTTCCCAAATTACACTCTGACCTCCAGTCATTCAGTGGAACACCTGTGATAAGCCAAGGGAAGGCATGCTGCTGTTGCACGGAGGAGTTCAGTGGATGTGTAAGAAGTTAGAAATGAAAGCTATTGATTTTTATTTATTTACTAGAGGCCTGGTGCACGGATTCGTGTACCAGTGGGTCCCTTGGCCTAGCCTGCGGGGATCGGGCTGAAACCAGCAGTCCAACATCCCCCGAGGGGTCCCGGATTGCGAGAGGGCGCAGGCCGGGCCGAGGGACCCCACTGGTACATGAATCTGTGCATCAGGCCTCTAGTGTTCATATAAGATCTTTGGTTACTCTCTTCCCACCCTCCACTCTACCCTCTTCCCCCCTTTCCTCTGAGATTCATCAGTCTGTTCCATGTTTCCATGCCTGTGGTTTCCACTCCTTCGTTGAGCATCTGCCCACTGGTGGTCAGTGCAGTCATAGCTACCGGCCAGTCAGCCAGTCGCTTAGGCTTTTATATATATAGATTTTTTAAAAAAACAAACATATTTTATTGATTTTTTTTACAGAGAGGAAGGTAGAGGGATAGAGAGCTAGAAACATCAATGAGAGAGAAACATCGATCAGCTGCCTCCTGCACAACCCCCACTGGGGATGTGCCCGCAACCAAGGTACATGCCCTTGCCCGGAATCAGTCCGCAGGCCGACGCTCTATCCACTGAGCCAAACTGGTCAGGGCATATATATAGATTTTTTTAATGATACAAGTCAATGAATCATTAAGCTGGAAGATTTTTTTCAAGGGTATCTCAGCTAGTCTGCCCCTCTGCCCTCCTCCATCTGACAGACAACCGGGCCCAGGGATGTTCCATCAGAACCCGAACTCTCACAGTTTCAGAGTTGAACAGTTCACCTGCAACAGGTAAACTTTGGACCTGTACCCGCTGTAAGAAATGCATCTTAGGTTGTGGCCCAGGACTCACATAAGTAAATACATGACAAGCAAAAGCTTATGTGTGAAATCGTACCCTTATTACGTGGAAGGCACTTTGGTATTTCGTTTCTGTGCTGTTGAATTTCTTTAAACCGAATTGTCGGCTGCCACTACTACAATGACTCTCAACCTGCTCAAGGGTTATTGCCTGTCTTTGGAGAAAGCTAACCTGGAGTGTGCCTGATCCTCACGGAGCGGGGACATTGACCTGAGGCCGCGTAGTTAGTTAATAGCCGATCAGAAGCTATGACTGACTCCTGCCCAGCTTTTTTTCTTTTTTCCTGATCTTAACTACATGAACCTAAAAATAAAAGGCTTTTCAAAGTGAGAGGCAACAAGCATTTATTTGAGATTTAAAAAAACAAACAATGAAGAATAGCTATTCGGGAAGCACTGATTTAGGCAGAAACCCAAATAATGTTCCAGTTTAGGGGTAGTTATGAGAAATGGGGACAGTTCCATCAGTAGAAGGAAGACACTCTTATTGGTGCAGAAAAGCTCACATGGGGATGTTTATTCTAAAGAAGGGTTTGAGTTTCCAGTCCAGTCGTCTGTCAGTCCTGTTGTCATAATATCTGCTTGCTTGTTACCCTGTAAACAGTTCTTTGGGACACGAGGTTACCTAGGCTCGTTCTAAAGGGGATTGTGCCCTGTTTGAACATCTCAGAGGTTTGAGGCATGAGACGTGCAAGGCAGTGCCCCTGGGGTGGCAGCTCCGGCTCCCTTTTCTTTTTTATTTTTTTTAAAGATATTTTATTGATTTTTTACAGAGAGGAAGGGAGAGAGATAGAGAGTCAGAAACATCGATGAGAGAGAAACATCAATCAGCTTCCTCCTGCACCGCCCCTACTGGGGATATGCCCGCAACCAAGGTCCATGCCCTTGACCGGAATTGAACCCGGGACCTTTCAGTCCGCAGGCCGACGCTCTACCCACTGAGCCAAACCGGCTAGGGCTCCGGCTCCCTTTTAGAGTGGCTCCGTTTCCGTTGTGTTTCTTTAACAACTACATGCTCCCATTCCTCTGCTCTTCACGCCAGGTGAACAGAATAATTAGCACAGGCTTCTGAAATCATTTAGTTCCCAGAGGTCTCCTCCCCTTGCCAACTGCCACCTAAACGTGAGCAAGTTGAGTCTGACCCCGTGGCCAACAGCCCCTCCGGCGGGCTCAGGGAGCCTGCTTCTGGCGATGGCGGCCGCCCACTGTCTCCACTGTCGGGACCCTTGACAGGCCCCGCAAGGTTTTCCTGGGCGTCCTGCTCTGAGAGATGTCACCAGCTGAACCAAGACACTTCTGTGTCAGGGACACACCTCTGACTCTGAAGTAGGGCAACTTTTATGCCTTGTTGCTCCATTTGGAAAGTATTTTAGAAAAATAAAGCCTCGCCCGGCCAGCGTGGCTCAGTGGTGGTCGAGCATCGACCCGTGATTCAGGAAGTCATGGTTCAATACTCGGGTTTCCGGCTCCATCCCCAGTAGATGTGCAGGAGGCAGCCGATCAATGATTGTCTCTCATCGTTGATATTTCTATTTCTCTCTCCATCTCTGAAATTATATATATTTAAAAATAAATAAGTATAACAAAGCCTAAGTAGATTCCCATTAAGTAAAAGAAACATGTTGTTGCATTTCAGAGTATCCGGAAACATTTTTGTTTCACAGGAGGCAAGTACAAGGAACCGGGTCAATTCCAGCTTAACATGTGCCGAAGAGGCTGCCTCCCTGCTTCTATACTTGGCTCTCTCACAGAAACACTCTGGAATTTCTGGGTCCATTCATTCATCCAGCAGCTGGCCACTGGGTGTTTCCATGTGCTGGTACCTGGCAATACAGGTAGCCCAGCCGCAGGCCTCCCGGAGAGATGGCTATCAGATGACTACACGAATACCAAAAGCAGCTGCAGAGAGACGTTCTGGAAGCAGGCTTTTCCTGCTGGAACAGAGACTTGTTTTCATCAGATGTCAGGGTTTCCTTCCAGGGCCGGGGTCGGCGTAGCTCCTGCAGGTTACGTGGGCCGAGTGGACACCTCTTTGAACGGGTGTCCGGTGCTGGTGAATGGATGGTGAATTATTAATCCCTTTGTCGTTTCTAAATGCCCTTGTTTTCCTCCATGGGCTCGTTCAGGACGCCTGAGGTTTTTTGTTTGTTTGTTTGTTTTTGTTTGTTTTTTTTAGGACGCCTTCGTTTTTTTAAAAAATCTCTGCTCTCCCTCTGCAGAAAGAGCGGGATTTAGAATTGGCTGCTCGGATTGGCCAGTCGTTGTTGAAGAAGAACAAGACCCTCACCGAGAGGAACGAGCTGCTGGAGGAGCAGGTGGAGCACATCCGGGAGGAGGTGAGGAGCCGGCGCGGCGGGGCCACAGGCGCGGTCCAGGGTGATTGATGGAAAGGGTCCCATTCGGAGAGGCCCCCGAGGGCTCGCCCAAGCCCTGAGCCCAGAGCTGCCTGCTCTCGCGTGGCCACCTGGACACAGAACGCTGCCTTCCTGCAGCTCCCGTTCACTGTGTCTCCTGCCCACAGTGGGGCCTCGTCTCCCATCTGGTAAGATGACCCATGTCTCTGGGCATTTGCCCAGCTACTGACTTGCTAAGCTATCTGCCCCCAGACATCATTCTAGAAACTTCTAGTCCCTTCTCACCTCTTCTCCATACCAAAGTAAAAATTGTAAATTGAGGCAGAGAGATTTTTTGGCCAAAGAGTAATTCATTGTATTTTTCTCAAAGAGGATGAAACGTAACTGTTTGTTTTTTTTTATTAGAACAAAAATCATTTACAGGCCTTCACTTTTAAGGAGGATCAATGATTTTCAAAATATTGAGTAATTCATTGTATTTTTCTCAAAGAGGATGAAACATAACTTTGTTTTCTTTGAATAGAACAAAAATAATTTACAGTCCTTCACTTTTAAGGAGGATCAGTGTGTGTGTGTGTGTGTTTTTTTTTTTTATTGATTTCAGAGAGGAAGGGAGAGGGAGAGAGAGATAGAAACATCATCATTGATGGGCTGCCTCCGGCACGGCCCCTACTGGGGATCGAGCCCGCAACCCGGGCATGTGCCCTGACCTGGAATCAAACCATGACCTTCTGGTTCAGGTCGACGCTCAACCACTGAGCCACGCCGGCCGGGCCAAGGAGAAATTTTTAAAACGCTGTCACTGAGCAGCAGGTGTTTGAGCACGAGTGGGGACGTGGTCCTGTGTGGGGCGTGAACGACGGGCCCGGCTGTTTGTGCAGGTGTCTCAGCTCCGGCATGAGCTGTCCATGAAGGATGAGCTACTCCAGTTCTACACCAGCGCCGCGGAGGAGAGCGAGCCCGAGTCCGTGTGCTCAACCCCGTAAGTCCCTGGGTCCGGGGTCACAGCACAGGCTGGCTGCCGTCCATGTCCGTGGAGCTGCCTGGGCAGGGTCGGTCACCTTCTCCAGCAACGCAGGTCAGCCGCTCTGGCCTCCTCTGACCAGGCACCTCCCAGTGCCTGGCACAGACCGTGTCACCGTTTCAGTGGGACGTGGAAGGACAGGTTTTTTGTTTTCCTCTGACTGGGGCTTCTTGTGCATTTGTCAGTTCAGACTGACATGGCCTGGCATGTTGGTAGGTGACAGGGTGGGCTCTGCTGTTAGGGTTCTGAAGCCTGAGGTACTGTGGGGGGACCTGGGGAACAGGAGGTGTGGGGGCTTCTCTGAGAGTCTGCAGAGCCTCATGTTAGCGGCATGAACTCAAAAGCCGGATGGTCTGAGTTCAGTTCTCGACGCTGTGGCTTCTTAGCTGTGTGTTCTTGGCTAAGTTACTTAACCTCTCTGTGCTTGTTTCCTTATTTTAAAATGGGGATAATAAGACTAGCACTTAGTTCATAGGGTTATGCGCATTAAGTGACTTAATACCTGTATTTGAAACAGCAGTTGGCACCCAGAAGCGCATTATACATATTAAACTCCCAGGCATTCAGAATTGTGAGGGCTTCAGATAGAGCCGGTTTCCCTGAATACTAAGACAACGTGACAACTGCGAATTGTGGACAAGGGCTGGGTTGTAAGTCTGAAGTGGGAGCGAGCCTGTGTGTCCTGGGGGTGCGGGAGCAGCCGGATGGGCCACTGTCACGCCTGCGCGTGTCCCGACGCCCCTGCAGACGGGCTGTGTGCCTCCCTGTGGTGCACCAGGCGGCAGGGGGAGTGTGTCTCTCCCTAGAACTCGATCTTACCTTCTCCCCAGGTTGAAGAGGAATGAGTCATCGTCCTCAGTCCAGAATTACTTCCATCTGGATTCGCTTCAGAAGAAGCTGAAGGACCTGGAAGAGGAGAACGTTGTACTTCGATCCGAGGTGGTGTCCGCACCCCGCTCTTGTCCGCTCTGGGGGGTGGCGGCCCTGTCCACCTTATCTGCCCTTCTCAAAGGTTCTCTGTCAGAACCACCTGAACCTTGGCTCATTCCTGTGCTGGGTGTTGCCTCCCAGGGCTGGGGCGGACCCGCTGGTGAATTATGCAGCGTGTGGAGGGGCAAGGGTGGGTGGCAACCCGTCCCCCTTTGCAGGGTAGAAGGGGATCTTTCCAGGGTGTTCTCCAGCTCTACTGGCATGACGTGGAGGCCCAGTGTGAAGGCCCCGTTTTCCTGTCCCCCCAGGTGACACCAAACAGTACCCGAGGAAATAGTGGCTGAGAACTCGGAGACACGTTTCTTAGTTGAGACTGAGCAGAGCCACCCTGGGAACTCCTGCTTCTGAGGGTCCCTAATTGGCTGGGTTTTGTGCTCGGTACTTTGCCTGCATTATTTTTTACTTTATTTATTTATTTTTAAAAATATTTTTAATTGATTTTTTTTTTTAGACAGAGAGGAAGGGAGAGGGAGAGAGAGAAACATCGATGTGAGAGCGAAACATTGATTGGCTGCCTCCTGCACACCCCCTGCCAGGGATCGAGCCCAAAACCCCCTGGGCATGCGCCCTGTTCGGGAATGGGACTGGCAACCGTTCCGGGCACGAGACAGTGCCCAGCCAGCGGAACCACGCTGGCCAGAGCTGCCTTGCTTTTTAAACTCTCCACAGCAAGGCTGGGAGCTGGTGACTTTGCGTCTCATTTCCGTTGGGAAGGCAGGACCCCGGCTGCCGCGAGTTTTGATTTCCCAAGGCCGTGCATGTCAGTGGATGACGGAGTTCGGATTTGCAAGTCTCCGTGACTCCAGACCCCACACTGCTTCCCCTCACCCCCCATCTCTATCTAGAAACGCTGCAAATTCAGTACTTTTTGTCTTAAGCATCAGTGCGTCTTTGCTCTCTAGCCAGAGGGGTGGTGCAGCCTGTTCATCAGGCCCTTGTTTGTCAAGTTGGGGCTGATTCCCACCTGAGCTGGCTCAGCCCTCTCCCCACCCCACCCCAAAGCTCATCCCATAGGGCAGACCACCCGTCACCTTGAACTTGCCCACACGTTGGAAACAACCTCCTGTCTGGGCTGAACGGGACACTGAGGCATGAGGAAAGGGTCACGCTGTCTCAGAAGTCACCTCTTCCAGCCCCTCGTTTACTGAGCGGTTGTCTGAGCGCTCTCTGCCAGCCAGTGGCCCAGCCAAGACACGCCCAGTGCTCCCCATTCTGAGTCTGGTGCTGCCCCTCCCAGTGTCATCTGCCCCAGGTAGACACTCTAGTCCTGGGCACACAGCAATGGCCCCTCCGTCAGTCTCTTCACCTAAAGCACTGGTTCTCAACCTTCTGGCCCTTTAAATACAGTTCCTCGTGTTGTGACCCAACCATAAAATTATTTTCGTTGCTACTTCATAACTGTAATGTTGCTACTGTTATGAATCGTCATGTAAATACCTGATATGCAGGATGGTCTTAGGCGACCCCATGAAAGGGTTGTTCGACCGCCAAAGGGGTCGCGACCCACAGGTTGAGAACCGCTGACCTAAAGCAACCAGGGAACCTGATCCCAGCCAGAGTCCGCTGCCCCCCCTCGGCTTTCAGGAGGGTGGTGTCTCTGTGGGGCCAGGACCTTCTGTCTAACTGGGGTGTTCAGATCTCTAGCCTCCCACCTTGTTAGCCGGGAGCAAGCTACACAGAGTCCTGGGATAGCTGCTGGGCCTCTGAATTTTACTGCTTTCATCTCGTACCTTGTTTTTGCTCAGCGGAATGCAAGAGATTTAACTCCAACTTAGTAGAACCTCATAGGACAGTGCCCAGCACATAGTAGGTGAATGTGTAGGCCATTCTCCTTGTGGCTAGCCTTAGAACGCCCATGGGAGGCAGAGCTGTGTCCGAGGCACTTTTTGAGTCACAAAGGGGTTCAGGCTGTGAGCCAGGACAGACACAAATGAATAGACAGACAGACTGGACACAAGGATGGCTCGTAGAGTTTGGGTGAAGCGGGGTGTACAGCTCCTGTGCGCATGGCTTTGAGGGGCGCCCTCTAGTGGTACGTTTTCCAGCTTTGAGAATCTGAGATGCACTCACTAAGGAGGGGATGCAGATGGACTTTCTGTATTTGAGGGTACAGCAGGTGACAGGTGGGGAAATGCCGAAGGGTGACTTCCCAGACCCAGCTGAGCCCTTGCTCCATGGCCCAACCTCGCCTGCCCCAGCAGTGCAGGTGTGAATACGGGGCCTCTCACCTGGGCCTTGTCCACACACAGGCCTGCCAGCTGAAGACGGAGACCATCACCTACGAAGAGAAGGAGCAGCAACTGGTCAACGACTGCGTGAAGGAGCTGAGTATGTCCCTGGCCCTCGCCCCACTCCTGTTCCCTCTTTTTTCTTTCTGCACCTGCCCGCGTTATGAGCACACAGGTTCACATCCCCTGACCAAGTCCAGTCTCCCTGCCAGCTGGGGCTCAGTGGCGTTTTCCTTAAAACTAGAGGTCCCCCAGATCTTCTGTGGCACCATCAGAAGTCACCCTATTTGTGAGAAATTGGGGGCTAGGTTCTCAGTCATACATTGTCTTAATTTCTCGCTGGTATTTAATTTTAATTTTGTTTTCTACTGGAATGTTGGAATTATTTTTTTAAAATATTTTTATTGATTTCAGAGAGGAAGGGAGAGGGAGGGAGAGAGAAACATCAATGATGAGAGAGAATCATTGATTGGTTGCCTCCTGCACACCCCCTACTGGGGATCGAGCCTACAACCTGGGCATGTGCCCTTGACTGGAATCCAACCCAGGACCCTTCAGTCCGCAGGCCGATGATCTATCTACTGAGCCAAACCAGCTAAGGCGAATGTTAGAATTATTCAGTTAGGTATAGCTTCAGAGTCCTGTGTTGGAGATACGGAAAAACTGCTTTCTAGCCATCTGACTTGTGAAAGTTGAGGTGAGAGGTTTTTTTCACCCTCTCCATTATAAGTTAAGGTGAGACAAAGTAGTCAACAGAATATTTTGAGTTTCGGCAACATACCAAGTGAATGACACACACCCTCTGTTCAAACCGAGTAAAATGAGTTATGGCTCTGATTGTGGGCGGAAAACACCCGAGGGGTTGCCTTGGGCATGGCCGTATTTCCTTTCCAGAGCAGGGTCAATAGGAGTTCCTGGGAATATAGGGACTTGTTCACGGGTGGAGAGTGGGTTTTGGCCAGACACACCTTCGTACGAGTGTGGCACCTCCTGGCTGGCTCCAGGAGCCGCCTGATTTCCTCTGGGGAGGCAGCCTTGGTCAGCGGGTTAGGCCCTCACGGTGAGCCCGGGAGCCACAGCTGGGAGCCAGGTTCCCCCTCATGGCGGAAGGAGCCAGGGGGAGCCGCTCTGCTCTGCTTCACCATCGAGCAAACGGGCACTCTCAGTCCCTTCTTCATATGCCCTCTTTGCTCCCCACCTCCCCCACCCCACCCCCATCTCAGAATAGAGGGGCTTTCCCTTGTACAAGCCACAAAGCAACCACTCTCTCTCGGTCTGTCTGCTCGGGGGGTTTTCTGACTTCGCCTTGTGCTGGTTGTTTCTGGGTCGAAGGGGACGCCAACGTGCAGATCGCCAGCATCTCGGAGGAATTGGCCAAGAAGACGGAAGACGCTGCCCGCCAGCAGGAGGAGATCACGCACCTGCTGTCTCAGATCGTGGACCTGCAGAAGAAGGCCAAAGCGGTAAGCCGCCGTTCCTCTGGCCGACACCGCGGCCGCTCTGGGGTCGAGAGGGGCCGCTGACCTGGGAGGCAGTGCCCTTACTTTCATATCTTAGGAGTGGCTACCTTTTGGAGAAAGAGCTTAGCGCATCGGTTCTCAACCTGTGGGTCGCGACCCCTTTGGGGGTCGAACGACCCTTTCACAGGGGTCGCTGAAGACCATCGGAAAACACATATGTAATTACATATTGTTTACAAAATTACAGTTATGAAGTAGCAACGAAATAATTTTATGATTGGGGGTCACCACAACATGAGGAACTGTATTAAAGGGTCGCGGCATTAGGAAGGTTGAGAACCACTGGCTTAGCGGCTTCGGTAGCATACTCCTCATCAGCACTTTCCTCCTCGGAATATCTTCAGATTGATAGGATCCACCACGAAAGCTGCTGTAGATACGGCGTTTGGGAATCGAGTCATCTAGTCTCGTAGTTGTGGTTACGCCCGCACCTGTGTGCTCTGCAGCAGCCGGTGTACCCTTTAGCTTGGAGATGAAGCAGCCAGAAGACAGTCTGGTTTCCCGTGTTTGGCCTTTGCTGGACGCGTGGGGTGAAGCGCTTCCAGAGAACAGCTGTCTGTGGGGGGGGAGGGGCAGGAGTGGGGTGGGCCACAGAGAATGAGCATGAATGTAGGAAAGACGGCCTTCAAAATGATAACAGACGGCATGTCCTCGGTGTAAGATGAGGGTCCCTGTGGGAGGGCCCAGGGTCCTAACGGGTTGCTGGGGGAGTGGGGCGTTTCTGAGCCGTGTAAGATGAGGGTCCCTGTGGGAGGGCCCAGGGTCCCAACGGAGCGGGTTGCTGGGGGAGTGGGGCGTTTCTGAGCCGCCTGCGGGAGCAGCCTGCGGGACAGGAGGAGCTGACCGCCTGTGCGTTTCAGTGCGCGGTGGAAAATGAAGAGCTGGTGCAGCACCTGGGGGCCGCCAAGGATGCCCAGCGGCAGCTCACGGCCGAGGTAAGCGGCTCCCCCTCATTTCCTCGGGGCCCCCGATGCCAGGTCGGGGGCAACAGCCTCTCCCCCTGACGGGCCGTGGGTTGTGTTCCCCTCAACAACCATTTTTATATTGAATGGAAGGTTGTTTTGACTCCTAAGCTGATTCCCGCTGAGGCACTTACTGGTTTCGAGCGTCTGCGAGGCTGGGCTCTATACCTGCTCACTAAACAGTCCAGTAAGAGACGACACAGAGCACACCCGTGAAGGGAGCCCATTCAAAGGCACCCTTGAGACCGGGGTGTCTCGATGAGCTCTCCCGTTCGGATGTGGATGTTGCCCATCTCAGTTGCCCCTGGTTAGAGGTTTAGGAGATTTCAGAGTCGGAAAGCGTGTTCCCCGTGAGGACTCGGGCGTTTGGCTTCAGGGGCCTCCCTGAGTGCACGTGTCTGGCTGGCTGTGCGGGTGGGCGGGCAGGTGCCCGGTGCTCACCAGCTGCCTCCCTGGGCCCCTGCAGCTGCGGGAACTGGAGGACAAGTACGCCGAGTGCATGGAGATGCTCCACGAGGCGCAGGAGGAGCTCAAGAACCTCCGGAACAAGACGGTGCCCAACACCACGTCCCGGCGCTACCACTCGCTGGGCCTGTTCCCCATGGTACGTGCCGCTGCTGCTGCTGCCGCTGCTGCTGCTGCTGCTGCGCGGGACACCCCGGGCCCACCCAGAGGCGGGCTGGGGTGGAATCTGGGGGGGCGGCCTCTCGTTTTGCAGCGTGGATCGGGTTCGAGCTGCAGGCTCCTGAGCCCAGCTGGCAGCCTCTTAGCTACGTGAGACAGACGGGTTCTTCACTTTCCATCCCTCTCACGCTCACCTTTTCTCCGCCTGCTTTGACGAGAGAGGTTTTAGTAGGAACTAGATGGAGTAGGAACCTCAGCTGCTGGGAAGGTGTTATTTATACATGATTTTTTCTGATCTGATGAGGGTACGGGCTACTTCGGCTGCGCCAGTACATCCCAGAATTCCCGAGTGGCCCGCGTGGTGCTGCCGGCTCTCTGTCGGCTGGTTAATCGTTATGCTGGTGGCATCAGTATCTGTGATCTAAAAAGATCTTTCTCTCTGTTCCGGGGCTGGGGGGGGGGGGGGTGCGCGCGTTTATATTGTCCATATTTCCCCGCCGTCTCATTGTTCAGCCCTGGCCTGACTTGTCCCCTGTTGGGCTGTAGGGAGCAGGGCTGAGAAGGGGCTTGGCAGGAGGTCAGCTCTCCCTCTGGTGCTTGGGCAGTCGCCCTGGCTGGTCACGTCCCTGTGACATGGGGTGAGCTCCCTCATTCTGTCCTCTCTCCGCCGCGGCCCTGGGAGGCGAGCACCTTGTCTCTTTGCCGTTTCCCTCCTCCCCTCTCTCTACCACCCTGCACCTAGAGCTGCAGGTGCTTAATAGATTCGGGTGGTGGGCGGATAGACTGGAGAACAGCGACCCAGAACGTTTGTATTTGGGCTCCGTTTCCATGGTTTGATGAAATACTGGATTCCGAGGAGGGAACGTTGGAGAGAAACTGCCCTGAACGTGGTGGGAGTGGACGGCTGTGGAAGTGTTTGTGGAACTCGGTCCCTTCTGAATTTTCCTTGGGGCTCTTTCCCTTCGCCCACCCCTTGTTGTCTGGTCCACTCTTCCTAAATCAGGGGCGGGGAGCCTTTTTCCTGCCAAGGGCCACTGGATATTTATAACTCATTCGCTTAATATCATTCACTTAATATAAATTTATGTTGCTATGAAAAAAAGAAAAAGCTCCTAAATTTATTGAATTTCAAGTCCCGCTTGCAGTTGCCTGGGCAGGGCAGACCAAATTGATTTCGAGGGCCTTCTACGGCCCACAGGCCGGACGTTCCCCACCCCTGTCCGAGATCATGACCTCTTTTTCCTTGTTGCTCTCATACATCCAAGTCAGGCTAGAGCTCTTTCTCTTCTTCTCTCGACCTGGTTGAAATCTACTGCGACCAAAAAGGCACACAACCTAGTCAGCTCCCCAAGGAGCAGGCCAGCGATCCAGGATTCCAGGGATCCCCGTGAAGAGTGTTCTGTCCCCCAGTTCCTCGACTAGAGCGGACCACACCGGCTCCCAGACTCGCCTGTGTAGCTTTTCACACTTCTCGCCTCGGTTTCCCTCCTTCCTGGCTTCTCACCGGGGTGCAGTGGTCTCCAGGCCCTAGGACTCTCCCCATTGCATTCCCCACCCTCCGGGACAGACCTGTGTTTTTGCAGATCGAAACCATTGCCTGAGGAAAGTGGGGTTGGAAATCTGCGGCCGGGTTTCCTCTGCAGAGAGTCTCAGCGTTCCTGTTCGCTGAGATGAAGCTTTTGTTTGTCTCTTTCTGTAGCTGATGGCACAGCTCTGTGTTTGAAGATGTCTATCTTTAAAGTGCATGATGCATTAAAGGTACTTAAATCAATCTAACGTCAATCCATTGGAGTTAAATGCAATCAAGAATTCAGTTCCTCAGGCACAGGGGCCCCATTTCCAGGGCTCAGCTGCCCCGGGTGGCTGGTGGCCCCTCGCTGGACAGAAAGGGAGCATTCCCGGCGTCACGGGGAGGCTGGTGGTCAGCGCACTTTAGCCCTTAGGTCAGTGATGGCAAACCTATGACACACATGTCAGAGGTGACACGCAAATGTCAGAGGTGACAAGCGAACTCATTTTTTTTGGTTGATTTTTCTTTGTTAAATGGCATTTAAATATATAAAATAAATATCAAAAATATAAGTCTTTGTTTTACTATGGTTGCAAATATCAAAAAATTTCTATATGTGACACGGCACCAGAGTTAAGTTAGGGTTTTTCAAAATGCTGACACGCCGAACTCAAAAGGTTCACCATCACTGCCTTAGGTTGACCTCCTCTGAGGCCTTCGCAGGTGCTTTTCTGCCCGCACCTGGTTCTGTGAGCGTCTCCCTATATCCGGGCATGGGACTGTCTGTAGGGCTCTACCTCACACAATGAGAAGTGGTGGGCGGTTCAGAACCTATGTGAGCTGAGCAGTTAGCAGCCCCCAGACGGGAGGACAATAGCTTAGTGCAGCCCCCGTGGGCATGACCTCACCTGACTGCTCAGAAGCCTGGCGGTCCATGGGAACTTGCCCATCAGTGTCAGGCCTCTCTCCCTCCCTAAGTTCCCCGCCTCTCCTGTGGCCACAGTTGGGGTTCCGTGGTTTGGCCAAGGGAGCGTAGGATTTGCTTTCAGACCCTCAGCCGCATGGAAGCAAAGGGGCTTTAGTGCACTTGGTGCCGTTCGGTGCCTGCTGTGTTCAGAACCTGCCTGGGGATGGCTCAGCTGGGGCCTCTGACCATGGCAAATGCTCTCAACCTTGCATTGTGGGATGTTTGTGGGCTCTGAGGCCCCAGTTTACCCTTCTGTGGCCAGCCCGAGCACGAGCCTCTTTCAGAGATAGAGCGTTGGAGTTGCAGCTCACACGGGTGTCTTCTGGCTTTTCCCAGGACTCCCTGGCAGCCGAGATCGAGGGGACGATGCGGAAGGAGCTACAGTTGGAAGAGCCCGAGTCACCAGACATCGCGTAAGGCCTTACTTCTGAGCTTCCCTAAGGGACCACCTGGCGCCCGGTGGTGGTCAAAACGAGCAATGTTTGGGCCTCAGGCACCAACAGTGATCACTGTGGTCCCTCCACAGACTAAGGGAAATGAGAGGACACAGCTGACATCACCCCCAGCTCCTCTGGTGACGTGTTAAAGATAGATTATGAACTTCCAGGAGGTTGGGACCGGAGAGATGTATTTAACATTTCCACACAAGTGCCGTCTTGACACCTCCACTCATTTTCATCTTCCCTCTCAGTGAAAACCATTATTTTTAAAATGTTAACATCTTTTAGGAAGAGGAAAAGTAGGATGTGAGATACACCTTCAGGGGTGTGAGCAAGGCGTCCACTCCCTTCTGGATCCGTTTAGGGATGTTGGCCTCCGCCATCTCTCTCCCTAACTCGCGACCTCGTGCTGAGGTGCGAGGAGGAACCCGTGGGTCCGATTTCATCATGTTTTCTCTGTACCGAAACCCCAGAGGCAGAACCGAAAAGGGATGGATCCTGAGCGTGGGTAGTATCCAGAGCCTCGGCCCCATCCCTGAAAGATGCGTCCGTTATGGAAACGTGCCCTTTTCTCCTTAAAAGGGAACAAATGAGCATCAAAATGTGTGGCTCTGCTCTTAGAAATAGCAGTTTCTAAAAACAGACTGATCTGATTTTCATCATCTCAGAAGTTTGACTAACTTGAAGTCTTGCTATTTTTATACAGTCATGTGCCACCTAATGACTTTCAGTCCGTGACGGACCACACATACGACGGGGGTCCCATACGGTTAAAAAGGAGCTGAAAACTCCTGCCACCTAGTGACACCAAAGCTGTCAAAACGTCACAACACAACGCGTCACAATCGTGGCGGTGCTGGTGTAAACAGACCTACGGCACTGCCATTCGTATAAAAGCATCACATACAGTTACGCACAGTATTTAATACTGGACAATGACAATAGAGGACTTGGTTACTGGTTTATGTGTTTATTATACTTTTTATCATTTTTAGAGGGTACCCTCTCTACTTAAAAAAGTAAGTTTGCTGCTAAACAGTGTGCCGTGTGACGCCGGCAGCAGCCTCACGTACCCCCGTTTCACCGCATCTCTTGATTGCATCGTTTGCTTGTGTTTGCTTTAATCTCCTGTGGTTTTGCACAGCAGCAGGTGGAACAGAGTTGCAGCCCAGGAGCACTAGGCTCCGCCACCTAGGTGTGTGTAAGTGCACGCCGCGATGTTCACGCAGTGACCAAATTGCGTAATGAAGCATCTCTCAAACTGTGGCCCTGTCATTGAGCGGCACGTGACTGTGTGAGAATAGTCAGGACGTGTTCCTTCTACAGATACTTGCTGAGCCCTGTTAGGTGCAGAGCAGTACACACTGCCTCCTGGGGTTTGCCTTCGGGCGACGCTCATGAAGAAAGAGAACTAGCAGGGAGACAGCACGACTTGAGTATTTTTATTTGGAGGCCAAGCTGGAGGGGGTTGGGAAGCAGTATCGCTCCTGCTAGCCTCCCTGTTAGGACACAAGCATGTGTGAGAGCCCCGACGTCAGTGGGTGGTGAGTCTCCTGCATTCCAGCCAGCACCCTGAGAAACCCGTGGCAGGCCCAGGAGGGCAGGTTGTTGGGCGCTCACGTGGGCCAGCTACCTTCCTGGCTTCCCCGTTGATCCTTTCGGGAGGGTTTCACTCCAGGGTCGTTCCTACACTTGCTCACTCACGGGTGATGTTGTGCATCCTCCCCAGTCACCAGAAGCGAGTCTTCGAGACCGTTCGGAACATCAACCAGGTGGTCAAGCAGAGGTCCCTGACGCCCTCCCCCATGAACATCCCCGGCTCCAACCAGTCCTCGGCCATGAACTCCCTCCTGTCCAGCTGCGTCAGCACCCCCCGGTCCAGCTTCTACGGCAGCGACGTCGGCAACGTCGTCCTGGACAACAAGACCAACAGCATCATCCTGGAGGCAGAGGCGGCCAACCTGGGGTGAGCAGCGGGCGGTGGTGCTTTTGTGTGTGGGAGACGGATGGGTGTGGAGTGAACGCAGGGCCAGTCCTCAGAGGGGGGAGACCGATAGGAATTGCCTGGACGATACAGACCCTTCAGTTCTCAGATGCGTTTCACCGGCCCGCTGAGCCCAGGCTTAGCCTTGACGCCGATCTTTTCACCGGTCTAAGGGGTATGACAGGACGTGGCGGGAAGTCTGCCGCTCTGTAAAGTGCCGAAGGGCGGGATACGTGAACGTGTGTTTCTGTTCATCTTCACGGTGAAGGCTACAGCGTAGACATTTGTTTCACGGACCCTTTGGTGGCTGGGATGTTCGGAAGGTCGAGGAGCACCCAGGCTCTATCTCATGAATCTGGTTTGCTTCGGAAGGTGGGGTGTGGGGCGCCCCGCAAGTGCCCGCCACACCGAGTGTCCCTGGGTGGCCCTTCCTCTGCAGGGGTCGCCCCTCTCCAGCCTGAAGCCCTGCAGAATCCCGCCCAACACACACTGTCTACTGCGTGCACACGACTCCTGTGACTGCATAACATTGTTTTTTTCTGACCAGTTGGGTCAGACCGTTGGGAACCTGCTTGGTCGGGACAGCTTGGAGCTTTCATCTCCTTAAATTCAAGTAGAAAGAGGGGAGTCCCTTGAGCCTGCGGCCCTTCCTCTAACTAGGAGCCGCAGCTGAAGAAGGCTTCTTCCCCAGGGAGGTGTTGAGAGGATTGGATTACGTCGTGTATGCTTCCTAATGCCGCGACCCTTTAATACAGTTCCTCATGTTGTGGTGACCCCCAACCATAAAATTATTTTTGTTGCTACTTCATAACTGTAATTTTGCTACTGTTATGAATCGTAATGTAAATATCTGATATGCAGGATGTATTTTCATTGTTACAAATTGAACATAATTAAAGCATAGTGATTAATCACAAAAACAATATGTAATTATATATGTGTTTTCCGATGGTCTTAGGCGACCCCTGTGAAAGGGTCGTTCGATCCCCAAAGGTTGAGAACCGCTGCAATAGAGGGAATTAGTTCTTCAGGTTAAGCATTGTTTTTCTTTTTTGGGTTAATCCTCACCAGAGGATCTTTTTTCCATTGCCAGAGAGTGGAAGGGAGGGAGAGCGGGGAGAGAAACATGTGTGAGAGACACCGATTGGTTGCCTCCTGCACATGCCCGGTAGGGGCTGGGGAAGGAACCCGCAATCCAGGTACGTGCCCTTGACTGGGAATCGAACCCAAGATCCTTCCGTTCCCAGGCCGACGCTCTAACCACCGAGCACACCGGCCAGGGCTGTTTCCCCATTTTTGCCTACATCTCAAAGACCTGCTGTGGTTTCCTTAGAATACCCACAGCCACCCTTGCACATGCAGCAGGAAGGCCTCGTTGTGTGTGGTGCAGCGCCCCCTGCTGGGCGTGCCACGCTCACCCGGTCTCCCCCTCCTTCCAGAAACAACGAGCAGAGTAAGAAGCCGGGGACACCGGGCACCCCGGGCTCCCACGACCTGGAGACGGCGCTGAGGCGGCTGTCCCTCCGCCGGGAAAACTACCTGTTGGAGAGGAGGTTCTTCGAGGAGGAGCAGGAGCGGAAGCTCAGGGAGCTGGCGGAGAAGGGCGAGCTGCTCGGCGGCTCCCTCACGCCCACCGAGAGCATCATGTCCCTGGGCACGCACTCCCGCTTCTCCGAGTTCACCGGCTTCTCGGGCATGTCCTTCAGCAGCCGCTCCTACCTGCCCGAGAAACTCCAGATCGTCAAGCCGCTGGAAGGTGATCCCCGGGGGCCCCGGCCCCTCTCTGTCCTGCTCGGGGACTCCCTGTGGTCTCTGATCCACCACGGGCCCTCGGGGAGCGTCTGTCACGCCTACTCCTTCTTCTTCCGGGACAGCCACCCGCGCTGCTGGTTTGAGTTCCTCTGAGGGACTCTGGCCCAGGCCCCCAGCTCTATCAATCCCGTGCAGGTTGGGATAAACAACACAGGCGCCCGCGTCTAACCTCGGCCAGGAAGCCAGCGAAAAGGACGTCCCCCCCCCCCCCCCCCCCAGGTCTGAGCAGCGTAGAGAATTCATGCTTTGGCTTCTCAGAAATGTTGGTGTCAGGGAGGGGGTGCAAAGCTAACGCCCTAAGTTTTCTCAGTAACCACAGGAAAGCGATTTGCAGTTTGTCTTTGCAGTTTGTCGGCTCATGTTCTGCTTCGACCTTCGAATAGGGTGGCTTTCTTCCTGTGCCCTGTTCTGAGCAAGGCCCCCAGACCACCGCTCTCTGGGGGCCAGGACGGGGTGGCTGTGGAGGCCTGTGAGTTCTGTGCCTTCTTGATCCTGCCTTTTCCTGGGGCAATTCCCTTTTTTGCTACCAGGGACACCCCAGGTGATTAAACTCCTGGAAAAACGCACCTGTTTCTCTCTCTTTTTCCTCTAAGCATTATAAAATGTCTGCCCTTTCCCCACCACTACCCGGCCACATCTTTGTATTTTTCATTTTTTACCCCTGTAGTTTGGGAACCCAGGTGAGTTTGAGAAGGTGTCTTAGAATTCTGGATTACATTTCTGATGAAAAGCCAAATCAGAATTTCTGTGAGGCAGTATTTCTCAACTTTTAAGAAAAATTCCCCCCTTTAAAGAGCTGATTTAGATATCTATTCCCCCTGAAAATGTAATACCACAGGTATACCGTTCATGTACTATATGTATATCTGAGCTCTGTGCCTAAGAAGAGTAGATTCTTTTCACCCCACAAGAACCCATCTTCAGCCCCTTGAGGGTAGTATCTCCCCTGTTGGGAATTCCTGCCATAAGATGAGGTTCTGCTTATTAAAGACCCAAGACAACGGGGTTTCCATATTCTCCGAAGGAAGGAGGGTGGGTTATGTTCTTCTTTTCATGATTATTTTTTAATTGTATAAGTGAGGTCCTTCTTAGATTTCAAAAAAGGGACGGCTTTTTTTCTTTTTCTTTTCATGTTTATTCAGTTGTAAGCTTGATGATTGTTTTCTGATCCACGATTATGTCTGTTTTTCTTTCAATAAAATCTTCCATTTCTGCAATTTTGCTTTCTGCCTATCTTTTATTTATTTTTTTCTCTTTTGTCTCTCAAAGATCATTGGCGTTTATCATCTCTATCTTGTCTGCTTTCTATATTTGACTTTGTGTTTCATTAGTTCATCGAAGAATATGTTTTTGGATCCATTTTCCAAGCATTATTGCAGGAAGAGATTTTTTTAAAAATTCATTTTGACCAACGCATCTTTTTTTTTCCTTTTAGTCTTGTGACTTAGGCAGCAGTATTTTTGTGATAAGAGGAAATCCCTTTAGACTTGCAAGATAAGTTTCATCTATAGTACCCTGCTTACCCGAACGCTAAAACCACTACCATTAAGAAGTCATCTCTTATCGCTATTGCCTGTAACACATCCGCACGATAGAAGTCCCTCTGGCTCCATTTGGTAGTTCTCGGTCTTTTTTGTTGTTTAAAATACAACCAATATTTTATTTCTTCCTTCCCTCCACAATTATTTTTTGTGTTCCTAAGCTTACTTTGCTCAGGTGTACGGCTGGCACGGAAATCTGCCCGACCCTGAGTTCAGCGCAGCTGTAACCGTGACCTTGGATAAGCCACCTCACCTTTTTGAGCCCCTTTCCCCTTATCTGTGAAGTAGGGCTCCCGTCTCCCACACGATATTGGAACGAAGAGTAAACGTGATGTGTTTTGTATTATGCTCAGCACCCTAATTGGTGCTAATGAAAACCTAGGCTCCCCAAACTTAGCCCTGTTCGAGCAGCTCAGGTCTGACGGTGGCCTTACCGGTGTTGAGACCTGTGTTGGAGCCACGCTCTGACATCACCTCTTTCCACTGGCCCACTAAGAAGCTGGTAGGATTCCCGTCACCTCCAGTGACCCAGGTAACTATACCTGCGGTGAGGCCCCTGGAGACGGTGGCTGGGATCACAGCAGACAGCCAATCTGCGTCTTCCATCGGCATCTCCCTGCCTGCTTCATCAATCTTGCTGTCTGCTGGTTGGAGTCGGCCAAGATCGCCGGCTCGGTGTTGAAGCCCGCGGGCTACTCTTGTTTCCTCCGCTGACCTTACGTGTGTTAAGCAGGTGACAAAACAATCAGACTAGGAGAGATCTGTGTTACAAAGATGAGTCGGGCAGTGTATTTCCCTCCCTGGATTTTGCTCTTCCTTTCGGATTAGTTATAACCAAGATAGTATTTCCAAATAAACAAGATAATATGGAATTAGGGAAAAGCGCACACTTGTAAGCTGTACGTTACCCAGCAGGTTTAGTTCTAACTTTTAGGCCCCGGGTGCTTCTCTGACATAAATGGATTTGCTTTTTTTCTTCTTCTTTGATGACGTGAATACTTTTTAGTTTGGACAGTGGGGTGTGAAAGGAAATGGGGAAAGGGGCGGTGACCATAACTGTGTTCTCTGTACTGCCCATGCCCTTGTTTCATAGAATTTCATCTTGGTGCCAACTAGAAGCACGACGGTTCCTCTCTCCACCTGCCCCGTTGTCTGACCGCAGCCTCATTCTCATGGGGCAGGAGGAGGGGTGGGTGGTGGGAAGTAGCTGATAGTGCAGTCAGTCCTCACTTCACGTCGTCCATAGTTTCTTGGAATGGCCGAGCCGGTGTGTCGTTGACCTGACTCCCGAGACTCGCCTCTGGGAGGCCCCTTGGCCGCTGGCCGAGAGGCAGTCTGTGTGGTTCAGAGGGTGGGCCCTGGAGCCAGCCTGGGTTTGAATCCCAGATTGGCCATTGGCCAGCTGTGCAGCCTCTGGCAAGTTACTTTACCTCCCTGTGCTCGGCTTCCTCCTCTGTAAAGTGGGGACAACAGGGTTATCGTGACGATGAAGTGAGCTCATAAATGTAGACCTCTAAGGAGAGCGCCTGGCACTTCGTACAAGTTAGCTGTTTGATGAGTAAGGGAGGCCCGAGTCTTGGGGTAAAAATCCAAGGCCATGCATCATCTTGCAGCATAATCTTTCATTTGTCATCTCACTACCTTTCCCTGGCTGTGCATTGTCGGGGAATGCAGATAACCCCCCGCACTTCCGTAGCCTCTTTAACGCCCAAAGCAGACCCGTTGCAGCCTCATTTCCCTCGGTAGCCCATACAGAGGGGGGAGATGGGGGCAGTCTGTTGGACAGGAAGATCGAGGTGCATGGACTCTGGGCCTATCCTCCAGCCTCACCGAGTTCTTCCCCAGAACATTGCAAACGTCTCGAGCCCCTTCCTTGACACAGTGTCGACTTGCCCGTTTTTCCCCTTCCAGAAGTAGAGGTGACACGGCCACGCTGCTCCTGGAGGTTTCTCATCATCCTTCTAAGACCCATACGTGCAGTCCAAGCTGGAGGCCATATTCCCCATGTGCTTTTGCTGCAGGAAAGTGTCTGTGCCTCCAGCAAACACATAAGCAGGGACCGTTGTGGGTGATGAATGGGGGTCCCGGGGGGTGGGGCATGAGAAATCCCATCAGCAGAAGTGTGTGTGTCTCCTGGCGGGCACTGGGCACTCACCTGGCAGTTTTACTGCCCACCGTGTATGCTTCTCGCTGGCTGGAGCGCTGATGTCCTTGCTTGTTTGCAGACCTGTGGATCGGGGTATTGGGGGAGGGGGCAGAGATTGCTGAAAGAACCTGGCCTTGGGCACTGAACCCTGGCGGTGCCACCCCTGGTTCAGTGACTTGGCAAAGTCACGTCCCTTCCTTGAGCCTCAATGGGTAATAGTACTCACCTCGTAGGGCAGGGCAGCTTTGAGGAGTGAGTTGATGTAACACCTCTAAAGCTAGCTGTCACGCAGGCGTGCCTCAGCACAGGGGAGCTCTTTGTAAACGTGCTGTGTGGCCCCGGGGACTCAGGATCCCACCACCGGGTCTCGGCGGGTGTGCAAAGCCCTGGCCGTGTGCACACAGCGGCGCTTCTATGTGAGATGCCTTTGGGGAGAGGGTCCATGGCTGCCTCCAGGGTCCCAAAGGATCTGAGAATAAGGACCACGGGCCGAGCCCAGGGTTCCCCATCGGCACTGCTGGCGTTGGGGGCCAAGCCATCCTTTGTCGCGGGGGCTGTCCTGCGTGTGTGGGATGGACAGCAGCGTCCCCGGCTTTGCCCACTGGATGCCGTGAGCATGTTCCTCCACGGTTGTGGCAACAACAGTGCCTCCGGGCAGTTCCAGATGTCCCCGTGGAGAACCACTGCTCTAAGGGAGAGAACAGCTGTGTGGTGCCCTCGGTCACGCTAGGCATCTCTTTCTTATGATACTACTTCTCTTTTTTGCATTTGGAATACTTTCTATTTATGGCCAATAGATGCCGGGTAAGTAGGCTGCTGCTGTTCTTGTGCAAATGAGACAGACCTCAAAGCGGGGTCCAGGGAGTCTCCTAAACATGTGCAGGCATTGCGGGCCAGTTTTTCCCTCTCTTACGTGGATCTGAAATGGCCCATTGACGAAATTCCTTCACGGCTCCTTGGCTGAGATTGCCCCCCGGGAAGTTACTTTCCAGCTGTGATGAGAGATAGGGCCCTTACTGAGCACCCCATCCCGTCCCCCCCGCGCCCCCGCCCCCAGATCTGGAGCTCCTGATCGATGAGCTAGGGTTCTCTGCTTCTTGGTCACATTCCTGGTTGGCTTCCTGACCTCACCGCCCGCCTGTCCCTTCTGTTCCATCCTGACTTCCTGAGCTGCTGGCTCCTGCATCCTCCTCTCCCCTTCCTGACGGGGCAGCCTGGTGGCCTGGAGGGGTTCTTGCCCACCCAACAGAGGACACCATTGGTGACCCAGCGGTGACCATCTCGGGCCATGTGCGTGGAAGGCTCTTGCTTGCCCGGGCCCGAGACCCTCTCACAGTCTGCCTGGCGTGTAGAACATGTATTTGTGTGGTTAACTTCATCTGGAGCACGGGGCTGGACCGCCCAGCCTCCCGGGCCGTGCACCCGGCGTACCAGGGCCACACCAGGTGTAGCAAGTGTTCCCAGGGGGGCAGAATCGCAGCCCAGAGCAACGTCCGAAAGGTTCTGGGATGAGCCTCCGTAGATGCACCTGGTCTTGGAACGCTTCTCCCTGTGAGCACCTGTGACACCGCCAGGTCCTCAGGGACACGCGCTGGTGTCATTACAGACGTGCACAGTGTCATCTGAGTCCCAGGCTCCGGTGTCACTGAGGAGATCGGCTCCTCGGCCTCAGGCCTCGGTGAGGACTGGCCAAGGGCTTCCATCACAACCCTTTAGGCCGGTCCCCATCCCTAAACCGGAGGTCGCTGGCAGATACAGAACAACTAAGTAAGGAGGCCAT
>NW_005354756.1:865364-877543 GCF_000412655.1 Myotis brandtii | reverse complement strand
TCTTTCTGCCTCTCTCTCCTTGTGGCACCTGGGCTCAGCCTGGCATTGCCCAGCCTGCTCTGCTGTGTCCCCCTGTCCCCCGCAGCGTGTGCTCCACGGTCAGACAGGCTGTCCCCGCCCCCGACACCTTTTGTGTCGGTTTTGCTTATTTTTTTACCGCTTCTATTTCTAAAGTGTTGGATCTGGGGGTTGACATCAGTTGATTTAAAATAAAGGGTTTGTCCCAAACACAGTATGGCATGAATTTTACTTAAAAAAAAATTGTTTTTTAATTCCTTAAATCGGTGCCCCTTCCGGGCGTGGTGGGTCTTAGCTACTGTTACAGAGGGAGGGGGAGGCAGCTCCCCCGTGTCCCTCCCAGGGTCCGCCTGCTGCAGGGCTCGGGTCCTGCTGGGGCCCCGAGGGTGGCGAGCGGCTGTCGGCTTAGACTTGCATCCTAACCCTCTCTTCTCCCTGCCCCCGTTGTCCGCCTTCTCTCCTGCAAGGTTCTGCCACCCTTCACCACTGGCAGCAGTTGGCCCAGCCTCACCTCGGGGGCATCCTGGACCCCCGGCCCGGTGTGGTCACCAAGGGCTTCCGGACGCTGGACGTAGACGTGGACGAAGTGTACTGCCTTAACGACTTTGAAGAAGATGACACAGGTGACCACATTTCCCCCCGGGGCCTAGCTACCTCCACGCCAGTGCAGCACCCAGAGACCTCAGGTGAGAGGTCCCGAGCGCACGTGACTGTCGCAGGCGGCAGAAGCTCCCCGAGCCGGCCTCAGGCTTTCCCAGAAGAGATGCAGGAGCCAGCGGCCGCAGAGGAGCAGGAGGAGGAGGAGGAGGGGTCTGGTGAGGGCACCGAGATAAGTCCTGTACACCCGGCACCTTCACCGGAGGCAGAGTTCTGGGCCATTCTCACCTCTGTTCCGAGCTCCATCCGTAGTGGCTCTCTGTCTGTAGCTTCCGCGCGTCCGTGTGGGTGATGATGGAAGCATTCCCATTGCGCAGCTCTGTTTCTAACACACAGTCCGATGCCTCCTTTCGGCTCCAGTTAGTCCAGCTGTAGCACTCAGTACCTCCTGGACACATCCTTTCTGTAAACACACACACGCACACACACACACACACACACACACACACACACACACTCCTGTTAGGGGTCTCTCCCCGTGTCTGAGGGACAGATCCTTGAGTTCCCTGGCCATTTCCACACTGAGCTGAGCTGAGCTGGGCAGTTTCAGGGAAATGAGTTCCGGATCGTTGCGAAGGTGAATGAGACCCCGTTACCTGCATGCTGCATCGGAGTAGGAGAGAGCCCAGAAAGTGTGCGGGATTCTAGACGCCCCTCGGTCAGCCTTTGTCCTTTTCTAACTTGGATGCAGGTATCTGTGCCCCTGCCCAGCATGTTTGTTCGGAGTGGGTTTTTAAGAAGTGTTGTAGCCATGCTCCTGAACCACACCAAGCCCGAATGACGGCAGGAAGCTGTTCCAGAGAGAGGCGCAGGATGAATCTGGAAAGCTCATGGCTCGTCTCCCCTCTAAACCCTCCCACACTGTCCCAACAAGCATGAAAGCCATGGCCGTGAATTCATAGAACTGCCCACGTCCCAAGTGCACTGGCTTGAAAAGCTTCGTGCTCGGGGCCTGGGATCCAGGGGCCATGGGGTTAGGATTTGCCAGACCCCCAGGACCTCCTGGCTGCTTGGCTAGGAAGGCAGGGAAGCTTGGTATGGGATAAGGGGAGAGACCCAGAAAAGGAAGGATCAGCCGATGTCTTCCTCCTCATGACAGTCCCAAGAGACCAAGCCTGAAAAGAGGATGTTCACTCATCTTGGTGGGTCTTGACTTTCTTTCGTGAAGGCCGCCACATTCCCTGTGCAGTGCAAGGCCGGACAGGGCCGTGGTTCCCGGCAGCATCTGCCAGCCCCTGGCTGAGTTCAGAGACCTATGGCCAAGGGACGTTAGGGGGGGGACCAACTTTTTTTTTTTTCTCTCTAACATAAACTTTAGAGGTCTCATCGAGTTCAAAGGATTTGTTTAGCAAACAGGTTTCTTTGTGGTTTATTTTCTTTTCTGTAGCAATTAAGTTACCAGATTAAGCTTGGAGGGGACGACCATGCTTGTTGTGTAGGATCTTCACACTTAAGAGGGGGAGCCCAGCGCTGTTGTTACCTCCCTTTGTTAGGGGCACCAGGAAGGCAGACAACAGTTCAGGAAACAGCGTGGGCTGACCCTTGTGGCTGACGTGGGAGGGAATCACATCGCGTGTGAGGGCCCCTCCCTGCAGCCCTACACCTGCGCGCTGTTGTTACCTCCCTTTGTTAGGGGCACCAGGAACCAGACAACAGTTCAGGAAACAGCGTGGGCTGATCCTGGTGGCTGACGTGGGAGGGAATCCTGTCGCGTGTGAGGGCCCCTCCCTGCAGCCCTACACCTGGAACAGGGGTGTATCTGGAAGTGGAAAGAAGCACCTTTAAGTTGTACAGAAGGAGTACAGCTCAGCAAGTCAGCTGAGAGAGAACTGCTCTCGGAAGATGGAGGGAGAGAGGGGGCCAAGGAGGAGGCCTGAGTCCTGAGGGCTTTTCTTACTGAAACGGAGGCGTAGTTCTTGCTTCCTCCCTCCATACTCAAACCCGGCAGCAGATCCATCCCAGCCCCTCGGGGCGGTTGGAAGTGGAGTGAGCGTCCAACAGAAGTGTGTGGATTGCTGAAGGGGATTTAGGAAAGGTCTGATTGTTTAGACCAGAGTTTTCAGGAGCTTGTTTTCTGGGTGAGGTGAAAAGCTCAGTGCAGAAAGGAAAGGCACAGACAATGGTTTGGCTCTTTTTTTTTCTCTATTATTGGGAAGGACAAGACCCTTTCAATTCCTGGAATGAAAGAAGTAAGTCACTCTGAATACTGACCCTAGAGGCCCCGAGGGGCACTAGGCACACAATCTTGGAGTCAAGGGTAGACACTGAGCTTCAGCAGGAAGGCCTGGGCATCTTCCGTCTTGGCGTTTGTATCCAGGCTGGTCTGGTCCCCACCCTGGTCCACCCTCCATGCTCCGGCTCTTGTGTCCCAGGAGCTGCCACCTGCCTGGGAAGACTGAGTGGGGAGAAACTTAGAAGTGATTCACCTTTTTTTCTTGCAACTGATGTTGTAAGGAAATTGGGAAGTCTTTACATCAGGCACTTTTGTCTAGAGTCTGCTGTCTCATGGAGAAAAAGTTTTGAGTGCATATTGAAAAAAAAATTTATTAACATATTTTCATGTATTATTTTTGTATCATTATTTGCTGTGTGTTTTTTATAATCCCATGTCTTGAAAACGATGAGTCCTTGTTTTCATATTTGTAAACAATTTAGATAATTAAAGTGGATTGTTTAAAACAATTTTAGATTATAGTTTTACTTTATTTCAGTGACATTTTATGATTTAATTCATCTAGAAAGGGCACTTTATCAGAAGAAAGAGTTTGCTTGTCTTGCTTGTGCTCTGAGTTTTATGTAGTCATGAGCAGGGAAGAGCCTGTGTGTGGTAAAGGATTAGATCAGAGTTTTTAAAGTATGCAGCTATGATGGTAGATGTTTGGACAGACAGTTCAGTTGAATTTTCTTGGATGCCTTGATCTTTAAAGGGAGAAGGAAGTGAGATAGAAGAAAGTGAAGATCAGTTTTATTTTAATACTCAGACATGTGGAGCCCATTTAAAGGGGAAGGGGGTATCCTAAAATAGGCTCCTACAGGTATACAGATCACGGCAGCCTTCGGACAGCGGCCGTGGGGGGCTGTGCCTCATCTCTGGTTGCATTTTCTATCTGGCAGCTGTGTGGGCTCATGTGAGGGGTCCTTTAAGGACCAGATGCCACAGTGGACTTTAGAGAGGAAAGTTTCTGCTGTCCCAGCACCTTACCAGCCTGTCCTCCCTGTGGGTGAGGGAGGACGGGCACCATTCAAAAGGACTGACGTGCATGAGCTGGTGTGTACACATCTGACCTCGTGGCTGGCCAGACTGAAGAGTTCCAGGCGTCCTCCGTTCCCCACCAGAGTGTACTTGCCTTGTCCCGGCTTTCTTCCTCTTCTCACCATTAGTGCCATGGGGAGAAGGTGGGCTTTCCTGCCCATCCCCCCTGGAAGCCCGAGTTCCATCAGCAGCAATCACCAGGTCTCTGTGTCAGTCACCAGGTCTACGTAGCAATCACCGAGTCTATAGCAATTACCAGGTCTACTAGCAATCACCAGGTCTACTAGAAATCACCAGGACTAGTAGAAATCACCAGGTCTAGTAGAAATCACCAGGTCTAGTAGAAATCACCAGGTCTAGTAGAAATCACCAGGTCTAGTAGAAATCACCAGGTCTAGTAGAAATCACCAGGTCTAGTAGAAATCACCAGGTCTAGTAGAAATCACCAGGTCTAGTAGAAATCACCAGGTCTAGTAGAAATCACCAGGTCTAGTAGAAATCACCAGGTCTAGTAGAAATCACCAGGTCTAGTAGAAATCACCAGGTCTAGTAGAAATCACCAGGTCTAGTAGAAATCACCAGGTCTAGTAGAAATCACCAGGTCTAGTAGAAATCACCAGGTCTAGTAGAAATCACCAGGTCTAGTAGAAATCACCAGGTCTAGTAGAAATCACCAGGTCTAGTAGAAATCACCAGGTCTAGTAGAAATCACCAGGTCTAGTAGAAATCACCAGGTCTAGTAGAAATCACCAGGTCTAGTAGAAATCACCAGGTCTAGTAGAAATCACCAGGTCTAGTAGAAATCACCAGGTCTAGTAGAAATCACCAGGTCTAGTAGAAATCACCAGGTCTAGTAGAAATCACCAGGTCTAGTAGAAATCACCAGGTCTAGTAGAAATCACCAGGTCTAGTAGAAATCACCAGGTCTAGTAGAAATCACCAGGTCTAGTAGAAATCACCAGGTCTACTAGCAATCACCAGGTCTAGTAGCAATTACCAGGTCTAGTAGCAATCACCAGGTCTACGTAGTGTACTTGCAGATAACCTCCAGCACAGTCTGCAGGGGCCTCTGGGCCATCGCTGGAGATGGGATGGGGGTAGGGTGCCAGGCACCCCCATGACTGGTGCAGCAGCAGGATCCCAAGCACCCAGTTTTCCAGTTGGTACCAGGTTTCACAGGCCCCCAGAGGAGCCTAGCACTCGGAACCCTTTCCCAAGTGCACCTCTCCAGGCAGAAAGAGACACGTTGGATGGATCAGAGAGTGGTGAGCAGGGTGCCTGTCGCCCATACAAGCCCTCCAGCACCCACTGCAGCTGCCCAAAGGGCATGTGCTTGCGCGTGCCAGGCTTTCAGAACAGAAATCCACACACGCACCACCGGTATGTAGTTCACCAGCGTAGACCTCGAATAATCCAGGACTCATTAAGTGTAAAGGTGATCTCAGATCGATGAGGATTTTGTGCCAGTGTCAGAACCTGGGGAAGGAGGAACACACCAAACTAATGGAGGACTAGGGGCTTTACTGGGCAGTGTCCCTTCCTTCCTGAATAAAATCCCGATGAAGCCCGTTTACTCTTTCCGCACAGCTCTGAGGAAAAGTCAGGCTGAGAAGAAGAAGGAAGGCTTAAGTAGGAAGTCAGAGCACTGAGTCCAAGAACCCGTGTCCTCGGAGCCCCGAGTGAGCAGCACCGCGGGCAGGGCCCCGTGCGGTGGGGACAGGGGACTTTAGCAGTGAGCCGCCCTGCCCCTGCCCTGTGTCTTTCCTATGAGGACAGCTCTCTCCTGCTCGCAGGGTGGTAGGAACCGACCCGGAGCTGTTCCGTGGCCGCACAAGGAGCCCCGGGCGACTCACTCACTATCCCTGTGTTGTGTCCCAAGGAAGGGAGGTGCTGCAGCGGCCGGGCAGGCGGTGGTGACACATGCGGAGAGAGCTGACGGGTCCCGGTGTCCCAGCGGTATTTCCAAGGGGTCGAACCTCTGGCTTTGGCACTTTTGATGCGGGTTGATCTTCCTTGGTCTTCTCAAGCCATCTCTTACTTCTGGGGGACAATGACTTCCGAATTTTAGCAGCCTTTTCCTCTCCGCAAAATCCATTTGCATTCGATGGGTTTTGCTTCTGCTGATGCAACTGTGTCTCTGAAATGTCCATCTCATACCCCCTGTTGCAATCGAAGGTCCAGATGTGATGGGGGAGGAGGAAGTGGGCATCGAGTCCCTTTGATTTGATGTTCTGGCCATGCGTTTCAATGGGGCGCGCTTCTGGTTTCAAATCCAGCCTTGCTTTTGTTTGCCATCTTCTTCAAATGTTATCTGTCTTTCACTTCTTTCGTCTTAATAACTTCCGTGTACCGCCTTTTCCTCCCCTCCCTCCCGCCCGAATAACCCCCTGCGTTATTTGGGTGCCTTTCTCAGCTGTTCTGTTGCTTTTGTTTCTAGACCTTGTGGCAGGCAAAGACTCGTGATTGTTCGGTTGCCTTTTTTCGTAGCTTATTCCATTTTTGTTTTGCTCGCAGCAGTTTCTCGGTTATCCGAGTCCCTAAGCCATTCCATCTATTGGTTGAGCAGCACAGATCCATAAAGGCTATTTTTATGTGCCGCCCCCCCTCGCCCCCCACCTTGGCCTGGAGCTCCCTGTGGTTGAGAGTTTGCTTCCGTGGCCGTGGCACTGGCTGCCACGCCAGGGGCCACGGAAGCCTCCCTTGACCCAGAGAGACGGGTCGGACCATAATAATCAGGACGAACCAGTCCCGTGTTGCTCCTTGAGTCACCGCCGCCATTTTTGTGCTCTGGCTCTGTCCTGCCTGCCTTCAATTTGCGTGTCTCCAACATTTTTTGTTTATTTGTTTCATCTGGTTTCCAGTTGGGGTTTTTTTTTGTTTTTGTTTTTGTGTTTGTGTTTTTAAAGACACAATCACTCGTGTGGATCTGGGTCTGGAGCACCAATTTCTTCTGTTTTGCCTTCCTTTTGGACAAATCCAAGAGAAAACTTGCCATAAAGAGCTGGAAGATTCTCATTCGCTGCCTTTTGAATCTTCAGGGTGCTCATGGCCTCTGATACTTGAATCCGTTTTCTCCCAGGAGGTCTCTGGGGGCTGAGCTGCTGCAGGGGGTGGGGGCGGGGCGGGCAGGGGGTACCTGGGTCCTTCATCATGCATGCTAGTTGGAGCAGCATTTTTTTCCTTTTTTATTTTATTATTTTTAATGTTTGAGTTATGAACGAGGATGACCTCTACAATCATGATGTCTCCTGTAGACCTCACCACCCATCCCTCACCAGCCTGCTGCTGCATGGTCCCTACGCTTCTGTGACCCATTCTGCTCCAGCTCACAGCCTCCAGCCGCCTTAGCAATAACTCTGGGGGCCTTCAAAAGGAAGTCAATGGGAGGAAACTTGTTGCGTCTCATTTTCATTAAAATCAGGCATCCTGGAGACGCAGGAAAGCAGCCCGGGTGGGGCTGGTGCTGCCGGCATCGCCATGTCAGGCAGCACCACACACAGCCCCGGGGCTGGTCTCAGCCACGTTGTTGCTGAGGCAGCTGAGCTCTCATGTCCCCGCTGCAGACCACAGACAGGCAGTAGTGGAACCAGCCTGCCCACGCCACGCCCCTTTTTGTGTCAGCAGAAAAGGGAGCCTGTGAGCCTTGCCCTATTTCCAGGGGGCAAGCGCCTCTCCCCACCCACCCCGTGCCCCTCCCTCCGTTTGGCAGAGCTTGGCACCCATTGGCCAGTGGAAAGCAAAGCCAAGCCACAAAGACAGAAGCCGATTCTGACCTCTGAAGAGGGAAACCAAATTGACCCCCACGGGCCTCTTAGCCCCTCACACTGGATCCACTACTGACCCGAGAACGCGATGCGCAGCCCTGTCCGGACTGGGTCGGAAGCTGGGGTCCGGTGCCCTGCACGCCAGTGCTCAAAAGTGTGGCTGCTTTTGAGGGACCGCCTTCGAGCCAGAACATTTGCGTTGCGCCTTCCTGGCCCAGATCCGGTTAACAAGGTGGCTCATCGCTTCTTGCATCTGTTGAGGGCCGAGCTGGAGCTCTCCTTTTCTCCTGGGTGTACTTGGATGCGAGAAATATGTTTTGTCCCTCCCCCTCCTCCAATCTAGCACACCACCCTGGGAAGTGCATGTCGCAGACCAACTCCACCTTCACCTTCACCACCTGTCGCATCCTGCATCCTTCAGACGAGCTCACGCGAGTCACGCCAAGGTAAGGGACCCCAGGCCTGGGGGGGGAGCGGGGCGGGTGAGGTGGGGTGAGGTGGGGGCTCTCCCTGCGAGACGTAATGCCGAGGAAAGCCCAAGTAGAGAGGCTCATTCAACACTGCCTTGTCCAGCTGACGCCATCTCGTAAGCGCCTGCAGGCTCCTGTACGGGGTCCCGTGTTTCCGTTTGTCCTGAGGTCCCTGTTAATTCAGATCCAGTCAGATAGAGGCTGGACCACCTTCTGTTGCACTTTTCGTTGGTCATGGAAGATTCCCAGGCCCGAAGCCCACGTCTACCGGCATTTTACCCCAAAGTTTGCCAGTAGAGCCCACAGTTTCTTCCCTGAGCCCCCCAAACCCTTGTGCCCCTGCAATAGACCACAGGAACCATGCCCACAGCCCCACTGATTGAAATGATCACATTTGGAGACCGGACCACGTGCCCAGCGTGGCCCATTTCCCTCCGGTGCCTCCGAGAAGCAGTAGAAGTTGGCACCTTCTGGCGAGGGGACTTGTATGGCACGGGGTGGTCTGCGTGGCTTGATTTCAGGCCTTCCACAGCTTCCAGTGAAAGGGAGTGACCTGTTTTCTCTGTGGTGCAAGATGCCAGGGGGGTGAAGGTAAAGCCGAGAAGGAGGGAGGCGAGCAGGGCCAGCGTGGAGGGAGCAGCCGCCCCGAGGCGCACCCTCAACTCTGAATAACTTTCCGCAGGTCATGTGAGGAGGACGGCGAAGCAGCCCCATGCCCCGTTGAGCTGAGAGGAGATGTAGGGCAGACAGTGAGCCCACGGGCGAGGCAGGGGGTGAGCACACGCCAGCCGTGCCTGCCCTGGCAGGGCCACGTGGAAAGGGCTGTGTGTGCACGCGTGGCCGCCACTAACCTGGGACTTAGGCGTGGGTGTGTCTCTGTGGTTGCGCCTGGCTAACTCGGCTTTGATGGTGGAAACCCCTAACCATCTAAACCCCCCAGTCGAGCCGAGTGCCAGCACTAATACAGGCCTAACCGAAGTTCTCACCGGAAGGGATCTCCACATGGTAGCTTATCTTCCCCATCTCCCTTCCTGCCTCCGGACAACCTGGCTTTCCCCATCCTCTTAGGATGAGATTGTGTTTCAAACCGTGGGACAGGGCTTCCTCCTGGGGGAGGCTGGCACCTGGCCTGCACGCCCACCTGCATCCCCAGGGCCGTGTCGGGAACAGGAAGCCTGGGAAGTCGGGAGCAAGAGAAGGCTTCTGCCTGGGTTTGAAAGAATGGCAGCTCAGAACAGAAGGAAACGCCCCCTAGGAATGGCCCTGGAAACAAGATGTCCGGTCCAGAGCCTCTTCGCCCTCCGTTGCTTGTAGATCAGTATTTTGTAGAATTCCACCTGCACCCTTTGAAGAGGCCACCTTTTAACCTTAGGAATCGCTGTGGTTTCTAAGCTCATGTCCCCGAGTGCCCCCCGACCACCAGCATCCTGACCTGAGCTTGGGGGGCGGGGCTGCTCGGTGTGCCTCTCCCTGTGCTGACCGGTCAGCAGCCAGGTCACCTGAGTGAGGAGCCGGATGATGCCGCAGCTTGGACCTGCCTGTGATGGTGCTGCCCGAGGGGTGGGGCCCCCGCTGTGGTCATTCTGGGAACCGGCTCCGGAGCGTGTCCCCTTCCTTCCCTTTCCCTACGTTGGTGCTTTGCCCAAGGTATCTGGTCCTTCCCCCCGTCGGGCTGAGGAGAGAGGGCCCGGCCCCCAGCTCCCAGGACCACCCAGCTGGCCTGCTCCCCGGGGGCACCTGCAGTCACAGCCACATGCGTGGGCGGCGCTGGGCAGGTCTCGTGAGACTGTTGGGGTGCTGCTTGGCCCCTTGGCTGTTCCTGTAGCAGCTGCACACGGCTCCCGTGCCCGAGTGGCCTCACCCCTCCGTCGCAGCTGCTAGAAGAGGCCCCTCCTGTCCTGGAAGCAGACAGCTAGGCCTTCCCCCTGCTGGGCCTCTACACTGTCTGTCCTCATTCCTGGCCCCAGCTTCTGGAACATAGTGGGTCCTTAGCATGACGCGAGTGGACGTAGGAACCTTTGCTGTCCTTCAGTAATAGGTCTAGACACCCACTGGGCCTTTGTCTATGTGGCTCCATTGATGCAGATCTGCTAACACAGCATGGCTTCCCCGACCCCGTAACTTCTCTCGTCGAGTTATGGATTTGGGCGACCACGGGGAGGACTAGGTGCCGCTCCATGCAGAGGAAAGAGCACTGTCCTGGGAGTCAGGGGGCGGGGTCTGCCGCTGACTTGATATGCACCTTTGGCCTCTGTCTCCCCGTTGCCCAAGGGCCCCCTACCTGGATGTCCCGCCTGCTCTGGCCATTCCGAGATAAACTCATAGCCCGTAGTCTTGGGTAACTTCTGCCCTCAGGGAAGTGGGTAGTGGGAAGGAACTCTGGAGTTGGAGTCAATTTGGGGGGGAAAGAAAACCTCTCTGTCAAAGGGCTTCCTCCCCCATTTGGGTTCACGATACTTGGGTTCCATCCAGGGTCTTCCCCTTCCTAGCTGAGTGACCTTGAGTGAGCCACCTGACCTTGAGCCTGTTTCCTCACCGGCAAAGGGGACAGTTATGTGCACCCTGTGCAGCTTCCTGTGAACTGAAACCGTGCCCCACCCCCGCAAGGGAATCCGAGCCCTCCGGGTGAGGGGGGCTCAGACAGGGAAGGAAAGGGCCATCCAGGAGCCTGGACGGGGCGGGGGGGGGGGGGGGGGGCGGGCATCCTCTCATCATGTCCTAGGCCCGCCCTGCACCCCTGCAGGAAACTGCCCCTTTCCCTGGTGCTCGGGGCATTTTCTGATGGATGACCCCTTGTCTCTTCCTGTCAGCCTTAACTCAGCCCCGACTCCAGCTTCTGGCAGCGCCAGCCACTTAAAGTCCACGCCGGTGGCCACGCCCTGCACACCCCGGAGACTGAGCCTGGCCGAGTCCTTCACCAACGCCCGTGAGTCCACGACCACCATGAGCACGTCGCTGGGGCTGGTGTGGCTGCTGAAGGAGCGGGGCATCTCGGCGGCCGTGTACGACCCCCAGAGCTGGGACCGGGCCGGGCGGGGCTCCCTCCTGCACGCCTACACCCCCAGGATGGCCGTGATCCCCTCCACCCCGCCCAACTCGCCCATGCAGACGCCCACGTCTTCCCCACCCTCTTTTGACTTCAAGTGCACGAGCCCGCCCTACGACAACTTCCTGGCTTCCAAGCCTGCCAGCTCCATCCTGAGGGAGGTGAGGGAGAAGAAGCCCGTCCGGAGCAGTGAGAGTCAGACGGACGTGTCTGTCTCCAACCTCAACCTCGTGGACAAAGTCAGGAGGTTTGGCGTGGCCAAGGTGGTGAACTCAGGGCGAGCCCACGTCCCCATCTTGACTGAGGATCAGGGGCCTCTCCTCTGTGGGCCTCCGGGCCCCGCACAGGCCCTTGTCCCTGGAGGCCTGGGACCCGAGGGCCTGCCTCTCGGATGCTCCACCGTCACGAGTGCCATCGGCGGGCTGCAGCTCAACGGTGGCATCCGGCGGAACCGCAGCTTCCCCACCATGGTGGGGTCCAGCATGCAGATGAAGGCCCCCGGGACTCTCACCTCGGGCATCTTGATGGGTGCTAAGCTCCCCAAACAAACTAGCTTGCGGTGAGGGTGGCAGCGGGGCCCTTCCTCGGAGGAGACCAATCTTGTCCTTCCTCCCTCGCTTCCCCCACCTGCACTGCGCTCTCTCCCTCTTCCCTCCTTGCCCATCCCCTCCTGAGCTTGACAAATCAACCTCGTGCCTAATGGGGGAAGAGTGGAGACTTTGTAAAATGTGTACATAGGACTTGGAGACCAGTATCCGACCTGCCCTTCCTTCAGATCCCGCGGGCAGTGCCCCTGCACTGTCATTGCTCTCATGAGGACTTCACCTGTGCTGGCCTGGGGGCTGGGCAGGCCCGTGTCTTTTCCTCCTTCTGTCCTTTGAGAAGCACTGAAACTCCCCAGGGCATTCTTATCCCATGGATAGGAAACTGGGGAACTTGGGGCTGGCTGCCAGTGTGCCCGTCATGAGCTG
>NW_005354756.1:856248-865315 GCF_000412655.1 Myotis brandtii | reverse complement strand
CCCTGGGCGCCTGCCTCGCTCACCCTGTAAGAGCGTAAGGAACCTCCGTCCACAGCCACATGCAGCTGGCGTGGCTTTCAGGACAGGAGGGAGAGCTGTTCTTTCTTTTCTGGGTGATCCAGCTCCTTCCAGACCTTCATACTCTGCCTCAGTGGACGGTCGCTTCCTTTTTGAGGTGTGACTTTTGCTTTCCACGCCTTCAACCTGAAATCATCCTTCAATGTCTTGTGATCAGCTGTCAGGCCAGACACCTGACCCGAAAGAGAATGTGTTTACACTCTGCTGTGCGTGTCCGGTTCCATTTTTCTACGTTTTATAGGCAGGGAAGGCGTGGTCCCAGGTGGGAAGTCCCAGGGTACGTTCTCTCTGTGGTTCTGTGACACCGAAACACAAGTGGCAGACACACCAAGCCGCTCAGGAGATAGCTTCTTTCTGGGACCCAAGTGGCACAACCCAATTGAGTAAGACCTGACCCAAGACAAGCTCAACGATAGCATTACAGGGAAAGGGGACGGGGAAAAGGTGATGAATGAAATACATCAACAAAGGAAAAAGAACCAGAAGCAAACGTCATACCAGACTGGTTCACGGGAGAAACGAGGCTTTGGCCTGGGGCTGGGTCCACTCCTTACTCTGAAACCCGAGTCTGGTCCAGGCGCGTACCCTTCCGTGGTCTTTTGTGGCAGCCATTCGAGGCCCACACATTCTGCCCCCCGAAAGCCCTCTGTCTCCCGGTGCCACTTTTTATCCTTAGGAAAAGATAAAGGTGCTCGTGACACAAACATGAGTGAGCGAGGGGGCCCCGTCCCGTTGCTGTCGCTGACTGGGTCTTGAACTCGTATTTATTATTTATGTGTGCTGTATTTTAGACAAGCACCCTCTCTCCTGCTCCAGTCACAGAGTGTCTGGCACTCTCGTCTAAGCAGGTCATTTATTTATTCTAATCTGAAGACTACAGTGTACCTCATGTTGTCCCGTGGCCATTTGTCCCCGACATTTATGCAAGGATAACATCACATGCAAATGAAATTGCCATTTTGCACCCCCCACACACACTCCCCTCCCCACTTGGCAAAGGATGTGTCGTTCAATTGAAGGAGTGTAACCTTATGTCCACCGGAGATACTGTAAGGAAGTCCCCAGGAGCAAACCCCAGTCCCACGATTTCAGACTATTTATTCTGTGAACACGAAGGTGTTGGTCAGTTGTTTTCAACACTCCTCGTGGCTGTATGCGTGCACTCAATGCAAGGAACATATATCTTTTTATCTGAATGTATTTTAAAGCAGTAGGTAGATTAACAAAGGAACATGAAAACCATGGATTGAATGGACCACTTTATGTATTCAGAGAGAGGAACCACCCATCATCACAAAGGAAAAATCAGCAATTCAGAGGTTGCAGTATTTAGTGTAGTAAATAAAGGATCAACATCGGGCAACCACTCTCAAAAAGTGTGTTGTAATGCATCAAAAATCAATAATAAAATTTTCTTTGCTAAATGAATATCAATAAAATAAGTTCAAATGATGGAAACCACAATGGCATTCTGATTTGCATTTTTTGATCTTTCTCATTGGTAGATGATGACCTCTTTATGTAAGACTTGAAGTTTTTCAGCTGTTTGGGGAAATTAAACAAAAGCCATGCAGTTCTTTACATACTGTTATACCTGCCCTTTATCTATATATATATAAAAGCCCAGCGACCAAACGGCAGAATGACCAGTCAACCAGTTGCTACACAGGAGCTGCCCCCTGGTGGTCAGTGAGCTCCCACAGTGGGAGTGCCGCTTGGCTGACTGGGATGAGCGGTGCTCCCACAGCAGGCTGGTCCCTGCAGGCCACAACCCCCCACCAGGGCATGAATCCATGCACCGGGCCTTTAACATAATACAATATCTTAAACTTTCCAATCAGAACCTGAAGCTCTTCCCTACTTTTCAGGGCTGCATACTACTACACCGTGTGCACATAACCAATATGACCAGTATAGACCAGTATTCTATGTCTGGGCATTGAGTTAACTTTGCTACCACAGCACTAACATGAAAAAACCTTGCATATATGTAATTTTACACATACGTGAGCACATCTGCAAGATAAATTCCTTGATATTACCAAATTGCTGTAGAGTTGTGTTAAGAGACTTTTAAAAACCGAACACCATGGAGGATCACCAAATGGAGAATTGTGAGAAAAGGATAAAATAAAACTTATTCTGCCACCTCCAAGTTGGGAAGCAGTGAAATTATGCCAGTAAACAGTGGGTGGCGGCAGTGTGGATTTTATGCCAGGTGCACCCATTTAGTAGTGGTGTGGCCTTGGACAAGCCACTTCTTTGGGTCCTCCATTTGTTAACCTGGAAAATGGGCACAGGAATCCTTAGGATGAATTGGCCGAGTAAGAATATTTTGAACATCTACCATGTGCCAGGTTGTTAGTCGGGGGGATCTGATGATAAACCAGCGAACGGCTTCTCTCGTGGAATGTGCCTGCCATCAGGTCACAGGAGAGAGGCAGCACTAGACACGGAAGCGTGGCATGATGAGGGCGAGCAGGGAATTACTTACAATAGGGTGGTGTGAGGGAGTGGGTGGCTACCTTGGGATATCAGGGAAGGCCTCTTAGGGAGGTGACATTTGGGCCAACCCTGTGAGATGTAGCACAAGAGCATTTGCGCAGAGAACAGTTGGTGCCAAGGCGCAAAGGTAGGAAAGCACTTGGTGTGTTTGGAAAGCAGAGAGAAGGGCGTCGGTAGAGAAATGAATCACAGTTGTGGCTGGGAAACCATGGTGTTCACCCAACGGGCCATCTGGTCTACATGTTTCCCAGCCATGTAGTGGGCAAGGGCACATGACTGTTCTGGCCAGTGGGCTGTGAGCAGAGAAGAACCCATGCCGCTTCCTGCCCCTGAAGCCACGTGTTGAAATGGTGGTGACACAAGTTGGCGGAGACCCATCATCCCGGGTCTCCGAGGAACCTTGTGGACCAGACTCCCTGCCAAGCCGCCTTTGATGTGATCTGAGGGAGAAACAAGCGAGTGCGGGCCCTGGGACGTAGACGCCACCTGGGGAGAAGTTGGTGGCAGTGGGAAGTTATTCTGAATTATCTGAATGGACTGGCTGCTCATAAGGGGGATTCAGTCAAGATTTAGAAAAATATAAAATTCATGTTTTGCACATTTGGGCTCATGGCTGGAAAACATCATATCCTGGGAGAATGTATTTTCTGTGGCCAGTAGAGGGCGCTTGGAGACAGCAGAAAACTGGAAGGAATGGCCCTGAGCATCCAAGCCCGCAGTCAGGTGTGTTGGCTTTTCCCTGGGAAGCAATTCAGGCAGGTGGCTGTGCCTAACCGAGACGCTGAGGGAAGTCATGAGGCCTGAGCCAAGTTTGCCTTGATGAAGGCACTCCAGGCCAAGGGACAGCATACGCCAGCCGTGGGCAAACTACGGCCCGTGGGCCGGATCCGGCCCGTTTGAAATGAATAAAACTAAAAAAAAAAAAAAGACCGTACCCTTTTATGTAATGATGTTTACTTTGAATTTATATTAGTTCACACAAACACTCCATCCATGCTTTTGTTCCGGCCCTCCGGTCCAGTTTAAGACCCCATTGTGGCCCTCGAGTCAAAAAGTTTGCCCACCCCTGGCATACGCACAGGCTTGGGGTATAAGTGAAGAAATTGAGCACAAAATGGGGAGGACACAGAGGAAAGCAAAACATAGTTTACAAAACATATTCTATACGAGGGTGTCCTCCCCTTTGGAAATCAATCCACCCCATCTTAATGGCCCTTCCTTGCAAAAATAACTTTCCTCTTTGCTTTTCCCAGAGACATTTGAAAGTGGGTTGTAGACAGCATGGCGCCTCACTCTTTAAGACTTTAGCCCGTACTCCCAAGCTGCACACGGCCACAGCACACTGAGGGAGCCCAGGGTTGTGGGTACTTAGCCAGTCTCCCTAAGAAATACCCAAGGTTTTGGCTAATCCTGCTCTGAAGTCTCAGGGGAAATTAGCGAGGCAATATTTTTTCTCTCTTTTGGCTTGACTTCTGGTTTACTTATCTTCAGGACTAGCAATAATTTGAAGATGCTGATAAAAAGCACCAGTATGCTAATGTGGCTCAATCTGGAAATCTAGCTAAGAGGTCAAGATTCTTTCCTTTATCGCTTAAACCCTAAGACAAGAAAAAAATGGTGTTTCTGTGTTGTTGTTTGTTAAAAGGATAAACATAGATTTCTCCCACCCTCCCCTCCCTTTTACCTGTGACTGACAACCTGAGCACAAAGGTTCCGTTGGGGGCCAGATGTTGGGGTGCATTGTGTAAAGATCCCCTCGCTTTAGTGTTACAGTCGGGTTAGGAAAAAGCAAGTCTTGGGAAAGTGAGTTCTGTCCACCCTCTGGCTGCTGACCACATTGAGACCTGAGTGGTCACCGGTCAGGGCAGGCTGGGCCTCTCAGAGCTGAGGCTCAGAGCCGTCCGCAAGTGCAGGGACCACCGGCAACTGTATGCCTCAGCCGGGCCAGGAGCTGACTCCCCAGAGGGCTGCAGGCTCCATCCTCACTGCGTTGCGTGGTTTCAGGCACGTTTATTCCCTATAACACGGGAGTGGGGGTAGGGAAAGGGTGTGTGTTGGGCTAGAATGATAGCTGTTGTTTTTTTCAACTTGTACATCTCAGTGGATCAGCAAAAAGGAGCCCATAGAGCAGCCCTAATGGGCAGAGCCGGGGGTGCAAAGGGCCAGAACAGCTGGAGGAGGAGGAGTGGCCTAGGGTGGAGGCCCTGCCAGCTGGAGGGATTCAAGAGGGGCAGCTGGCAGAGGTTATGGGGGGAGAGGAGTGAGCGGGTAAGGGTGGGAGAGAGGAGGAAGAGGGGGAGGCAGGGGAATCGTGGGGGTCCCCAGGCTCCCTGAAAGCAGAGCTCATGAGCTGCTGTGAGACTCACTAGCTTAGCTGCAGAAGTGCGACCAGAATCCTGAGACAGGGCCAAGGGAGAGCCAGGCTACATGCCCCGGTTCCTGGCAGAGACCAGAGCAAGGCGGGGCAGTTAGGAGGGGCCTGTCCTGAATTCCGGGGTGGCGTTGAGTGAGGGTTAGGGGACCAGGGCTTCAGGCTCCCTTCCCCCCCTGCCCAGTAAGTTCCACCAGGTCCCCTCAAAGCCACCTCAGATTCCACACACGCTACTGTGGCTCCGCTTCCAGCTGCCCCTCTGGGCTTTACCCAGACGCGTGGGGGCTCGCTCCAAGCAGGGAGGGTTGTCTGTCTGCAGTGGTGCCCAGTTGGGGCCCGGGAACCAGGGTGCTGCTGTCACACATGTCCTTACACACACACACACACACACACACACACACACACACACCACTCAACAAACATATTGGGTGTCACTGGGCTATTTTCCTAACCTGGCACCAGGGCCCAGTGGGAATTCCAGGATAAATCTTCTGTGCTTGAAGATTGAAGCCAGCTCCCTGCCCTCCCCCCAACCCCCTCATTTCTCTCGCCCTGCCTGGGACCATCTGCAGCAGGGCTTCGTCCCTGGGCACGGGAATCAGGCTTCCCTTTTCCCACCTTCTGGGGGGCCCTCTGCCCTCGGGAGACACAGGGTGCAAGGGCACAGAATGAAATCACTTTAATAGCATAGCGACACTGGGGGACCAGGGGTCATGGGGAGGGAGACATTTGCCTTCCCGTTTGTACAATTCTGCTGAGGTGCGTTGGCTGCGCCAGACAATCTTTACAGGGTTTTCACATTGAGAACTTAATAAATAGGCATTTAAAACACCAGACTTCAGAGACAATGAGCTGTGAGTGTGAGTGTTTTGTTATTCTGCCTCCTGGGGGCCAGGAGGGAGCTCCCCGTGGCCCTGGCGAGGGCTGGAGCCCTAGGAGGGGTACTCGTACTCCTCCACCTCGGCGCTGCGCCGGCCGAAGTCCATCCAGCCCATGTAGTCCCGGTCGCTGATCCGGTGGCTGGGGTCCCGGCTCTGCAGGTTCTTGATCATGGATATGCGGCCAGAGGGAGCTGTAGGGGTAGGGAGGGAGGAAACAGGACCGTTACACCTAGAACATCGCTAGTTCCATTTGCAAAGGAGAGCAATGGAGTGAGCCAGGCAACAGGTGTGCGCACCCTCTTAAAGGTATCAAAGAGCTGTGTGTGTGTGTGGGGGGGGGGGCGGGATCGCTGGGCCAGAATCTACGAGAAGAGAAGGACCCAGGTCTGTGTAACTGGACGGAGGGCAGAATGTACTAGCCGTGGGCGAGGTTTGCGATCTGCAAGGATCAGGTGGATTCTCGGCTCCAGCCTCTCACAGCTGGGACCTGCCTCGGGGTGTTTCTCCTCACGCAGCTGGCCCTCAGCAGACGCCCACCGAGCCTCCCGCAGTCCTCCCCCATGTCTGTCCTTCACTCCTTTCTATCCCTCAGCACCCCTGGCTCTTGTCAAGGTAAAGGGTTGACAATATTTTGTTGTTGGAATGGTGAAAAAGAAGGTCCTATTGCTAGATAAAGACTGTTTAAAAATCATTCATTTGAAAGCTTCCTTCTTTTTTTAAAAAAGTGCTATTAAGAAAAAGGCACCGTCAGACCTCAGAACTCAGCACATCACTAGCATCCGGAGGAGGGTGGGCAGAGAGAGAGGCAATAAAGAGGTGATTTAATTCAGCCGTTTTGACCAAAATGCAATCACTGAACCTGAAATGGGCCCTTTGGGATGGCAGTTAAGTCCTTAGGAACAGAACGAGTCTCTCTGTGTCTCAGCACAGCGAGGGAGCGGGGACGTGAAGAGGTGGTTTCTTCAGGTGCACGTGACACAGTCCTAGCCCAGAGATCACACACAGTGGCCTCCTGGGAGGAAATCAGCATAAAGCCTCCTCTTGTGCAAACTCAGGGGCCTCCACGGGCAAAGCCAAGGTGGCTTCAAGAGTAGAGGGACAAAGGCCCACTCAGTGGTTCCACTGTACTGGGAACACTGTCCCCACTTTTTGTGGCACCGGGGCCTTGCTGGGCTTGGGGCAGGTGTCCGTTACACCCCTCACTCCCCAAGGGACCCGCTTCTCCTCAGGACTTTGAAACCTCTGCAGACAAGTCCTAATGCCCAACTTCTCAGCACTGCCCAAAGAGTACATTACCTCTTTAGACTCTTTAAGCATAATATATCCCACAGTTGAGTAAAAAATCTGATTCGATCTCAAAATATGTCAAGTCATCCAAGAAACGGTATAGTATTTATGTTAGTAAATATTTGTTCTTTGTTCATATTCTTCAGGTAGAAGAGCATGACTCCAGGCTAAGATGTGTGGGGAAAAGTCAAGGTCAGTTCTAGGGAAGTGGTTTGGTGACTAACTTCCTTCCCAGAACTGTTTCTTGGGCATCTTTCCTGCAAGTATGGCTCAGTGAAAAGCCAAGGACATACCAGACTGGCCCAGCTGAAATGCAACCCACATCTAAGGACAGATACTTCAATAACTTTCAGACAATCACTAGGAGCCTCAAAAGTTTTCAGGCTTTCTGACTGCTGATTGGTAGTCCACCTCTTTCAATTTAATTAGCAGGGAAGTAAAACAGAAGATGGTAGTTGGGCCCAGCCGGTGTGGCTCAGTGGTTGAGTGTCGACCCATGAACCAAGAGGTCCCTGGTTCGATTCCCAGTCGGGGCACATGCCCAGTCTGTAGGCTCCATCCTCAGTAGCGTGTGTGCAGGAGGCAGCCAATCAGTGACGTTTCTCTAGCCTTGAGGTTTCTATCACTCTCTCTCTCTCTAAAAATCAATAAAAACATATATTAAAACAAAAGAAGATGGTAGTTGAGACAATTTCCCAAAGAGAGGAAGAAATATAACAAATCATCTGTTCCTTCCTTCTGAAATCGCCTGCTCTAAAAGGTCCTGGTCTCACCTTGGCAGGAAACCATAGGAGACTCTGGAGAGAGAAGCCCTCCATTTCCCCACCGCCAGTCTAATGGAGACGGGAGTGAGGGTTCAAATCGAGGCCCCGGCACACCAGTAGGTTAAGTGAGCCTCCTGAGAAGGAGCCACCCCTGTCCCTCCCAGCAGTGTCTGCCGTGGTTTTATTGTCCAGACCGCCCCACCCATCGCTGTGTTCACCATCCACGTGGATAAAGTTGATAGAAAAAACCTGCCTCAATCGCAGTCACGATCCCTTAGGACCCTAGATGTGGACAAGCTTCCCTCTGAAACACACCCAAAGTGGCTCTCTCACCTCCTCCCTCTTTAAAGATGAGACAGGTCCAGGAAAGGGACGGGTTGCGGGTGGGTTGGCGGGAAGGGAGGAGGGTCCTGTAAGCCACTCAGCTGGCGAGCCCCTGGGTCACCTTATTCCTGGAGAAGGACTTTGCGGACGCTGCACTTGGGGACATCTCTCCAAGAGCAAAATCACAAGCGGGGCTCTTGTTGGGTAATGATGCTACATCACTGCCAAGAACTCAGAACTGCTCCTGGCTCTCTCCTCCAGTTACAGACTTGGGCGAAAACAGACGCATTGTCACTCCTTTTTGCAGTGGGCACTCAAGTTGTGCGTAGCAGGGGCCACTTCCTGCTAGAGGGTTTCGGAGTGCCAGGAGCTGGGCGCCCGGTTCCGTTGCATTTACAGAAGAGGCTATTGGATGGATCTGTGAGCCCTTTTGGGGGCAGCAGTTTGTTCAGGAATTCTCTTTACATGTCTCCAGAATATGGTGCAGCACTTTATCAGCAACACCACGCCAAAAATTAGTTTAAAGAAAGCTTTTTTAAAAAGTTCCCTTACTAATAACTCTCCGTTTGCCACAAAGGATGTGCAGGAAACTGCACTGCCCGGCACAGTTGAGAGAGAGAGAGAGAGAGAGAGAGAGAGAGAGAGAGAGAGAAACCTTTCCTCTGGAAGGTTTGCCCGCCTCGATCAGGCAGCCGCTAGAGAAGAGGGTCCGCATGGGGAGTGCCGCGCAGGGGCGCAGGTGAGGAGGGCAGGGGAGGCAGCCTACCTTTCCGGGCATGTTGGATGTATCTGGCCAGCAGCGCGCCCAGGTGCGCTGGGGGCTCGCCGTCCACCCTCTGCACCGCCCTCAGCTGTCT
>NW_005354756.1:855152-856225 GCF_000412655.1 Myotis brandtii | reverse complement strand
CCGCCACCAGCACGCACAGGCACACGCCGCTTTTCATGGTTGCAGAGCAAAGGGGAGCTGTGAACGAAGAGAGGAGGCGGCTGTATGCTTTCGCGGAGGGTCGGGGCACCCCGGGAACGGAGAAGAGGGCTCAGTTCACAGACTCGCGGACGGGTACCAGCACCAGGGCTCGCCGAGCGCACGGAGCCCAGCGGCCACGGGACGCGCGTCGGGGCTCATCCGGCTTATCTTTTGGGTGAACGACACCGCCGTCTGGGGGCGGACAGAGACCCTGCCGTCTGCCCTGTTTAGCAGAAGGAACGTCCTGTTGTCTTTAACTTTGGGGACGTGTTTGCAGAGGTCTCTCTTCTAACGGCCAAAGCAAGAGATGAAAGACAGTGGGGGGACCTCCTACAGGGAAGCGGGATGGGAGATCCCAGACCCCGGAAGAAGGTAGCACCTTCCCGGGCAGCTAAGCAGCCTTAGGTGGGGGAGTACATGGTGGGGGAAGAGAAGCACCGTTTAAAATGTGGGAGTGATAAGTAAAAGCCATCTTTACAAAGTTTCTTCAAGGTGGACTAGGGGACGGGCACAGGCAGGGTTTGAACAAAAGTCAGGACCATGGGCTCGGTTCTGGGGGGCTGGCGAGGCTCCGCTGTGTTTTAGATCCGCGGGCAAATAAAACACACGCATCCCCCAAGGAACCGCGCCGCAGTGTTCAGCGAGATGAACTTCAGTCTTAGGCGCTCTCGGCGGTGTGTCCGAAAAAGACTGTAACCACTGCCCCATCCAGCAAACCAGCCCCAAGGCGCCCGCTAATCCCAGCAGACAGACGGCCCCGCGCCTCGCCCGCATAAGGACGCAGCGGCTCAAACCCCCCGCTCCCCCGACCCCCCTGCAGCCCTCACTGGTGTTTCTGACTGTCAGACCCGTCTTTCCAGATGCAGGAGAGACGGCACAGAAACAGGAACAGAGAATGGAAGGGGCTCTTGGGGGCTCGCCACTCGGCTCCCCCGGGAGAGGGGCAGCGGGAACCTACCTGCAGAGCAGGAGTCGCCTGCTTCGCGGTTCTGCACGGGAGCGGCGGGGAGCCG
>NW_005354756.1:794358-854952 GCF_000412655.1 Myotis brandtii | reverse complement strand
CGCGGTGTCCGGTGCCCAGCCCCCGCGCTGCCTCCCCCGGCTGGGTCCTGCTCCCTCTCCCCTGCCCCGTCCAGCACCGGGCGCTCCAGGGTGGGGAGCCGAAGACTCGGATCTCCTCCCGGATGAGAAGCTGCCCGCGTTTAGACGCGAGGGGCCGGACAGAAAAGTGGGGGGACACTGGCCAGGGCTGGGTGTCAGCAAAGTGCAATGCTGAGCGCGAAGGGGTGTCGGCCCCTCTGAGCACCCCAGGCTGCGGCTGGTCTCTGGACCAAGGAGCTGCCTTCTGGGGGCAGGGAGGACGGTCTTCACTTTCTTCTCAGCCCCAGGAAAGGCTCTCGCAGGTCTCCGGGACCCCGAGAGTGTGCACGCTGGGTCAGTGGGCCGGGCCATCTGGTCGACCCCGCTCCGCCACCGGGGCCTCTGTTCCCGCAGCTGTAGGAGAGCGCGCCTTCGGTTTTGCTGAGGTTGGGGAAAGGGCTGGGTTCTTCGCCAAGCGGCGCCAGCGAGCGTCCCGGAGAGCCCCCTCTCCCGGTCTCCGCATCCGCCCTGCCCTCCTTCCCCAGGACCTGAGCACTCGCACCCGGCCCAGGCTCGCCAGATTCAGGTTGCTCGGCTTTGAGATGAGACCTCACCCGTCCTCACTGGCCCGGCCCCGAGAGGGAAGGGGAGACCCCCAGGCACTGGTGTGCCGTTCCCTGCGCATCCCGCCCCTGGCTCCGAAGCGGGCGACCCGAGCCAGCGAGCTGCGGGGGTCCACACCCATCTCCCCTTTGACATCTGCTACCTGGTGCCAGAGTTCAGCGACCCTGCAAGGGCTCTGCCAACCCCATTTCACCAAGGGCACACAAGCCCCCATCCGCCCCAGCCTGGGACCTGGGGGTCGCTACTCATCCTCCCATCCATCCGACCCATCCATCCGGGGCCCTCAGCTCCTTCCTGCCTCTCCTTTGCCTCCTGGAGAAAGATTTGGAGAATTTCTTTCAAAATCGGAATCTGTACTCAGCCTCGGGTCCGGGATGGAGGGACTGTGGGGATGCTCTCCTGGGGGGGGGGGGGGGGGGGGAGAAGGTTGGGGGGGGGGAGGGGTTTTTTTTTGGTGGGGAGAAGGTGGAGCAGGGAAAGGGTCTGGGAGCCTGGGCATGGGGTTGGCATGAACACTTGCCAGCCCCTGCCAGAGGCCCCCCGTTAGGCTGTTTGCTATGTAGACCTCACTACTAAGAAAAATGAGTTTGCTTTTCAGTGCAAATGAAGACAAGGGGAGTTACCATGGGCTTTTACCTGGCTTGGAGGTCTTGTATGTCACCAAGTGTGAGATGGTAATTCAGTTTTACCCTATGCCATCCTCTTGTCTCAGAAAAAGGATTAGTGAGCCGTGCGGCTGGGGCCCTGATGTGGAGGGTCCCTGCCTTCACCCAGGGGGCTGACAGCATGGGAACCATATCCACGTGCGGCATTTGAGAGAGAGTAGCAGTGAGAGGAAACTTGTGACTGCTGACTGGCTTTGGAATCTAGAAATTTCCATCTGATTGTGGGTGAAAAGAATTCCCCATTTGTTGAAAACTGAGTGGAATTTCCAGGGACATGCTAGAGCCTCCTAATTTATTATTCATAGGATTTAAACTTGTTACAAGTGATCCCCATTTAAAGGAGGTCAGGAGACTGTTTGCTGTCATTAGAGACATGTTCGTTTGAGAACTTCTATTTCGGGTCTGGAGTTTTTTTCCTCTTGGACACGTATTAGAAACACCATTATTTGTCTTAGAAGTTTTCGAAGGCCCACGTAGCCAGTGCCATCTGCCAATATAGGGAACGATCGACTGGAAAGAAAGCAGTCACTGTGGTTGTCGTGAACAGCATTTCCTTTTCGCAAGGATGAGTTCCTTTAGCGTCTCTTGTCTTAGTTTGCGTGCTCACAAAAGCAGGGCTGAGAGGGCATGTGGCTGCAGGAATTGCCTTTGGGAGTGATGTCATGGAGCAGGGGCAAGGGTGCAGGGGAGAGAGGAGACAACCAAGTGCATGTTAGGGGCAGTCACTGCTGTGGCCTCAATCCCATGAGGACTCTGTGAGGTACCTCTTGGAACTTGCCCCATAACAAGCCCACATGAGGCTGGTAGAGAGCCTGGGGCATCTACCCACCAACTCCCATGCACGTTGACTGGCTGACTGGCTGCTGCGAAAGGGGTTTTAGCTCTCCTTTCACTTCCAAATATGCCCCCCTGTTCCTGCGGTGCCACGAAAAGCCCTGACCAAGATGGGAGGAGGGGTGCACAGTCAGGTCCTGGTGAGATCTCTTCCTGGCTTACAGATGCCTGTCTTCTCGCTGGGTCCTCACATGGTGGAGAGAGAAAGCAAGCTCCTTGCTTTTCTTCTTACAAGAGCTCTGGTTCCATCACGAGGACCCCACCCTCCTGGATCTTAGCCAACCCTAGTTACCAGCCAAAGGTCACACCTCCTTTGGGGGTTGGGGCTTCGACATATGAATTTCGGGAGGTCATGAACATTTAGTCCATGACAGACTGCATCCTGCCTGGGTTTGGAGGAGCACCTCATTATTTCACTGGTGTTTCTATAAGGTGGGTGGACTCAAGGAATCTTAAATCTGCAGAGGACCTTGGAGACTGTCATTCCAGGGTCACAAATCCCAACGCCACCAGGTGGAGTGAAGCAGGCTGGCTTAAGAAAGGCAATAGCAACATCACAATGACAAATATCCAGTGACACGGGTGGGCGGTACTTAATCCCACTGGGGAACACACGGGGCCGGTGTGGAACATATTCGTCAGAGTTATGTCACCTTCGGGGCCAAGGGAGCTAAGGCATGTGTACATCAGCTCCGGTCCGTGGCTGATTGAGGGCAGTTCCAGGGAGGGGTCATTAATTCCCTAGCACCTCAGGCCTGCTGCTAATACTTTGTAGGTTCTCAGTGTGAGAGCTACCATATTTTACCTTCATTTCCTTGGTACATAGCAGTTGCCCATGCCCCTGAACCCTTCAGTTATATGAACATATCTGCCAATGTGGCAGATGACAGGCACTGTGACTTATTCACTCAGGGCAAGGATTGTGCTGGACACATGTTTGAAAAATAGTAGTATTAATAATATAAACCATGATAATGATAAACAACTCTTGGTTCAGTTGACTGCATTGACAAGGCATCCAGTGGTGAATAAAAAGCCATTTGCTGGTCTTCCTCTGGGTCACTGACTCCCAAAGAGCCACCCAGTAAATTGTTTTTAGCACCATTTCTTACAGCCAGGGATGTAAGAGCCATCAGAAATGAGAAGTCCCCTTATGAATAGGTGACAGGAGTGGGAAGAGGTCAGCTCCCAGCCAATCGATCTCCATGCAGAACAAGCCTTCGCTTTTCAAACTAATGCTGGAAAGCTCTCCAACGATGGTTGCCGGGGTAATGGGCAGCCAGAGTCCACAGGCCCGTTTTCTGGCTCACTTTCCTTGGTAGAAGTTTTAGGGGAAGCCCCCTGGTCATACTTGGGGAAAGAGAATGGAGAGGGTGCAATTCCTTGAGGGGCAATCTGCGTCTTTGTGGTCCTGTGGTCGCAGCTTCCCTTGGGAGCTGATTCCTTGCAGCAGGGGACAGGGGTGTGTTGCTGACCTGCGCCAGCTGCCAGCAGAGACACGTCCCACCTACCGGCCCACCGGGTGCTGGATGGCCGCCATTTCCTCTCCTTTGCGTTAAGGCTTGAGGACACAGCTGTTCCAAGACAGCCTTATCAGGAAGACTCTTTGTCTTTACAATGAACTTAAAATGGCTTGAATTGGCATTTAAAGGGTAGGAATGGTATAGAGTGAAAATTAAGTCTCCCTCTCATCCCTGTCCTTCCACCATCCAGTTTCTCCTCCCTCGAGGCCAGGAGTGCCTCTAGTTTCTGGTAAATTCTTCCAAAGAGAGTCCATGCACATACAAACAAATCAAAGAAGTCTCTCTCTCTCTCTCTCTCTCTCTCTCACACACACACACACACACACACAAAACATATATAGTCTCCACATGAAGCACAGAACACACAGAACATATGGTCTCTGCTTTGATTTTTTCACTTAAAATATGCAGTTGAGGTCATCCTGCATTATTGGCATCACTCTGCCTCAATATCTGTAGAATACTCCACTGAATGGATGTGCCTTCATTCCTCCAGCCAGCCCTATTGATAAAAATTGAAATCGTTTCCAATACTTTTCAATAATAACTGAGGCTCTTTGACTATCCATCATTCTGCACATGCACAGTTTACCTATGGGATGAATTCCTAGAAGTGGACTTGCTTGGTTAAAGGGTGGGAACATTTAAAATGTTGATAATTATTGCCACGCTGCCCTCCGTGGCAGCTGTTCCCAGCTGTCAAGGTCAGCATGTTTATATTCTTTCTTGCTTTTAATGCTTCAGCTCCAGCACCTTGGCCAGCTCCTTGGCCAAACTCCCTGCGGGGGAGCATTAGCTCTGTGGGTGGAGAGCTGACCTCACTGAGCCTGCAGCTGTTCCCAGCTGTCAAGGTCAGCATGTTTATATCCTTTTTTGCTTTTAATGCTTCAGCTCCAGCACCTTGACCAGCTCCTCGGCCAAGCTCAGCCGGAGAGCGTTCGCTCTGGGGTTGGAGAGCTGGCACCACTGAGCCGCTGGGGTTTCACCTTTGAGCCACAGTTCTGTTTTCCAAGACTTATCCATGATATTTTAGGCCAGTAAAGTAAGAATGCGAAATATCTATCATCCAAAGCAGGCGTTGAATCAGATGGTCTTGGGGATCCAGCCTTAAGAGCATGGACATTTTAGGCCTCATCCTTCTCTACCTGTTTCTTGCTATCCTGGCTCAATCCAGGAGAGCAGGAGGGCAAAAGCTGGGAGCAGGGCTTGAAGGCAGGGACTCCAGAATGCGGTGGAGTGTGTGTGTGCGTGGAGGGAAGGGGGGCAGCATGTGGGGCCCAAAGAAAGAAGTGGTGCAGAGGATCAGGGAGCTGCCATGCCTTCTTCAGCACACTGCTGACCGCCGGCCTGACCACACCATCGGGGTCGCACTGGCTTCCCCTGGACAAGCCCGAGACCCCAGCGAGCGGGGACAGGGAGCTCCCAGTGGTGCCCGGAACCTACTGAGCTTCTCCAGAGGTTGGGGTTTTCGGAGCAGCCAGTTTGGGGCTCCCTCGCATAGGGACAATGCTGAGCAACGCCCAAAGGGCATGCTGGTGGGAAGGTAGCCAGAAGAAAAGGGAAAGCCATTGCGTGCCCAAAGGCAGTAGTATCCGGACGGACGGCAGGGATTTTACCGTGAAAGTTAAAGTTCTGTTTAGATTTTCACGACTTCCGTTCCTTCAGGAATAGCACAAACCTGCAGCAAGCGCAATGAAGTGCTAAAAACCGGCAGCCTGGAAACGAGGGATCTGGGCACGTATTTTCCCAGCACCCGGGATGATGAGCGAAGGAAGGCGCTTGTTTACCAGCTGCCCAGACTTCCCCGGAGATGGCCAGGGAGCTGCCAGCTGGGCCCAGGGGCTGCGGGGACTTGCAGAGGAGTGAGGATATGGTCATATCCGCCAGCTTGTGTTGCTTATGTAAGTTTCTGGAGTGTGGAGAGGGGAGGAACAAGAGACTCAGTCTTGAAGCAAGAATATTGCTTCTATTTGGGTCCCTGTCTTAGCTTGGGTCCCCCCAAAAACAGACCCTGAGACAAAAACCTGGATGCAGGAGGTGCTTGGGGAAGGGGCTCTCAGAGAGCTGAACTGAGAAGGTAGGAAGTAGGGGAGAGAAATACTGATGCCCAGGCCACTGCAGCCGGGGGGCACCTGGGGCTCAGTCTTGCTGGGGCCCGTCTGGGAAGCTGGACAGAAAACACCTCGAATTGTCCCACTGGAGCGTTTACCCATGACTCCTACGTGTTACTGTTGGAGCGTCCCTGTGGCAGGTGGAGAAGGGGGGCAGGTACTTGGTGCGGGCAGCCCTGGGCATGAGCAGGAACCGCCCCCGGCAGCTGCATTCAGGTGGGCGGAGGGGACAGGGGTGAAGGAGCCACAGTGACTCACCCACTCGACGTGGGAACCTCAGGAAAGCTCCCATTACATCACGAACTGCCGGAACATGCGTCACCCTAATTTGTTCTTGTTCTGGGGGTGGACATGTACACCAAGGAGTGCACATACTTTGATGTGGAGAAATGTTCAAGAAACACGTCCTTTTCTCAAGCGGGGCATGTTTCTCTTTAGACAAAAACCTGGATGCAGGAGGTGCTTGGGGAAGGGCCTCTCAGCGAGCTGAACTGAGAAGGTAGGAGGTAGGGGAGAAACGCTGATGCCGTGTGTGCAGGTCCATAAACAGGCCACTGCAGCCGGGGGGCACCTGGGGCTCAGTCTTGCTGGGGCCCGTCTGGGAAGCTGGACAGAAAACACCTCGAATTGTCCCACTGGAGCGTTTACCCATGACTCCTACGTGTTACTGTTGGAGCGTCCCTGTGGCAGGTGGAGAAGGGGGGCAGGTACTTGGTGCGGGCAGCCCTGGGCATGAGCAGGAACCGCCCCCGGCAGCTGCATTCAGGTGGGCGGAGGGGACAGGGGTGAAGGAGCCACAGTGACTCACCCACTCGACTTGGGAACCTCAGGAAAGCTCCCATTACATCACGAACTGCCGGAACATGCGTCACCCTAATTTGTTCTTGTTCTGGGGGTGGACATGTACACCAAGGAGTGCACATACTTTGATGTGGAGAAATGTTCAAGAAACACGTCCTTTTCTCAAGCGGGGCATGTTTCTCTTTCTCCTCTGGCCCTGGGAATCCCGTCGTGAAAACGGTGCTCCCTTTAAGTCCTAGGCTTCCTCCCACCCACGGGATGAGCAGGCCGCTCTGGTTTCCTGGCCTTGCCTGGCTGCCAAACGCAGGGGTAGGTGGGGGTGTGCATGTCCCTGTGGCAGGTGGAGAAGGGGGGCAGGTACTTGGTGCGGGCAGCCCTGGGCATGAGCAGGAACCGCCCCCGGCAGCTGCATTCAGGTGGGCGGAGGGGACAGGGGTGAAGGAGCCACAGTGACTCACCCACTCGACTTGGGAACCTCAGGAAAGCTCCCATTACATCACAAACTGCCGGAACATGCATCACCCTAATTTGTTCTTGTTCTGGGGGTGGACATGTACACCAGGGAGTGCACATACTTTGACGTGGAGAAATGTTCAAGACACACGTCCTTTTCTCAAGTGGGGCACGTTTCTCTTGCTCCTCTGGCCATCCCGTCGTGAAAACGGTGCTCCCTTTAAGTCCTAGGCTTCCTCCCACCCACGGGATGAGCAGGCCACTCTGGTTTCCTGGCCTTGCCTGGCTGCCAAACGCAGGGGTAGGTGGGCGGTGTGCATGTCCTGGAATGCGGTCAGCTGTCAGAGGGGAAACCTTCCCGTGTTCGGTGAGGCCCGGGGACAGGACACCTGCATTGTCAGCCCCTCCCCACATTCAGCTCCTCTCAGTGACTCACCCACTCGACTTGGGAACCTCAGGAAAGCTCCCATTACATCACAAACTGCCGGAACATGCATCACCCTAATTTGTTCTTGTTCTGGGGGTGGACATGTACACCAGGGAGTGCACATACTTTGACGTGGAGAAATGTTCAAGACACACGTCCTTTTCTCAAGTGGGGCACGTTTCTCTTGCTCCTCTGCTGGGAATCCAAAACGGTGCTCCCTTTAAGTCCTAGGCTTCCTCCCACCCACGGGATGAGCAGGCCACTCTGGTTTCCTGGCCTTGCCTGGCTGCCAAACGCAGGGGTAGGTGGGCGGTGTGCATGTCCTGGAATGCGGTCAGCTGTCAGAGGGGAAACCTTCCCGTGTTCGGTGAGGCCCGGGGACAGGACACCTGCATTGTCAGCCCCTCCCCACATTCAGCTCCTCTCAGAACAGAAAGACTGAGCTCAGGCTGAGAGGCTGAGGAGAGAGGCACCTTGGGACGGTCATTACACGGCTCCGTGCCAGGGTCATCCCTCCCTCCCTCCGCTGGAAACAGTGGCTCCATTGAAGTCAAGGTGGAGGAAGAAAAGCCCTAAAAGTTCAAGTCTACGAAAACCGTCCAGTTTTAGGAGGTCTCTCCTGGGCTCCCCGTGGACGACCCCTTGTATAACAAGAAGCTAATTTTAAAGTGAAATCCTGGGTGCAGGAGCGGGCGTGAAAGTGAGGCAACCGTAATCCCCGCAGGCGTTGCCAGGCTGCTAAAGGCCTGCGTCTGTGCTGTACACACAACTGGGAAGATGAGAAGCGAGGAGCTGGGTTTGTTTCCAGCCAGGATCCTGGCGCTCACAACGCAATCTGCTTCCCTTGGGAGATCCAGATGGACTCGTCTGGGGAAATGCTGCTGGTTTCGGGGCTGTGGTTGCGGTTTTCTTTTCCTCCACCCATGGAGGTTTTCTTTCTAGCTGTAAAGAGGATCAGGCAGTGGGCCTGGGGTGGGAAGAAACTTGTCTCCCCAGAGCAGGCCCTCGCAGAGTGTAGATGCTCCATCAGGTGCCATGGGGGCCTCGCCTGCGTCTATCCAGCACCCACCTTCCTGACTTGCAGCTCCCAGCCCCTGAGACTCTCGGTGGAGTGTTCTTTCTGGGAGGGGGAGCCTGCTGCCAGTTCTGTGAGTGAATGCCCGGCCATGGGAGCAGCCCTCCACCAATGACTAGGGGGCAGTGGTCAACACAGCCCCTCTCTCTCACCCTGAGCTGTGTCCCACACTGGCTTCCATGGCTCCCTGGCAGGGGTCTGCCCCCAGGGCCCTTGGTGACACCATGCTCAGTAAGACTACCAGTTCAAGAACAGGGTCCTTTCCCTTCATTCTTGGGACGGAGACATCACAGGAATCACCAACCCTGAGAAAGCAACCCGCAGCTAAAGTCAGCGGCAGTCCCTGCAACAGAGAGTTGCTTTGGGATGATTTATACTCTCCCAGCGGGGTTAGAGGGGTGGGTGAGAGCAAGGGGTGTCCTTCAGCATGCTCACACTGTAATCACTTTCATTTCCTGTACGGTGTCCTTACATTGTAGTCCAGTTTGCAAAGCTAGGCCAGCGAACAGGTCAATGGCAATGCAACTCTCAAGTGCACTTGAAATTGTCAACATGGTGGAGTGTTCTTTCTGGGAGGGGGAGCCTGCTGCCAGTTCTGTGAGTGAATGCCCGGCCATGGGAGCAGCCCTCCACCAATGACTAGGGGGCAGTGGTCAACACAGCCCCGCTCTCACCCTGAGGTGTGTTCCATGCTGGCTTCCATGGCTCCCCGACAGGGGTCTGCCCCCATGGCCCTTGGTGACACCATGCTCAGGAAGACTACCAGTTTAAGAACAGGGTTCTTTCCCTTCATTCTTGGGACGGAGACATCACAGGATTCACCAACCCTGAGAAGGCAACCCGCAGCTAAAGTCAGCGGCAGTCCCTGCAGCAGAGCGTTGCTTTAGGATGATTTATACTCTCCCAGCGGGGGTAGGGGGGCGGGTGAGAGCGAGGGGTGTCCTTCAGCGTGCTCACACTGTAATCACTTTCAAATCCTGCACAGTGTCCTTACATTGTAGTCCAGTTTGCAAAGCTAGGCCAGCGAACAGGTCAATGGCAATGCAACTCTCAAGTGCACTTGAAATTGTCAACATGGAAACAGCATTTAGGAGACCTTTTGTGAGCAAAGCATTTCTGGTATGGTTTTGCCATCCAAGCGTGTGTATGTGCATGTGTACGTGTAATTTATGGCACCATATTTTATCCGTTCTAAGATGTGGCTATTTTTCACATTGGGAAACAGGCCATGTGTTACACTCAATGGCATCTGACCATCGGTGGGGCTGTGGTTGTCACTGCACGCCGATGCATGCATTTGGCCTTAGTTGTGCACACGATGTCACCTCAACTAAGTAATGAGGATCGTTGCCTGTTGACTTTAAACGCTACTTAAATGTCTTTGGGGCGGTTACACCACAATTCGGCATCCTGTGCATAAAACGACCCAGAAACATCAGTGACACCTAGAGATGCTGTCAGTGGAGCATATACTCATTGTTGGAGAAATAATTGCAATTCCATATTTTCTCAGCAAACAACAGTCAAGAACTTGATATAGGTCACAAAAAGGAAGACGAAGCTGGAGTGCATTTTGCATCGAGATACTTGCAAAGGATTGCTCAGTGCCCCCAGGCCATGCAACCGAAGGCAGGAGGGAGGGCCAAGCTTCTTAGAACAGATGAAAGAAACGCAAAGCAACAAGAGGCAGGGGTGACTGGTACACGCATCATGCAGGATGATTATGAAGGAATGGTGTTTAATCAACAGCATGTTTTTGCTTCGGTGCTTTTAAAATAGCAGCGCATCTTCCAATCAAAGAGTCTTAGAGTCCCTGAGATACGGTATATTGGAAACGACCTACCCAGTTCATTAGCAGCAAATGTTGACACTACCCAGAAAATATGTTCAGTATATTACAACGCTTAGCAAATTATAGGCACTCCCTCCTCCCCAAGAAAAACCCCACAACGCACATCCTTTGTTTGAACCCTCCTGTAAGTAATTCTAAAACTATGAGGCAGCTGGTTTTAGCACAAGATAGCAGGCAGTGCAAGATTTTGATGCTTGAGAGAAGAAAAACTGGCATTCGAGTTTGGGATCCTGTTTGTGGACCGTCACCTCTCACTCATGGGCTTAGACTATAATCTGACAAACAGTAGATTCAGGTACCTTACTGTTGTATGGATTGAACCAGGAAAAGTAAAAACAGTGACCAAATGCCCATGGAAAATTTGTCCAGAGGGTTTAAATTTGTTCCACTTCTCATGTTCCTCCGTGGGGAGAGACGAGGGTAGGGATTAGTGGGAAGTGGTCGTGATAAAGGAATAAGTAAAGAGAGAAAGAAGGAAAAAACCCACAAACAAAATCTGCGTCTACCCCTTTGGTTAGTTTTAAATTAAAAAAAACACTTAAAATCAGCTTCCATGTGTGTGGACTTATTATTTAAACTATCGACCCAAATGCTTCTCTCTCTTTCCAGCTGTCTGGGCCTGTGGTTATTATTTTTTTCCAGGTGAACATTTCAATTTCACTGACATCCTTATCTTGTGACCTTGGGTGACAGGGAAGTTCCTTGAAATTAAAGTTGGTCCCATTGTTTATGCTATTCATCACTTGAAGATGTAACCTGAGACTGTGCTCTGGCTTTAGGCTGAATAAAAGCAATATTAGGCCACCTTATCACACCTTAATAAAATTACTGACCGTTGAGCCAGGCAGAAATATTAGTTTACTGGAGCAACAGTGGTGATGTAGTCTTTCTCAACCGAGGGGGAGGTTTGCCAATGGGAATAATGAAATAAACTGTGCAGGTGGGTGTGGAGGTGCCATTGTCCTAAAACGTCTGTTTAACTTCCACCAACTCTGTGTAGCTTTCCTAATCACCCCAGCCCAGTGGTCGGCCAACTGTGGCTCGCGAGCCACATGCGGCTCTTTGGCCCCTTGAGTGTGGCTCTTCCACAAAATACCACGTGCGGGCGTGCACGTACAGTGCGATTGAAACTTCGTGGCCCATGCGCAGAAGTCGGTATTTTGTGGAAGAGCCACACTCAAGGGGCCAAAGAGCCGCATGTGGCTCGCGAGCCGCAGTTTGCCGAGCCGCAGTTTGCCAACCACTGCCCCAGCCTATCATGCACTTATCCTAGTTTTCTCTTTAGTGATCCTTTCATGTATTGCTATTATATGTCTTTTAAAATGAAGGTACTGTCTGTCCAGCTCCTGAGAGTAGGGACCATGTTTTATGTCCTTTTCTATTCCAGCATCTAAGTGCCTGGCATACAAACATTAGTGCTACTGATGAGCTTAATCTCTTTATGAATATTATCATTATTAAGTCTAATTACTGTTATTTATTCAAGATATGAATGTGAGAGATCACCTGCAAAGAGACTTATTATGGCAATTTAGATGTTCAACTGAGTAATTTTATAAATAATTAAGAAGTTCATCTTTGTTTAGGTGGTTATAGAAGAACAACCATATTTTTTCACAGCAAGAAAGGAGCGATTGTGATGACGTGGTTCCAGCATCCACTTTGGAGTCAGACAGATGGGAGGTCAACACTTGGTTTTGCTTCTTAGGTTTGTGATCTTGGAGGAACTTGTTCCCTCTTTTGCTGATGTGTACTTCCTCTCCAAAGAGTAATAGATAAAATGTGAAGAGTGCACACTAAAAATAGCTTCAATTAAAAACGAAATCTACATATCCATGGACTGGGGCTAAGGGTTCAGCCCTGATGTCCCCAAGTGCAGAGGTGAGCAACAGCAAAAAGAACTGGAGGTTCAAAGTGTGTCATACAAAAGGCAAGACACCCTATCCAGGCTCCCCAATGGGAGCCACAGGCTGGGCTGGGGTTCCCTTACCCCCAAAAAGGTAAAGAAAAAAATTTCACATCCTACCACTTCCTGGAGCCAAGGCTTGCTCAATCTACAGAGCTTCATAAGCAGGAGTGGCCAAGCCTACGTAAACCAATATGTGACATCTCATATCATCAGAGAGCTGGGTGTCCTGGGAGGCAGAGTGGGGGCTACAGAAAACCAGTTAATAGGCAGTCAAGCACTTAAGGGGTGGAGAGAGAAGGAGCAATTCAAGCTAAGCTGACAGATATATTTGAAAACACATGAGGAAAAACGAATTCTAAGAAAGGCAGCCAGTGAAATTAACAATCAAGAGATGAGTTCATACCAGATAAAATGAAAATAATAGAGAAATCTAAAAAAACACTTTATGTTAAGAATTCTTAGGAGATGAAAAAATAGTCATAAAAAATGAGAAATATCTGGATAAAAACAAACCAAAACAAAACAAGACCAGGTAGATAGGCTAAGGAGCCAATTAGAAATCTTAGACATAAAAAGTAATTTATGATCATTGAAGTAAAAGCTCAATAGATAAGACAAACTCTAGTATTAATACATCGGAAGTGTGTCATAAAGGACGAACCCAGAAAGTGGCCCAGAAAGAGGGAAGAATAAAACTCAAGGAGAGGCCAGGCCGGTGTGGCTCAGTGGTTGAGCGTCAACCTATGAACCAGAAGGTCACCATTTAATTCCTGGTCAGGTCACATGGCTGGGTTGTGGGCTCAATCCCCAGTGTGGGACATGCAGGAGGCAGCCTATCAATGATTCTCTTATTATTGATGTTTCTCTCTCTCTCTTGAAGATGTAACCTTGGTGGGGAGAGAGGGCTTCTTGAGTTCAGTGCTCACCCTGCCCTCAAACACCAAAGCTTGGGATCCACCAGTAAAACCAGTTCATGGCCATCTTTCCAGAACTCTTTCCACTTTAAGTTCTTCTCACGTGTTATTTCTTCCAACGTTGGCCCCTGTGACTGCTGACCTGTAGAAATACAAGTAGGATAACCAGCCTGCCCCATTGAACCCTTTGAGACTATGGTCTGTTTCCTGCTGGGACCTGGTGCATCTTCCCCAAACAAGGAGAAGGTGGGAATGGGCCTCAACTGAAGCAGGAGCCTGAATACCACCAGGCCTTGGTCTTGGCCGGCGCCTGTTTCCACCTCATACATCTCATTCAAATGGATCGTTTAAACTGGCTTCCTTTGGCCGGCACCCCAACCAGAAAGGCTGTTGTCTGAAGGAAAAAGCCCCCTCCCGCTCGCTGCCACCTGGAGGGTCACAGAACTTGCCTTCTCTCAGGTGAACCTCTGCGGTCCTCCTACATCTGGGGTGAAAGAGAGTCTGCAGTTCTGGTGGGAAGGCGAACGCCCTGCCTCTCTGCCTGTGCTATCTCACCTCTGCAGCCGGAGGAAAGGCCACTGGACTGCCCACCCCATTCGCAGGAAAATAGCGATGCCAGCTTGTAATTTATTCAGAGCAGAGAGAAACTCGACCTTCACAGAGAAGAAAATAACTCTGAGGGGAAAAGTGTTGATGAATGAAATGTCATCATTATTGGCCTTGATCTGTAAGACTTAGCCATATCGTGATAGACATTCATAGACGAAAGGGCACCTATAATCACCTTCCGTTATATGCCTAAGGTTTAAATTCTCAGAAAGTCCACAAGTGGGGGTTCCTTCTCCCCCTCCCTTATTCAGTGCAAGTCCACCAAAGGGAAAGGAAATTTTAGCTGATATCTTTGTTGATTCAAAAGCAAGTTTGGCTGGTGCTAACACGTCTGCTTTTACCATGGAGCCCCGTTTGCCTGCTCCCTGCTCTGCCATTTATTGGGTACGTGGCCATGGGCAAGAATTTTTATCTCTCTGACTCTTCTCTCAGGGGCAGGTGGTAATAATGATCACTTTGTAGAAAAACACACCCTAAAATGTTCCCAGGAAGAAATAGTTTTCTCTTGGGGTAAAAAGAATGTTTGTGACTAGCATCAAAGACCCACACGCCTCCTCGGAAAAAGCATGTGGGTACATGTGATCATCATCTCTCTTCTGTCTCACCTGGGAGACAATACAATTGGTGCATTTACTCTGGAAGGTTCTGGAGTTGTTCTCCAACGCTCAGCATTCTCACCATCTCCCTTCACTGCTCCCCCGTGAAGGGGATGGGGAGAAAGGGCTGATGGGGACTGATTTGGAATAAAGAATCTTAGATCCCCTTTCCTTCCAAACAGCTGGGATGCTGCTGAGGACACACGGGTGAATCCCAATGCACCCCAACAATCCCATTCAGACTGGAAAGGGCTTAGTCATGGCCTGGAGGAGGTCCTGGTGGGGGTGGGGGTCCACATCCACAAAGTTGAATGTCCTCTTCTGAATACTCATCCGTGAAATGGCCATTGTGCTGAGCAGTGCCCGCCTCTGCAGTGTCACAGAGCGGCCCACGCCTGGCTGAACTGCAAGCACTGCGCTCTTGGCAGGAACAAGTTGCAATCGAGCTAATTTCCGAGCCTCATTGACAATGAAGTGGTTACATGATTACAGGGAACTAAGGCCAACTTACAAAGCAGGGCTTATGTTAGGATGTTCTGCTCCGGATTCCAGCTCTGGGGCCTAGGAGATAAGAGACTGGCTTTGCAAATTTTAAACCAAGGCTTCTGAGATTAGCCTGGGTCTGAAAGAAGTTGACCTGACAGCTCATAAGAATTTATTAAATACCTTTATTGAGGTATAAAGTACAATAAACAACACTTAGCGTGTACAATCTGATCCCTTTTGACCGATGTGTACACCCTTGTAGCCATCACCACAGTCAAGATAACAAACATTTCCTTCTCCCCCAAACTTCCCTGGTGCCCCTCCCCAATCTCCTCTCCATTCCCACGTCACCACTGATCTGGTCTGGTCCCTACAGATTTGTTCCCATTTTCTAAAATTGTTAAGAAGAGTTTTAAAGTGACCTGAAAACCATGTCCAGATAAGACAGAGCTGCCTTCTTAAAACAGGTGGGGTAGCTTCCTGAACCAGCCCAGGTGGGAGCAGAGGCCCCTGGGCCCAGCAATACATTCCTGGAAGTTGCTTCTCACTGTCCTTTGATAAATGAGCCATATGCTAGCCTAGCCATATGCTAGTCACAGGTGGCATGTGACTTCGAAACTTTGCAATAAGAGTTTACCAAGTGAAGCCAAGGGTTTCAGGTGGACAGAGTCGAGGATGAGGGTGGCGAGATGGCCAAGGCACTGATCCTGATGGCCAAGGGCATTCATCTTTGCCAAGATTAGAACCAAAAGGCACGAAGTTCCAACTGAAGCACAAGGAATGTAGGAGGAGGCCCTTACATGCCAATGTCTCTAAACAATGGAGCCAGATTGTAGCAGAAAGAGTGAAATAGCTCCTTGGGGCACTTACTATGATCACTGACTTTTAAAATAATATTCTTATCTTTATGAGTTGAAATAGCCATGGACCAGCCTAAAGGCAGAGGAATCGACTAAAGACATTCTAAATTCTCATCCAGGTTGGTTCAGTCATAAAGAAAGTTTTCAATAAGCCCATGTTTCAATAGAAACACGCTTTGAAGAGTAGCCTACCACATGGGCATTTAAAAGGGTTTGAGCCTAACTTGACAAGCTCCACTTTGAGACTATGGGCAGGAAGTCTTTTGTCAAGAAGGGTCGGCAATGCGCAGGTCCTCTGACGTAGGTTGTGAGTCTGCTACCCCTGGGACATAAAAAGGCACAATTAAAAACTGATGTGATTTACATCAACAAATAAATCAAATCATTCCCATTTCCCCCACCCCAAACATCCTCACTCAAGTCATTAATACTTAATGGATACAATTCTATCATTGAACAAATATCATCTCCCATATCCTCAGAACTTTCAATGATCCAGGGCTACAGGTGATCAATATGGGCTACCGGAAAAATCATTTTGTTTCTCTTCTATAAAACCACATTACAATTACATTGGGAATGAATGTCAAATGAATGGGAAATCAATGCCCAGACAGAAGGGCATCTTTGTGGCCATCTCTATTGGGGCCAACAGAAAGCCAAGGGACCCGGGTTGTGAGTCTGCTACCCCTGGGACATAAAAAGGCATAATTAAAAACTGATGTGATTTACATCAACAAATAAATCAAATCATGCCCATTTCCCCCACCCCTACTCCCACCCCAAACATCCTCGCTCAAGCCATTAATACTTAATGGATACAATTCTATCGTTGAACAAATATCATCTCCCGTATCCTCGGACCTTTCAATGATCCAGGGCTACAGGTGATCAATACGTGCTACCGGAAAAATCATTTTGTTTCTCTTCTATAAAAGCATATTACAATTACTTTGGGAATGAATATCAAATGAATGGTAAATCAATGCTGACATAAGGGCATCCTTTGTGGCCATCTCTATTGGGGCCAATAGAAAGCCAAGTGATCCTTATAAAGACCCTGGGACTCTGTAGTCCTGCCTAGCCAGGTCTTGCCCTGTTGGCCTCTTGTCACTTTCCTGGCCTCTCTTCTCACTGTGTTAGGCCACCTCGTAGCCTGTCGCCTCCTGCTCCACCCAACCAAGCTACACTGGCTAGGGCAAGTTTAAATCACTTTTTAAAAACTGACTTTTGTCAAATGAATATATGTACCCCTTTAAAAACCAGAGACAAACACTTCCAACTCTGTTATTAATTTTTTTGTTATTTTTTTTCTAGTATTTACCTCATTGACTACATATTATGCATCTCCTCTGTCCCGAGTCATCATTTTAAGACATTAGCTACTGATTTCCTACTATATATCAGGTGAGGATTTAGCGCTTTATTTTAAAAAAAATACTTTTATTGATTTCAGAGAGGAAAAGAGAGGGGGAGAGAGAGAGAAACATCAATGATAAGAGAGATTCATTGATTGGCTGCCTCCTGCATGCCCCTACTAGGGATCGAGTCTGCAACCTGGGCATGTGCCCTGACTGGGAATCAAACCGTGACTTCCTGGTTCATAGGTTGACCAACCTGGGCATGTGCCCTGACTAGGAATTGAACTGTGACTTCCTGGTTCATAGGTTGGCGCTCAACCACTGAGTCACACCGGCCGGGCAGGATTTAGCTTTCTTAAGTCACTCCTTTTCTCCACTTCCCTTTTGGTATAGCTATTATTCCTTTTTGTTGTTGTTAAATCAGTATTTAGAAATTACATTCATGACTTTCATACTACTTTCTTGGCAATTTCTCTAACTTGGTCATTTAATCTATTGAAATTTTTGTTTTCTCTATCATAGTTTTTTGTTTCATAGACTTTATTATTATTTGATAGTTCCTTTTTTCACTTTGAAAATAAGAGGGGTAACAATAAACAAACATCTGAGAAGAGATTCAGAAACACATTTATTTTTTTATTTTTGTTGTTAATCCTCATCTGAGGATATTTCCCCCCATTGCTTTTCAGAGAGCGGAAGGGAGGGAGTGAGAAGGCAGGGAAGAGGAAGGGAGGGAGGGAGAGGGCAGTGGGCCGAGGACAGAGGGGAGAGAGAAACTGGGCTGTGAAAGAAACACATTGATTGGATGCCTCTGGACAGCAGGGAGCAAGCCACAACCCAGGTACATGCTCTTGACTGGGAATCGAACCTGAGACCCTTTGGTGCTCAGGTCGGTGCTTAACCATTGAGCACACTAGCCAGAGTGGAGTCATAGACTTTATTTTATTTTTTTATTATTGTCTAAAGTTTTACATATGTCTTCTTTTTCCCCAATTGACTCCCCTCTCCCCCTGCCAGCCATTCCCACCCCAGGCAAGCCCCCACCGCCCCAGTGTCTGTGTCCACTGGTTATGCTAATACGCGTGCATACAAGTCCTTTGGTTGTTCTCTAACTTAAGCTGAATTTTAAAGTACATTTGGATGCATCTAGATAAAGGCAGGAAAAGAGAAAGTCATAGGCCTTTTAGACAGAAAGAATACCACCTGTTAATAACACAAGGAGGATGAGGCAGCCTGGCTTTCCTAAGGTCTGAGGGCAAGTTTGGTATCACTCACTAGAGCCAACGATGCTTATGAAAAGTGGCAGGAGGTGAGGCAGGGAAGTCTAGATCCTGGGTGAGTGTGGGCCAACCCCAAGAGTTCCTGAGGAAGCAAGAGGGCATGGGAGGTGTGTGGGCAGGAGAGTGACGTGGTGAGCTGTAGAAAAATCACCCCGGATGCAGAGATGGGGAGCGAGACAGAAGTGAAGGAGATCAGTTGGGAAGCAAGTATAGCCATCCAGCCACGAGGGAATGGGGACCTGAACTGAGGCAGGGACAAGGAAATGGCCAAGGTGGGCCAGGCCAGAGGTGTCAAGCAGGTCGAGTCTACAAATGTCAGTGATCAATTGATGTTTCAAGTGATGAAAACAGAAGGGTCTAAAACATTCCTGGAATGATTGACTGGGTTGAAGGGTAATTTATGGTCATTTGCTACCACATCCCTGTGAAACTAGCACAAAGGTGAATTAAAACTTGGACTTCTTGTTCCTGGGGTATGAGTTATTTATGGCTGTATTACAAATGACCCTTCTTCTCCATTCTAGTCTTTAGCAGCATGTCATTAAGTTCACTCATGCTCAGAGAGGAGAGGATTAAGACTCTACCCTTTATAAGAACAAGTTTTGAAGAATTTGGGAACATATTGTAAACATTATTGCACTGAGGTAATGGAGCTCCTTGCAGAGGTGCCCAGGACTTGGGCTCTACAACCCTGAAGCTCTGCAAACTGGCTGGGCTGCAGAATCGACTGGTGACCCGGGTGAGGACAGGAGAGGTTCGGAAGGACAGGAGGCTGCAGTCTGAGATTTTAAGGCTTTGGAGCTCAAGCGCAGGCTATGCCAAGTTCTCGGGTGCAGACAGGATGTTGTTTCCAAAGCGGGAGGTTGAACCATATGAAACGACTGACTGTCGGGAGCAGTAGAATATCAGGAGTTTCGTATGGTTCAACCTCCATAATCATGAGTGACAGTCACTGAAGTCTGAGTTTCTGAACTGGACTTCAGGCTAAAGAATCTTGCTTATATGGTCTCTGTCCTCCTAACAGAAGGACTAGCTGGTTTTCTCTTTGCATCTTTCATGTCCCCTCGGCTGTGTGCTCACTGCCTTCAGAAAACCGCTGTCACACGGGAAAACGTGGATCCGGCTGCCTTCGTCGCTGCAAACCTGCTTTGAGCTTTCCTCGTCTGGGCTGGGTCAAACGGCCCCGTGTGATATGGCGTTATCACTCCTAAACGGAGTCAGAAATAACATTTTAAAACCATTTCCTTAGCAAGCCTTTAAATGGCAGCCAATGCATCCCAAGTTAGTGCCTGTACTCCTGTGAGCTCCCGCTAAGCTCACGGTCCCTTTGCCGCAATATTGCCCTAACAGGAAGAGAAGCTTCTCATAGACCAGACACGAAATGAAAATCACCCGAAACCATTACCATAATATCCTTTAGGTCGCATAACGTTATGCACTGACGCAAGCCGCTTCGTCCGTGTCCATCAAAGGCTTTCTAAATGGCACGCGACAGAAGCACCCTGTGGCCGGCATCTATTAACGAGATGAGCAGCCAGGGCGGGCTGCCTCATCACTCCCACTGGCTCCCGGAGGCATCATTAGGGTTGAATTTTTCATGAACACAAACATCTTCTTCTTTGTCCACGGAGCTGTGCTTTGTGCTCGACTATTTCCAGCACGCAACTCAGGAAAACAGGAAAGGGGAGAAGCGAGCCAGATGCTCTGTGAATGCAAGCGATTCTGGGGCTGCTGTAAGCGCCCCCTAAGCACCTACCATGTTGTGGGGGGCTCCTTAGGGTAAACCTCCTTCAACCAGGCCCCCCGAGCAGGTCGGGTGAGGTCTCGGCACTGGCAAGCGATTCTGGGGCTGCTGTAAGCGCCCCCTAAGCGCCTACCATGTTGTGGGGGGGCTCCTTAAGGTAAACCTCCTTCAACCAGGCCCCCCCGAGCAGGTCGGGTGAGGTCTCGGCACTTTCCCCGGAACTGAATCTTTCCTCTCAGGTTTTGGAAGTAGAAAAAAATAGAAAAAGTCCTTCATGTTTAATGCTAAATAGATCTGCTTACTACTCCCTAAGTCTAAGTGACATGGCAGCAATATTTTTTCTGCATCCAACTTGTTCTTCCTCCTGGCTTATCCAGTTGCGTGGTGTCTGGTTTGATCGGCAGTCATGCTTGAAATGCTTTGTCCATGGGATTCATCAGCCATTGTCCCCGGATGAGTTTGACTAAAATATACGTCTAACCAGGCCATCCCCCTTCTTAAAACCTTTCAGTGGTTTCCTGCGCCTACAGAAGGAAGTCCAAGCTCCCTGGCCCAGCCTGCGGGGTCTTTGTGATCTGCCCTGAATAGCCTCCATCTGCATTTCCTGTCTTTCCCATAACAGGCAACCTACACTCCTGACACAATTCTTTTCAATTGCTGACTGTTCTCTACATCTACCCTTCTTTTACATAATCCCCCAACACAATTTCCCCGATTCTCCAGCTGGCTGAAAGAATACTTCAGAAGTTAGGTCAAGCACTCACTACTCCCGCCTGAATAATGAGCCTGCTGTCACCTGTTGCCGGCATGATTGATGGACAGTAGAGGACCTGAGCCCCCTGGCTGCTCCTCCTGCCGTATCCCAGCCAGAACCCTTCAGGTCTCTTTACCCGCTGCCCCCACTGGAGCTCCCTCTATGATAATCCTTCCTTTTTCAGAGTTCTCTCCTTTGCATGTTGTGAGTTTGGGTGTCCTCCTTCCTTCCTGACCATTTTTCACCAATGGCACCCTCTCTTACTTTCCAACTGTCATGAATTTTTAAAAATACATTTTCTTAAATGTATAGGGATTTGTGTGGGGAAACTACAGTGGATGCATATGGCCCTCCTGATCCAGGAGATGTCGTTTTAAAAAAGTGTAACCAGACAATTAGGCAGCATTGACAAGGATGTCCTTGGGTTTCCAGAGCAGACCTACGGAAACTACAAAATTAGCATCCAGCCTATTTCCCGTGAAAGATCCTAGGACTCCAGGGAAGGCCTCTAGGGAAGGGTTGTGTTCTTGGATCCTATTCCTGTCAAGGGTTCACCATTGTGGTGACAATGACTTGATCATTCGGTGACGCTACCATTGGCTGGAACGCATTCAGATTCATAGCGCTGAGAAGCTAAATCAATATCATTGATTGTAAGATGATAAATGATCCTGCGGCACAAGCCCTATACCTGATAATTGCCACTTTATCAAAGGAAGACATCTTTAAACAAGCTTTAATAAGGCTGTTAAATGTTTTGCAGGTAAGAGCTTGAAGTAGTCACCATTATGGAAAGAGGTTGAATTTATTTGCAAACTGATAGGGAGTTGTGTGATACAAGAGAAATTGCCCATGAAAAACAGTACAGATAACAAGAGTACCCACACTGTTCTTACTCTGCCTTCCCTGGTTCCTCTCAGAGGGAGCAATGGACAGCATCTCCCACCATCCACGGGCTCCACTTGTCTGGTTCCTGACCCTATCGAAGGCCACAGTGGCAAGGGTTCCTACGTTTTTTGGAGCTAAGGTACCCATTTGAAGCTATCTGAAAGGAAGGACCAAGGTGGTCTACTTGATCTCCCATTATCTTTGATATCTAAGATGGTGTCTCGGTGTCCTCTTGGCTAAGGACCTTACATCCTCCTGCAAAGACAGTGGAAACAGCATGGATGAAGACCCAGTTCCCATCATGGCACCAAAAGCCATCTGTGACCTGGCCCTTGCCTACATGCCTGAGATTGTCTGCCCGCTTGTGATTCAAGGAAATACCCTACATCCACTCACTTGGAAGTCTACAGGCTGTGAGTCTGTTGTCAGGATTCAGGAGAGAGACGATGAAGGTCTTAACCATCAGTGGTCGTCAGATTGAAGAATCAATGGATTCTAGAGGTGTTCAGGAGTCAGAATCAACTGAGCATGGGGACAACAAGAGTATTCATTGTTTTATTTTCACTACGTACTCATCAGGGCCAGAGTGATGACACCAGCTTTTGAGCTGGCCAGTTCCCAAGTCAGGTAGCAAGTTTGAAGGAAAATAAATTCAACATCAGAAATGTTTGAGAACCCAAGAGTAGAGATGTCTAGCAGACCAATGAAATACAGACCTAGAACATGGGGAAGCTATTTGGTCCTGGGAAGTGGATTGAGAAGTATAAGCATATGCAAATTGAAATGACAGGTCCCCTCATGGATAAGGAATGATTTGGTGGGCCTTTAGGTGTGCATTTTCCATTTTTATAAGTGACTAGTGCTCACTTTGTATCTTCAAGATCTTGAGCTGAGTTAACTGCTCAATTGTGTATAATTTTTTTAAGGAAAAATACATGGTTGCAGAGTTTAAGTTTTTCTCCAAAACGACTTAAAATTTAAGCTGCCAAAGAAGTTCAAAGTCCAGAACCTGAACAGAGCAAAGCAAGGAAATGGAAATGAGGGAAATTCTGTTTCTAGGCACTGCTCTCTTTGCAGTTTTGATATTCACAAGTGGCAAACAATGTGTGGCGTCAGAGGGAGGGAATGATGGTTTATCCAGTGTGCCTAACCTTAGGCTAGGTGTGTGCTATCAAGCAATCCTCCCAGTAACATGGCTCTACGTGGACCATCAATTGATCTGTCAATCAAGCAATCACTCAATCAACAAAAACTTTTTGAACTCTGAGGTCCAGTGCTTGGCCGTATAGAGCAAGACCATCCTAGACTACAGGAGTAGACCAAGTCCCACTAGGACTGGAGGAAGCAGCAACCATGGTTGGCTGCTTCTGTTTCTCTTCTAAGCCCTGAAATTTGCAAGAGCAGGTCAATTATTCCAGAAGTTTCCTGACCCCCAAGAAAAACTCACAGGAGGTTCCCAGAATTACACAGCCTTTGGGAACTTTACCATCCCCTCTCCCATCTCACCCATAACAGCCATGAGCCCATCACCAAGCCATTCCAGATAAATCATCTAAGTAAAAAGAGTGCCCTTTTTATGCAAACGTATTTCACACAAGCCCCTTAGTGATCCTTTCTCCAGGCCAATCCGATTGCTGCCCTCTTCCCCCACCAACCCACAGTCAGCTCAGGGAGAAATTCTGCAGCCACAACAGTGAACCATAAATAATCAGCAAGTTGGGATCATTTAATGCTGATTTTATTGTTCATTTTTACTTTTTACTATGGAGATTTTTGAACACATACAAAAGTAGAGAAACCTGTATAACAAATATAACAAATTCTCATTTTTATTCTTTACTTGCATCCATGCTTTGCCTTTTTTTTAAAGAATTTTTTTAAATTGATTCTTTTTAGAGAGAGAGAGAAGAAGGGAGAGGGAGAGAGAGAGCGAGAGAGAGAGAGCGAGAGAGAGCCAACTGAGCCATAGGCCTTCCTTTACTTTTAAGCAAATTTCAGAGCAGTTATCACTTTACTAGTAAATCATTCAGTATATGTCTCTAAAATACAATGGTTCCTTTATTCGAAGCTTAACCATAATGCTATTATCAACACCAAAAAATTCTCAATAATGATCTCATATCCTCAAGTTTTATTTGTTTCTTTTAGTAAGTGGCACTTTTCTACAAAAACAAGCATTGCATTTCCATCTACTTTCTCTTCCCTCTCCTGGCCCAGAAGCAGCCCCCTAGGCTCAGGTAAACCACCTCCGCCCCAGCTGGGGGCCGTGTCCTCATTTACATCCTTCCCTCCCAGGGACAGTCCTCTGTTCCCTTACTTGAGGCTGTTAAGTACATTTAAGGGAAATTCTGAGCTGCCTCCATAGCTCTCCAGCTGGACAGAAAGTAATTATAACAAATCTGACATTCCAGCTCTGGCTTCAAGATCCCTCCAGGGTATTCATTAGTTTATTTTCATTGTGGACTCTAAACATTGGGTCCTTTACTTAAAAGACATCCTTGGGTTTTGTTTTTTCCAACAGCCCAGCAAGCAAGCCCAAATACTGCAATGCAAATGATTGAGAAGAGCTTGTTAGCAAAAGCCTCCTGTGATCAGGCTGGGAAGCCACTTAAAAAGCAAACTCTACCCAGTGGCCTCATCCACTCAGCAGAGACATTAATGGGGCACCGCGGACATGTATAGCAGCCATTGCATAAGGGTTGCGAGCACAGTGCTCCCAGGGACGGGCCATTCTGGTGGAAAGGTAAGGTGTTTGCACTAATCGGATGACTAGCACTCGCCAGTCCTCACGGGCTAACGGGACAGCTCCCAATCTGGCCTGAGCTTGTTCCTGAAGTCGGTGGGTGGGACTTGTGCCTGGAAGTCTGGGGCCAGCTCTGAAGGGAGAAGTGGTGGGTTTCCAGCTCCAAGCTGTGGGTGGGTTATAATGGAGGGCAGAGCTGTCAGGCAGGGAAGCTGTTCTGAAGATCAGATGCTATCTTCTGAATGTGGGGCCAGGTCAAGGAGGGAAGAGAGCCCTCAGGAGAGCCAGGTTGGGGTGCAAGACAAACTGGCCTCCCCCTTCCCCAGACAGAAACGCCTGCCTGTGACAGGTGTTCCTGTCATTGAATCCACACTGTTGCAAAATCAGCCTCGTGTTATAGGGTGACGTGTGACTACAAGTCCTGGGATGTGGGTGCCTAGCCCTGCTCAGCCCTGGGTGAGGAGTGGGCTCCATAGAGAGTTTCTCAAGACCCAGCACACCTGTGTGCGGAGTTGGGCACCTCTTACCCACACAGGTTTATGTAGCTGAGAAAGTTCCGGAAGGCACGTTCCAAAGTAGAGTTGGATTGAAAACTAAGCAAATCCTATGAAACCAGGTTTCCCATCTTGCTAGAGAAGTCGGGATATTTTTAGTTGTGAGAGAAGCTCAAATTAAAATGTATTAAACAAAACAAAGGCATTCATTGGTTCACATAACCAGAAAGTCCAGAGAGAATATGGCTCCAGGCCTGGCTGAATCAGGGGCTCAAATAACATCTGCAGGAAATTTTCTCTTTCTTTCCTCTTGGGTGTTGGCTTCATTCAGAAATAGGCAAATTTGACCATGAGCAAATCCAAGTTTTTGTTCTGCCAACTTAACATCAGAGGAGAGAGAGAAACTCTATTCTTTTCTAGTTTTTGTTTTTGGTAAGAACTTTCTTGATATACAATTCACATCTTAAACAGTTCACCACCTTAAAGTTCATCCACTTGTGTAGGCCAGTGGTTTTTTAGTATACACACAGAGCTATGCAACCATCATCACAGTCAATCTGAAACATTTTCATCATCCAAAACCCTACATCCTTTAGCAGTCATTCCCCATTTCCCCCCAACTCTCACCCCCAGCCTTAGACAATCACCAATCTACTTCCTGTTTCTACCGATTTGCTTATTTGGGACATTTCATATAAATGAAATCATATAGTATATGGTCTTTTGTGACTGTCTTCTTCCACTTAACATAAGGTTTTCCAGAACATCCATACAGTAGCATCTATCAGTATTTTATGTCTCTTTATTGACTAATAATATTTCCTATTATTTAGGATATTTCCAATATTTTAAACATGGATATATGACATGTTATTTGTCCATTCATTAGTCAGGGGACATTTGAGTTGTTTCTGCTTTTGGCTGTTGTGAATACTGTTGCTGTAAACATTTGCATACGAGTTTTTGTGTGGACCTGTGTTTTCATTTCCCTTGGGTAGATCCCTAGGAGTGAAGTTTCTGGGTCAGATGGTGATTCTATGTTTAACCTTCTGAGGAACTGCTGGACTGTTTTCCATCGTGGGCGCGTCAATTTACATTCCCATCAGCACTGCATGAGCGTTTCCGTGTTTCCACATCCTCACCCACACTTGTTATTATCTGTCATTTTGATTCCCGCCTCCCTAGGGGGCGTTCAGTGGTAGCTCCGTGTGGTTTTCATATGTATTCCCTTGGGAAGGAAAAGGGGTAGGAATAATCCTTTGAGAGGTGAGCATCATTTCAGAGAGGAAGTTTGAACTCAGCATTAGCTGAATATTTATGCAAAAGGGACATTCAAACTAGAAGAGATAGAATTGTCTTGGATTAGTGAATGTAAAAGTTTTCTGCCCTCAGAGGGAAATGACTTTAAAATAGAGGTGGTCGTGTATTATCCCATATGCGTATCATACGTACACACACATCCACACACACATGCACACACACATGCATAAACACACACACACATACATATATGCATGCTCAGAAAATTGCAGACAGGCCTGGATCTTCCCATTGCTTCACCAGGACTCTCCCCACCACACCGCACGCCCATCCTCTGAATCCCTGGGTGGACGCTGCTCCCGGCTGGTATGATGAGCTGGATTTGATTCATTTCTAACCGCGAAGCTCTGAAAGGTAGAAAATTGCATAGGAATAAAAGCCTTGGACGATGACAAAGAGCGAGTGATGATAAATGCTAACTCTTACAGGAGAGAATGTTCCTTGTTTTTCCTGTACGGATCATCGGCTTCCACCGGCCACCGCATGAGTGTGCACTTTGGGTGTCCAGCCTCAGGCATTATGGATGAAGATGTCATGTGCACACTGCAGGGACTGTGGCTCCTCCAAGGCAAAATCAATGCTCAGCTCAACCACCACCTATTAACAGCTGCTGTCCAGTGCCTGCAAGACAGTAAAAACGAATCTGTGATAAGAGGCAGGCTTATCTTCAGGGCCTCAGGTCCAAGGGCGAGGCTGAAGGCAGGAACTCCACCTGGGTTATCAACTGATATTCTACAGTCCCCTGGGTTTCTTAGCAAAAATTAAAAGCACCTGTGGAAGCAGCCATCCCCCCCAGGAGGCGAGGAGCCCCACTCAACCCTGCCTGGCGTTGACCTGGTACAAGTGCGCACTCAACTCTTGCCTAGAACTGCCCCTCCCTTCCCTGCACACTTTCCTGCCACACTGTGGAGAGGATGACTTGAGGATCCCAAGGACTCTTCACGGATAAGCCACCATCTCTGAAGCCTTCCCACCATCTCTGAAGACTGGGAATTCCTGGCTGAGACCCTCAGACTAGGACTGAGGGAGCTCATGGGGTCCCAGACGTTCAGATATGGGCAGATCCAGGCCGTGAGGATGAGATCCATAGCCAGGACAGTGCCTCAGGGTTGTTCCAAGCAGAAAAATCCCAGGACTCCAATTAGCTTTTTTTGCTGCTTCTACTGGATGTTTAGCATTAAGATCTAAACTTGAGTATGTCACTAATTATTTTCATGTTTGTGTTTCAAGAGTTTATTCCCTTTTCCCCTTTGTTTTTAGAAAAACGCTTTAAAATGTCAGTCTGCCCCAGTTGTGCTAAAGGGAAAACCTGTTTCTATTGACTGCGGTGTCTGGAGGCCAAGGAGCAAGCCCGGAGCCTGGGGCTGTGGGAGCTGGGGAGACAGTTGACCATTTCCTGTCATTTCCTGAGACGGGGATGATGCTGGGGGCAGAGGCCGGAACCAGTGACGTTCCATGGCACCAAGTGGTTGAGCGTCAACCCATGAACCTGGAGCATAATCTTGAGAAGAAATCTGAGATGTGGCCGATTAGGAAATCAGGGTAGTCACACCTGTCAGCCATTGCGTAATTCCCTGGCTCCTCCCACTCCCTCCCGCATGCAGGTCCGGGGGCTCTGTAACAGAGATGGCTGATGGAAGTCAGGCCAACATCGTGCCCAGAAGTGGTAAGGGTCTTCCACTCCACAGCGCCGTGGAGACATGGTCTTGTCAATGGGTGTGGGGACAACTGAGGTGTCCATTCTGCCTAGTTCTCCATCACCACCCACCAGCGGGCCTCTCACCCAGGGCCCCGGAGCACTCAGGCCCCCTCTGCTCTGTAGGGCTCAGATGAACACTCTAGGGGACAAGGGTGTCTAGCCCTGGTGGCCCCCACTCTGGCACCACGTTTATCCACCACAATTTGACTTCTCCCCCGTTGTGCAGGGAGGGCCCTTTCCCGAGTCCCTGTCCCGTGTGTTCTGAAATATCCGTCTCCTGATCTAAAGGCACCGAGTGAATCTGCTCGCAAAGGGAAAAGAGGCGTCCCCGACTCCAGCTCCTGAGAGGACCGGGCGGATTCCCGCAGAGCAGGGACCTCAACTCCGCGTCCTCTGGGGAACCAGCTTCACAAGAGCCTATAATTACAGCAACCAGGCGGGGAGACTTGAAGTGATGATTAAGACATGAATGAAAAAGCAAAAGGTCTCATTGTCTTTGTGCTCATTCCCCCTCTTTTTGATGACTACACCAAAAAGCTCTGTTCAGACAATTAGCTTAATTAGCAGATTAGATAAATTAATGGTTTTCTAGTTTCATTCCAGGCCCCAAGCCGTGTGCCCAGCGGTTGGTCATAGCTCAGCAAGGGCACACTTATCCGGCCTGCTTCCTCCTCCCACGGCCTCCTCTTCCGGGAACACTGGCACCCAAGACTGGTCGCGGCAGACAGAGACCGCTGTTCTTTCAACTTTTCTGGGTACGTTAATTTTTTTAATAACAAAAAGTTGGAAATGCAGTTGTAAAAATCAAGCACTAACCCCTCACGTTCAGTAGGAGAAACCAGAGAGCCCCAGTTGCTGAGGGAAAGCTTGCTTCATGGAAGAAGGCCAGCTAACGGGTGTAGATGGACTGCAGACAGAACACGCCGTTTCGCCAGCACCATGAAAACAGTCGACTCGGGCGAGGATTATTCATCGTTGCTGCTGCGTCAGAAGAACGGTTGATGGGGAACTCAAGGTTCATGCAGTGCCGTAGGGCCATCCCACAGATCATTTCCGGTGGGACATTCAGACCGCCATCACCTTCCCTCAACAGTCCAGCTCGGTAGGTGTAGGAAAACAGCTCCACCGATTCAGACCGCCATCACCTTCCCTCAACAGTCCAGCTCCACCATGGGTCATGGTGGCCTTGGATGTGCCCACAGCGGCGAAGGCTTGAGCCACGGCCAATCTGGTCTTGGCAGAACGTCCTGTGACCCTGTCAGCACACAGGATGGGAGGTTGTGAGAAGTTGCCACGAGGCCATCTCCCACTCGCCTCCTATCTCCCCTGGGAGGTGGTCACAGAAAAGTTTCTCGCATCTTCCAGGCTCTGATAAGGCCCGGGGCCTTCTGCTCCACCCCCGTGGCCCCTGGACTCGGACCACGGCTGCGGAATATACCACCGCTCAGCTGCAGCCGGCACGGGCTCCTCAGCCGGGAGCCCACAGTTTGCACGGCAGGCATCCAGCCCCTTCTGTGTCACTGTGGTCCTTTCTGGCGTGTGAGACAGGGGTCATGGGAGCTGGCACCTTCAGCACACTCCCTTCCCCTGTCTGCGCAAGGGACATTGTCAGAATCTAAAGTGGCTTGTATCTTTACTGACCAAACCAGGCAGATCTTAGCCTTGGCCTTGCCCTCTCTGAATTATATCCACTAGACCACCAGGGAGCCTTGGCCTGGCCTTATCTGGTAGGTGAGACCTTGAACGAAAGGGTCAATTGGACAATTACGGTCTCCCAGAGTGGTGTCCTACGGAGCACACAGCATCACCTATGGCAGTGGTTCTCAACCTTGGCTGCACATTAGAATCACCTGGGAATCTTTTTAAAATCCTGATTTCTGGGCCTCGTCCTCCAGAAATGCTGTTTCTTTGTTATGGGGTGGGGCCACAACATTAGTAACAAAGAAACAGAATTTCCGGAGGATGAGGCCCAGAAATCAGGATTTTAAAAAGATTCCCAGGTGATTCTAATGTGCAGCCAAGGTTGAGAACCACTGACCTATGGTGTACGCGAGTCAAAAGCTGTTCAACGTCAACAAGCCAATGTCATCCAGAAAACCTCCCGGGACTGGGGAGAAGGGCCGAGTCTGGAGCAGGGTGGGAGCACAGCCAGGCGGAGGAGGGGCAGGGAGCAGCTGAGCCGTCCAGTATGAATAGCGAGTAAGGTGCCCGCAGGAAGCCCTTCCGTCCAGGCAGGGTATGGAGGGCATTCTTGATGCAGAATTACTAAGGCTCGGCTGGCCTCCAGGATGGGAGCCGCTGAATGCCCTGGGACGTGTGCGCCTGTTTTGTTATGGGTCCTGCCAGGCACAGCGCTCAGGACAGGGTGAGCTTACAGTGCTCCTGTCTCTAATCTAAAAAGGAGCAATGTCTTTATTACAGAAGTCACAGATATAAAAGGCCCCTGCAGCCCTGACCGGTTTGGCTCAGTGGATAGAGCGTCAGCCTGCAGACTGAAGGGTCCCAGGTTCAATTCCGGTCAGGGGCGTGTACCTTGGTTGCGGGCACACCCCCAGTGGGGCGCGTGCAGGAGGCAGCTGATTGATGTTTCTCTCTCATCGATGTTTCTGGTGCTCTATCCCTCTCCCTTCTTCTCTGTAAAAAATCAATAAAAAAAAAATTTTTTTTTTAAAGGGCCCCTACAGTCCCCGGTGAGGGCTAATGGGAGCTGATAGTTACTGATTCTCACCACCACCAGGCACACCACATTCACAGCCTCACAAGCGTCAAGAGGTAGGCACTGTTCTCATCTTCACTTAACAGACGAGGAAACTGAGGCCCAGAAAAGGCGCCCCATCTGCACAGGGTCACTCATTAGCCAAGGAGAGAGCCCGTATTCCAACCAGACGGCCTGGCGTCCAGAGCTGAACCAGGAGGAACCTTTCGGTTTGTAGCAGCTGCAGTTTCCGCGTCCGTGCTGGGAGCCCCAGGGCGCTGCGTTGAACTTACAGGGGTGCTTAACAAATAGCCCATGATTAGATAGATATTTTTTCAGATTTCTCCCTTTTTATAAATAATGCTGGATAAATATCTTTGCAAATAAAGACACCATATTGCTTGGCCAAGAGATGCGTATGTGTTTATACATGTCTATGGCACAATTGCTCTCCGGTAAGGTCTTCTCTAACCTCGTTCCATGCCCTAGCTGGTTTGGCTCAGTGGATAGAGCATCGGTCTGCGGACCCAAGGGTCCCTCCCGGGTTCAATTCTGGCCAGAGACAGGTACCTCGGTTGCCAGGCTCTGGTCAGGGCATGTGCAGGAGGCAACCAATTGATGTGTTTCTCTCCCATCGCTATTTCTCTCTTTCCTTCTTACTCTAAAAATCAAGGGAAAAATATCCTGGGGTGAGGATTAGCAAAAATAATAATAACCTTATTCCAACCAACAGTGTATAAAAATAGCATTTACTGCATATTTGTTCATCTTATATATTGTCCTTTAAAAATACTCACACTTAGATTTAAAAAATGCTTTCTCATTATGGTTTTTATGTATTTCCTCAGTTGCTAAGTTTGGGAATTTTTTTCATTTGTTTATTGGCCATTTGTGGTTCTTTTGTGAATTGCCTATTCACGATCTTTGCTCATTTTTTCTGTTGGAATGTTCCCCTATTCCTTATTGATTTGCAAGAGCCTCCCTTCAATTTTAATGAGAAGTTTAAATCCCCGGCACAGCTGTCGCCATGCTGATGGCTGCAGTTCTTGCAGATCTAATTGTTTCAATAAGTCCCACTAGTGACTCAGAGGCTAATGAAGGTGTAGGTCTGATTGATGCAGCTTAGAAAAAAGACGTAATTAGAAGTTTCCTCTCCCAATCAGAAGAGCCAACTATATTTATCAGTTCAACTTCCTACTTTTCCCCCTATTTTGAAAAATACATTTAAATATATCCCGCTGGTCTTGGCAGGGTGGCGGGGAGGACTTGAGAACCGTGTCTGGCTGTTATATAAGCCTCCAATTAATGTAGGGTCTCATTTCCTCTTTTAGGCTTCATATTTTTGTCTTTAAAGGGGAAGCTTCAGATCTCTTCGGCTCATCTCTGCCTCTGCTGCTTCCAGAACCAGGCCGGAGGACATCACCTAGCAACCAGGGCTCTGCTTATAGACACATAGGCTTCAGGAGAGAAAAATCAGGAGTCGGAATGAAAAGTGCTGGCTTTGAACTAGAGAGCTGTCCCCTAGTGAGATGCAATAGCCAAGAGGTCCTCCCAGAGGAAGCCCAGGGTCCGGAGCCGGGATGCAGAGTTAGGGGTGGGGGGTGCATCAGGTACGGCCTCATCTGGAAGCTTCACTCCCCACCCTGAAGAGTGATAAGAAGCTGAATGCTTTCAACTTGGGTGTAGAAAGGTTTCAACTCCTCTTCCCCTCTACCCCAGAGTGATCTGAGACAGACAGCTTAGTCTCTTGGAATCCCTGCTGCTCCCCAGTTGTCAATAGTGGGGGGCCCACAGGGCCCAAGCTATCACTTCAAACTTTGGGCATGAAGGCTGCAACCTGGGGCTTCAGTCTGATGTTTGGATCTGAGCAGGAATGTGCAAGAGCACTCGCAGTGAGGCGAGGGGGCAATACTGACATCTCCAGGGTGCTCTACATCCATCCTTAGGAGATTCGTGGCCAGAGGTGGGGAAAGCCGGAGTCACTGAGGTTCTGAGGAGGGTGGGGGCTCTGGCTGGCTGGCCTCCGGTGCTGAATCCTACTGGCAAACTGTCCCTCTTTAGTAGTTACAGTATCTTTTCTTGAAACAACCCCCCCCCCCACACACACACACACATACACACACACATACATTCCTCATGAATTCCCACCCTCTTATTTTTCCTTTTGTTTCTCCATGGGACTTGCTCTAGCCAATGGAATATTACTGAACAGGACAGGAACAGAGGTCTTAAAAGTTCTTCTATGGTTTGGCTTGCTCCTCTGCCTTCTGTTACGAAACAATAAGCCCCAGGGAGCCACTGGTCCGAGGAGAATTGAGGAGACATGTATCATACACCAGAACTTGGTGTAGCCTAAACTAGGGCCATCCCAGCCAACCCCCAGGCCTACGAACAAGGACAAATAAAAGGTTGGTTGTTGTCACCAAGAGTCGAGGACTATTTGTTAAGCAGCTTTATTGTAGCAATAGCTGCATAATGCACCGTTCATGACTCCCTACCACTCTTCCCTTCTAGATGTCTTGTAGTTTCTGAAGTCTGGCTGGGCAGCCCCTCCTTCAATTCTGTGAGCTTTATCATATCCTAACAGATTCTTCTCGTGATTACCGGTATTTGGAATTGATTTCTGTGGTTTGTAACCCAGGACCCTGATTGGTAGAGCTCATCCACCAAGTCTCCTCGACAGAATCGCCTGCTCCTTGGCCTGATTTCAGAAGCTTTCTCATATGATCAGAGTGGTCATTTACCCCCCGCCCCCACCTTCCTTTTCTTCTCACACAGCCTCTGCTGCATCCAGCCGAAACAGGTTTGCCCTGGACAATGTCTGGGGGACTGCAGACATTTGCTCTGCCTGGAACATCCTCTTCCCATCTCCAACTGCTGAGGTCCTGTGCACTTTTCAAGGCTCCACTCAACATCACCTCCTCTATGAAGCCTTTCCTGATTTTTCTGGGAGTCCCCTCTCCCCTCTGCAATGCGGGAAGCAGTTGGCCCTTGTCCAGATGGAGCAGACCTTTCTCGATCCTCTTCCCATCTCCAACTGCTGAGGTCCTGTGCACCTTTCAAGGCTCCACTCAATGTCACCTCCTCTATGAAGCCTTCCCTGATTTTTCTGGGAGTCCCCTCTCCCTTCTGCAATGTGGAGCAGTTGGCCCTTGTCCAGATGGAGCAGACCTTTTTCAATAAGCTGCTATGGTTTATTCCCTACAGGGACTCATTGAGGCCACCACTCAGGGGAAGCAGAGACAGCCCAAGCTCTTTTCCGTCGTACTCATTCCTGTTCATCGCTTTCCAGTGGCATTTCCTGACACTCAAGGCCAAGGGCCTCATATTACCTATTTCTGTATCCGTGATGCCACGCTCAGGGTCTAGACCAGGAGTCCTCAAACTACGGCCCGCGGGTCACATGCGGCCCGCCGAAAACATTTATCCGGCCCGCCGGGTGTTTTTGCTGCCGCTGCCTGTCCTGCTTAGCAGCCGACTCATCCCGGGCCCGCAGTGCGCATGTGTGGAATGTCTGAGGGACAGTGAACTGGCCCCTGTTTAAAAAGTTTGAGGACCTCTGGTCTAGACCAAAGGTATTCTCTAAAGAGTAGTTGGTTATGTGAATGCAGGCATAAACAAATGTCCATCTTTTCTAGGATCTTGGGTTAGAACAAGCACACAATAAAAATATAGTACAGGGTGTCCCAGCTGATAGCTCAGTTTTGAAAATAAAATGTTTTCTTAATAAACACTGCCTTTACAATTATTCAAAGTTTGTGTATACATGTGTTGTTGTTTTTTGGGAGGGACACCCTATATTTATAGCCAATGAATGTTTCCCTTGATTCTGAGACAGGACCTGGAGATTATCTTATCTGCCCTGTTCAAGGATGAAGCTGGGTCTGGGGTCAGCCCCTTCCTGCTGCACTTGATGGGGCCCCCTGTGCTCATAGGTCTGATAGCTGTAACCCATGAAACCAAGGCCCAGTGTGGGGGAGCGAGGAGCCAAGTTTACGCAGACAATAAAGGGATGGGTGAGAATTAGAAGCCAGATCTCCAGACTGTCAGTCCTCTATTTCTCACGAGGAGCAGCAGACCAGAGAGGGTCCAGACTGGGTTTTCCCATTGGGTCTTCCTGCACAGCCCATGGATGGGGAGGGAAGCACCATCCCTGTGCCAAACTCCACAGACATGAAGGCTGCTGTTCTGTGCCCGGGAGGATTCTTAAAATAATAGTGCTGCCCGCCTCTGTGGGCTGGAGCCAGCTGTCTCGGTACACTCGGTTCCCGGATAACAATTTCATGCTCTTGTGGCAGTGACTGATGTCGCAGTAACTGGTCAGTCATGCTCACTTCTGTCCTGATAGTCAAGGCTTGATCAGGGAGGGGAGACGCACCATGCAAGGAGCCAGGAGCATATCATGGGATGGAACAGGCAGGACTTTTGGAGCCGGGAAGATCTGAGTTCCAGTCTTGGCTCTGTCTGCCACTTCTTGGCCCTGTGGCTTCTGGTCTCTCATTTGTTCAGTAGGAGTAATGACAGCGCCCACCTCAGGGAGGGGCTGTGCGGTGAGTACTGTGTCTGACCCACCAAGGTGGTTAGTGAGCAGTACCTCACTCTACAGGATCTTTTGATGTTACCCTTACATCTTGAGAGATTGGATATCAAAGTACAACTTTTCCTTTTTTTAAAAATATATACATTTTATTGATTTTTTACAGAGAGGAAGGGAGAGGGATAGAGAGTTAGAAACATCGATGGGAGAGAAACATCGATCAGCTGCCTCCTGCACACGCCCTACTGGGTATGTGCCCGCAACCAAGGTACATGCCCTTGACCGGAATCGAACCCTGGACCTTTCAGTCCACAGGCCAACGCTCTATCCACGGAGCCAAACCGGTTAGGGCTCTTCCTGTGCTTTAAATTCTGCTCTTATGTATTAAATTCACCAATAATGAGTGAGCCAGTAGAAATCCTAGGCCCCCACCATAGACCCCAATAAAAGCAGCAAAATAAACTTTTCTAAGAAAAAAGAAAAAAAAAGGAAGGAAGGAGGGCATCCCCTTGGGTGTTTAGATACCATGGAGAGGACAGGAGCTTTGCCTGAGAGTCTGAGGGACCCAAGTGACTCCTAATGAGCAGGGGTCCCAGGCCGGGGGCTCGCAGGGACAGCAATGAACTTACGGGTGAGGTCAGGCAGCAGCCAGGAGTTGCAGTTGACCTGGTAGAGCAGCACATCGCTGCTGAACTCATCAGGGTCCGAGCGTCCCCCCAGGACCACCATGGTGTCCCCTAGCAGCGCTGAGGCGTGGAAAAGTCGGGGGCGGGGCTGTTGGGGAGACAGGTGGCCTGTCAGAGCCCACAGTCCTCTGCTCACTCTCTCAGCCCACTGGCCACGCTGATTCTCCCTACACCCCAGCACCTACCAGCCCACCCAGTGATCCTTCCTCAGATCTCACCTCCTTCCTCCAGGAAACCTCCCTCCTTCCTCAGCGGGCCCCAGAGCCACCTCCTGTTCCTGCACTCCCACACCCTGTGCTCTGTGAGCTCCGTTACCTGTGGGCCTGGTCCCTGGACAAGCAGACCCCTGGCACCAAGTGCAGGCCCTAGACTGGTTACAAGCTACTCCCCAGGAACTAGCCCAGACTGCTTAAAATGGACGTCACATTTTCATGTAACCTCACCAGCGGGGCTGGGGGCATCTGTGAAGGACTTGGAAATATGTCGGGTGGACGGAAAATGCAATTGTCTCTAACCAGCACATCCAAGGTTGCAAATTCTCCCACACCCCGCTCTTTTGGCCTTGAAGGCAGGAAGTGCAAGGAGCTTCAGAGCCCCAGTTCCAGATGGGGAGGCCAGGAAGGGGGAGGGGCCTGCCAGGGCTGCACCAAGAGCGGGGAGGAACAGAACCCAGGCCTCTGAACTCCTAGTCTAGGATTCCTTCTTCCAAGCCAGGGATGGAAGCAGGGGAGACTTGGGATGTCACAGTTCAGTTCAAGGGACTGTGAAGAAGGGGAAGTAGGAGTCCAGGTTAGAACTAGTCCTGGATCATTGGGATAGGGAGGCCCCCTCCCTTCCACCCACTACATCCATCTGTCAAGACCACCTTTCCTGACCTTTGCCCCCTGAGAAGGGGCCAGCAGGCTCCAGGTTCGGTCAGGACAGTGCAGGGAGTAGAGCTCGGAGGACGGGGCTGCCAGCTCCACATGGAAGCGGAAACCCCCAAACACGTAGAGAGAGTCGGTGGCCTCATGGTAGACGGCAGAATGACCATAGAGACCTGGGCGGTGGGGGGGGCGGGGGAGAGTGAGAACAGAGGCTGGGGAAGGCCTGGGGATCAGGAAGGCCCCCACCTTCCCGGGCTCCCCTTCTCATGACCACAACACCTTCCCAGGCCCTGAGGCCACAGACTCAGGAGCCCTTCCCAACCCCTCTCTCTCCCGTGAGCTCAAGGGATAACCATCAGAGGCTCTGGGGAAGGGAAGAGGGAGACGGGGTGGCCAGAATGTCCTGGGGACAGTGATCAAAGAATAGAAGGAGAGGAAGAGAAAGGAGACTATCTGAGGGATAGTGCTCTTGGGAGAGGAGATGGTGACCAGCATTATTGGACAGGAAGAGGCCAGCTTTTCATGGAGTCAAGGGGAGGGTGTTAGACAGAGAAACTGACTCCTCATTCTCAAGAGATGGTACCTGAGGATCTGGGTAGGGTCAGGGGAAGACAGGGAGGTAACAAGGTGTGAGGGGCAGCGGCCATAGAGCGTGGGGTGGATGAGAGACGCTGTGCTCTCCGGTCCCTAGCCCACCTGTGGGGGGTGTCCCACTCTGCGCTCCGGATACCCAGGTGCCAGTCGCCAGCTGGTACTCGAGCAGCTGCTGGTTGAAGCCATTTTCAGGAGAGTAACCGCCCACCAGGAGCAAAGACAGGCCTCTACGCACAGTGAGGGTGTGACCAGCGACAGCTGGGAGTTCCACAGTCTGAGGGGCCTGAGAGACAGAGGGCAGAGGTCATGGGAGGCCAGAGGTCAGGGGTCATCTTGAGGGTAGAAGTGAGACTCAAAACTCCCCACACTCCGCTTGAACTCGCTAAGGAGATAGTGAGCTGCCCGGGCTGATCAGACCACAGGCCCTCGGCCCGGCCCCGGTCCCAGCAGGTGTGCAGCAGGCCTCTTCCCATGCCTGCCTCTCAGCGTCACCTCTTCAGGCAGCAACAGCCTGTGCTCCTTTGGGAAGCCCTTGCCCCTCTGCTCTCGCTCTGGCTGCGTAGGCTGACTGTACCGCTCCATCCACACAACCCCCCCCCCCACACACACACACACATACACACACACATACATTCCTCATGAATTCCCACCCTCTTATTTTTCCTTTTGTTTCTCCATGGGACTTGCTCTAGCCAATGGAATATTACTGAACAGGACAGGAACAGAGGTCTTAAAAGTTCTTCTATGGTTTGGCTTGCTCCTCTGCCTTCTGTTACGAAACAATAAGCCCCAGGGAGCCACTGGTCCGAGGAGAATTGAGGAGAAATGTATCATACACCTGAACTTGGTGTAGCCTAAACTAGGGCCATCCCAGCCAACCCCCAGGCCTACGAACAAGGACAAATAAAAGGTTGGTTGTTGTCACCAAGAGTCGAGGACTATTTGTTAAGCAGCTTTATTGTAGCAATAGCTGCATAATGCACCGTTCATGACTCCCTACCACTCTTCCCTTCTAGATGTCTTGTAGTTTCTGAAGTCTGGCTGGGCAGCCCCTCCTTCAATTCTGTGAGCTTTATCATATCCTAACAGATTCTTCTCGTGATTACCGGTATTTGGAATTGATTTCTGTGGTTTGTAACCCAGGACCCTGATTGGTAGAGCTCATCCACCAAGTCTCCTCGACAGAATCGCCTGCTCCTTGGCCTGATTTCAGAAGCTTTCTCATATGCCCCCACCTTCCTTTTCTTCTCACACAGCCTCTGCTGCATCCAGCCGAAACAGGTTTGCCCTGGACAATGTCTGGGGGACTGCAGACATTTGCTCTGCCTGGAACATCCTCTTCCCATCTCCAACTGCTGAGGTCCTGTGCACTTTTCAAGGCTCCACTCAACATCACCTCCTCTATGAAGCCTTTCCTGATTTTTCTGGGAGTCCCCTCTCCCCTCTGCAATGCGGGAAGCAGTTGGCCCTTGTCCAGATGGAGCAGACCTTTCTCGATAAGCTGCTATGGTTTATTCCCTACAGGGACTCATTGAGGCCACCACTCAGGGGAAGCAGAGACAGCCCAAGCTCTTTTCCGTCTTACTCATTCCTGTTCATCGCTTTCCAGTGGCATTTCCTGACACTCAAGGCCAAGGGCCTCATATTACCTATTTCTGTATCCGTGATGCCACGCTCAAGGTCTAGACCAAAGGTATTCTCTAAAGAGTAGTTGGTTATGTGAATGCAGGCATAAACAAATGTCCATCTTTTCTAGGATCTTGGGTTAGAACAAGCACACAATAAAATATAGTACAGGGTGTCCCAGCTGATAGCTCAATTTTGAAAATAAAATGTTTTTTTAATAAACATTGCCTTTACAATTATTCAAAGTTTGTGTATACATGTGTTGTTGTTTTTTGGGAGGGACACCCTATATTTATAGCCAATGAATGTTTCCCTTGATTCTGAGACAGGACCTGGAGATTATCTTATCTGCCCTGTTCAAGGATGAAGCTGGGTCTGGGGTCAGCCCCTTCCTACTGCACTTGATGGGACCCCCTGTGTTCATAGGTCCAATTCCTGTAACCCATGAAACCAAGGTCCAGTGTGGGGGAGCGAGGAGCCAAGTTCACGCAGACAATAAAGGGATGGGTGAGAATTAGAAGCCAGATCTCCAGACTGTCAGTCCTCTATTTCTCACGAGGAGCAGCAGACGAGAGAGGGTCCAGACTGGGTTTTCCCATTGGGTCTTCCTGCACAGCCCATGGATGGGGAGGGAAGCACCATCCCTGTGCCAAACTCCACAGACATGAAGGCTGCTGTTCTGTGCCCGGGAGGATTCTTAAAATAATAGTGCTGCCCGCCTCTGTGGGCTGGAGCCAGCTGTCTCGGTACACTCGGTTCCCGGATGACAATTTCATGCTCTTGTGGCAGTGACTGATGTCGCAGTAACTGGTCAGTCATGCTCACTTCTGTCCTGATAGTCAAGGCTTGATCAGGGAGGGGAGACGCACCATGCAAGGAGCCAGGAGCATATCATGGGATGGAACAGGCAGGACTTTTGGAGCCGGGAAGATCTGAGTTCCAGTCTTGGCTCTGTCTGCCACCTCTTGGCCCTGTGGCTTCTGGTCTCTCATTTGTTCAGTAGGAGTAATGACAGCGCCCACCTCAGGGAGGGGCTGTGCGGTGAGTACTGTGTCTGACCCACCAAGGTGGTTAGTGAGCAGTACCTCACTCTACAGGATCTTTTGATGTTACCCTTACATCTTGAGAGATTGGATATCAAAGTACAACTTTTCCTTTTTTTAAAAATATATACATTTTATTGATTTTTTACAGAGAGGAAGGGAGAGGGATAGAGAGTTAGAAACATCGATGGGAGAGAAACATCGATCAGCTGCCTCCTGCACACGCCCTACTGGGTATGTGCCCGCAACCAAGGTACATGCCCTTGACCGGAATCGACCCCTGGACCTTTCAGTCCACAGGCCAACGCTCTATCCACGGAGCCAAACCGGGTAGGGCCAAAGTACAACTTTTCTTGAAAAATCAGGTCTCCAGCCCTGATGGTGACTCCATCAGTGCACCACAGTCCTCGCATGCCCCTATTGCGTCCCTGTCATTAGTGCCAAGTGACCCTTTACATTGTGTTTTTTCTTAGAGTAAATTAGATTTTTCTAATTCCTTTGCAGCCCCTCAATTGTGTTCTCACCTTCCTGACTTCTGTCAGCATTTGAGCTTTTGTTACTTGCACATCAGCTTACCCCGATTCAGTTCTTCGGAGACACCAGGAAACCATCCTGCGTCATGTCCTGTCCTCTCTCCTGTGCGCTAACCCTGCTGGAGGGCTGAAGACACCGGCTCTCCTTCAGACAAGCCTTGTCAAATTGTGGCTCTAACGCTTAGTGTTGTGACCTCAGACAACTGCCTCGACCTCTCCGGCCTCTGCTTCCTCATCTGGCAGAGGACTCCAGGTCATTCAGGCACCTAGACAGTTAGCCAAAGCCAACTCAATGGCCAGTTCACCCAGCGTGCTGAGAGCCCGGCTGCCAAATGAACAATCCACCCAATCACTTGAGGCTTTGAAGTATTCTGTTCTCATCAACCAGCTTTCATCTTGTCTCCATAACAGGATTTTACTGAATATTTGACTATTGTCTCCCCCAGCTCCCAGCTGCTGCAGCTGAAGATCAAGGGGGGTTGGGGGGGGGGGCGCATAGGAGAATACATTCATGAGACTGTGCTCTTGGTTATGGAGACTCGTAAAAATTTGTTATCCTTATGACCAAGAAAACATGAATGAAGGATATGTTCATAAGAATCCTCCTTATTAAAGAATATATTACACTTCCTTCTTCCCCGCTCTCCCCTCTCTCCACCCTTTGGCTCCCGTGGCGGCAGCAGGAAATGGAACAAGACTCACTGGGCTTCCGCTTGCTGTTTTAAAGGCAAAATGAAAACTGGTAAACGAGAACTAAATACTTACACAAAACAAGGAAATTTTTCAAAGTTGCCATTCAGCCAATTGGGAAATACACTAGGACTTTACTCATAGGAGCATTGGGAGCACTAAATGAGCTAATGATTCAAAGGTCCCTGGACAGCACTCGTAAACAGCAACTATTGCTGCGCTCGGAAGGACACCGTCCCCCAGCTTGTCACCAAACTACAACCTGAGTCACCTAACTCCTCCTCCGCCCCGCCCTCAAGTCCAGTCAAAACCAAGATCTGCCCGCGTCAAGGTGACTGAAAGAGACCCCCAAGAGTCTGCGGAGGAGGGAATGAGGAGTCTCCTGAGAGTTAAGCCAGGAATCAGCTCATGACCAATAGAACAGAAGCCGGAGGACAAGCCCCAGGCCTTCACTGGAGATGGGGGTCCCCGGATGGACGCTCATGAACCAGGGGAGCCTGAAGGAGGTCTGCGGTTGCACCTGAGCGGGGCCTGCCCTCCCCCTGCCCAGGAGGAGCTGTAGCCATTCCAAGTACCCATGACACAGTGATAGCCCTGCATGCCAAGTTCATGTTCACCATGCCACCTTCGGATACTTTGGCTTCCAGGGGAGCGGTGCCTCTGGGAAGAAAATGTGCTCACCCCACTGGTGTGACACTCCAGACTGCTTGGAATTAGTAAATTTTCCTTCTGGTTTGTTCTCGGGTCCCTCGGTGGTTATGTTTATTCAAGCATCCAATAACTCGGGGCATGAAAAGATTGAATTTCTGCGCTTATGTGGCTGAAGAGTGACTCATTCTCTAAGGTCAGCATCCCCTGATGGGGGCCTCTCTGCATGGCCAGTACCCAGACTCTATTGAGACTTGGGTTCTTCCCACTGGCAGCCTCAGGTGCCTCAACAGGACATCAGAAGGTCGGATGCAGTCCTGCTGCCGAAGACAATCAGGTTTGAAGTTCCCCGAGAGGCACCGGCAAATTCTGCTCTTGATCAGGACTTATGGCCTTTCCTAATATTGTTGGAGAGGAAGGGGGAAAGTTCCTCCCCATATTAGCCTTAAAATCTAATTGAGGAAAATTCTGTTGCCTAGACAATGGCATATTAAATTGTTCAGCAAATGCAAGAACTTATAAAAAATTGTCTCTGATCTATAGAACTAGGGGACAATAATAAATCACCCAGGATTTGTAGCCACGCTTACAATATATCAGGCTCAGAAATTGCATTAGCATGTAGATGCGCTGGGCGGAGGGCTGCCGGCCCCTGAGGCAATAGGACGATGCGGCAGAGCAGTCTGCCTTCTTGTGGTCCTGGGTGTGTCTCTGAGCACAGGGCCAAGAGCAGGAGCAGGGAAGGGAGACAATGTAGGTGTCAAGCCTACTCATGACCTACTTGGCTCAGCACAGGGCTGGTCAACATCTCTTTGAACCCTCAGTCCGTGCCCATGGTAAATCTTTTGCTGTTTTGTTTTTGTTTTAATCTCCCTTATATTAAGTTTCTTAGGGTGGCCAACAAGAGGAGCCCGTTCTGGCTAGCTCAAACAGAAAGCAGCACTTGCGGTGTCACACTGCTGGATGCCACAGAGTGAAAAGGAAAGCCAGCCCACCCAAGGCTGGAGAAGGGCAGGGGCCAAGGGCAGGTCTGTGGACTCGGCAGCAGGTTTGCTGACCGCCTCTCGGGTGTACTGGCGTGACCATGACTCAGCAACCCAAGGTCTAGGTCCTTCAGTTCAAGGTCAGAGAATGTGATAGATTCAGCCTCGACTGGGTTCTCCCCTAGAGCTGTCAGGAACGGTCACAGAGGTGGAAACACGCAGTGCAGACAAAACCCACAAGGGCTCATCCATGCGGGATTTGTGAGCTGGTCCCAGGGTGGCAGGGTCCCAGGGTGGTAGGATAGGTGCAAAGTCAGCAGCCTATCTCCTTGAGTTTCTCCCAGGCATCTCTGTCCCAGGGACCAAGCGTGTTCATCGGGGCATTTATTCAAGGGCAGCAGAGACTGTGGCCTCTGAAACTAATCAAGGTATGATTATTTGACCCAGGGGCCTTAGGGCACCAGCAGCAAGTAATATATCTGTTGCCAAACTTGTGTATCTGTTCTGTCGTTGTCAGTCAGTATTCAGGTGGCTGAGTCAGCTTACCTGGAGCTTGTCCCTTTCTGGAGACTGTACTAAGGTCTCTAGATGATCTTCAACCCCTGAAGTACTCTGGTATTTTGCTGAGTTGCCCCAAGTGCTTCATCATGGGCCACATGGGCTGACTTCAAGTTGACAACAAGAGGTAGATTAGTGGACTGTGTTTGTTCCTCCATGTAAAAGGCTCACCAGCATCCCATACTGGGGTCAGGGGACTCTCACTTCATCCCACCCCAGCTCAACTCAGCTGGTTCCACACATACAGCTCTGGTACCTTATAGCCCATTCCTAATGCTCATTTGTGCATTAATGAAAGTGGCTAGCAAACTTTGTGCTCACTGTGCTAGACTATGCTAGATACTTTGCATGAACAATCTCACTCAATTCTCACAGCAACCAGATGAAAATGACTGTTTTTCTTTATCTCGCCTCATTTCACAAGTGAGAAAATTGAAGTGCAGAAAGATGTCACAACTTGCCCAAAAATCACACCTAGCAAGTGACGAAACCGGATTTGGACCAGGACAACCTGACTCCAGATCTAAATGTTTAATCTCTGTGCTACTGCTCTTCTGGTTGTAAGCAACAGAAAAAAACGAAACAACAACAACAACAAAAACACCTCTAGCTGGCTGCTCCATTCATCTATTGTTGCATATCCAGCCACTCCACATTGAGCAGCTTATGCCAACAGCAAGCATCTGTTTTGCTCACAAATCTGCGACCGGGGCCAGGCTCAGTAGAGACAGGTTGTCTCTGCTCCACGTGGCATCACCTGGGACAACTGGATTGAGGCGGGAGGAGCCACTTGCCGAAGGGCTCAGACATGTTGCTGAGATGGTGCTGGTTGTGGGTTCCTCTCTACATGAGCCTCTCCATGGGCAGCTTGGGTTTCCCCTCAACATGGCAGCTGGGTCCCAAAGCAAGCACTCCATGGAAAAGAAAGTGTGAGTTGCCAGTTTCTTAAGGCCGAGGCCTGGAAAGTGACACAATGTACCCTCCGCTCACTGTAGGATTTACCTTTCCTGGAGCTTCCAGAGTGCGTTGGTTGAAGATGACTGTTTAGCAAGTATTCACTTCCACCTCACATCTCCATAGGAGGTGTGTACTGCCCTGATCCACTGATGTTGGGCTAGGTCATGTGACTTATTTTTTACCTCATGGTAGGTATGTTCTCCGCTCTTGAACTTTGTATTTGGCCGTGTTATTGGCTATGACCAATGGGATGCTAGCAGATGTGACATGAGCAGAGGCTTGAAATATGCTTGTGAGGTTGTGCTTTTTTAAGAAGAGCACCCAAGGGTAGCTCAGTGGTTCCAGAAAAATGGAAAATTTAATGGAGCAGCATTAAACCTAACTGTGAGCTCTAGCCAAGTCCTGGTGAGCCCAGCTTAGATCCAATGACCTGCAGACATAAGAGAGAAAAATAAATGCTTACTGTTGGAGCCCACTGAGGCCTGGATAGTTTGTTATGCAGCATTATTGTGGCAAGAGCTAACCGATACAATAACCAATGTTGGAACTTTCCTGTCCTTGACCCTCTTTATAAGTGCCTACTCCAAAACCTGGATAAAATCTTAAATTTGTCTTTGTCAGATTTCAGTATTTCAATCTCTCTTAATTCGTTTAAAGAAAGTTTTTTAACGAATTGACTAAACCAAGAGATTACTTAAGAATTTCATTTAAAAACAATGAGGAAAAGAGGGGTTGGCTGTATTCTTTGTTGGTGGTGTAGAGTGATCAAAGCCAGCTGGCTTAAAAATGATTCTGAACTTTGAAAGAAGCTGGAAAAAAAATGAAAACCAACATTGAAATGACAGTGCATCTGAAAGGAGCCAGAATTTATTGCTGGGATAATAAATTGGAGCTTTCTGGAAGGAAAATCTAGCCAAAAATGACCAAAAAAAAGTGACCCAAAACAACAAGTATTTTAAAGACCAAGCTTCAGGGGAAAGCTTACGCGATTGATTTACAGACTTCTTTGTCAAGTCCCCTTTCACTGGGTGCAGATCCCTGTAGAATATAAAATTCTACAGAAACAAATCCGCCTTTGCCCAAACAAGTAGACACAGGAAGCGTTATTTACATTTGCCTTTCAGAACACCCGGTGGGAGAAGCTTCGGAAGGCTGATTTCTGGTCACTGGCTTCTGCTAGAATCCACAAGGATTACGCTCATCTTTGCGCTTATTCTAGGGCACATAGAGCTGAACGCCGCCGCAGCTCTCCGGGAGGGAAAAGGAACGCCTCTGGGATTACACTGTGTCCTAACAAGCACTTGGAAGCTTTCAAAAGTGTCAGTGGTAGCAAAACAGAACTAGCCAACTGCATTCTGGAAGGAATAAGAAAACAGATCCAAATTCAGAGGACACATATGGATCACCTACTGTGTGCCGGGGAATGGCGCCCCAGGTAGCATATACCCCGTCTTTTACCAACAGCAAAGCCAATATTTAGAGACCGCTTGTCTGATGTCCCAGGGGCTGATACGTTTCTCTCTTCCTTGCCCAACAAAGTGTTAGAAAGATACTCCTTAGTCACTGAATGCACTAAATTAGCCCACAGCAGACAGACAATGTAGACATTGTGTGTGTGTGTGTGTGTTTGTGTGTGTGTGTGTGAGATCTTTTGGTCCAGGGAAGAGAGAGTCTTGGACAAATCATCCTTCACCAGGCTTTTACTTTATTCAAGTTTTTGGGTCGTAATGATGTTTAATTATCAAGGAAATTATTATTGCTATCGGGGAGATAGTACTAGCTAGAACTCGACTGTTTAGGATAATAATGCACTATGTACATCTCACTTAATCCTCATATATCCCCAATCATTACTTTCCCAGTTTTCCTGCCAATTTCCTTGTTTTTATAGATCAGGGAACTGAGGCTAGAAAAGCAACCAACTTCAGGGGCTTCCACCGCTAGTGAGTCATAGGCTGGAACTGGAACCCAGGTCTACTGAATGGCAAGGTCCCTGCTCTAAACCTCCTCCCTAAAATGACCCTAACTCAGCCCAAATGAATTTGTTTATTGGACAATCGCATGTTCTCTCCTGATAGAGACAGCCCGTTGCTTTATGCAAGTGTGTGTGCATTCTGGTCAGGTAGTGGGTAGGGAGGAACGCACAATGAAAGATACACATCTATTGGAGGGAAATGGACTATAAACCGTGTGTTTATCTTTTCTGGTTAAAAAAAACAACAACTTCATAATCAATATCACATCTGTAAGCAAGAGTGAGACACAAAACTTGATTGTTGTAGATCTGCACTTATGTCTATCTTATGCACAGTGTAGGGCAAGGATGTCAAACTCAAAGGCTAACACAGGCCAAATAAACAAGGGCCACAAGTTTGACATGCTTGGTGTAGGGGGATGGCAGCAGCTCTCACAGTGAAAACAAGGGTGAGGAAGGAATAGGTATTAACAGGAGGAAGAGCAAGAAGGAGGCTTCAGGCTCAGCCAGTGTGGCTCAGTGGTTGAGCGTCAACCTACGAACCAGGAGCTCACGGAATTCCCAGTAGTCAGGGCACATGCCTGGGTTGCGGGCTAGATCCCCAGTAGGGGGCATGCAGGAGGCAGCCAATCAATGTTTCCCATTGATGTTTCTCTCTCTCCCTCTCCCTTCCTCTCTCTCTAAAATCAGTAAAAACATACTTTAAAAAGAAAAAGCTGGAGACCCAACTTTCTACCTAATGGGTAGAATGGAGAATTAGCACTGATATAGTCCCAGGGTTCGGAGGGAGCTGTGTGGAGGAACTATAGGTTTTGTGTAGATACCAATCCATTTCCCTCACTCATCAGACTGGAGTAAAGCCAGGTTAATTAGTCCCTCCAAACCTCAGTTTCTCCACCTGAGTCATGGTTATGATTCATACCGATCTTGCAAGGTTTACTCAAGGTTTGAAAATATTGTATGTTAAGGCCTGACAGTGTAATATGTGTACAATTAGAGTTCATGTGGTAGCTGCTGGTGATAGAAGTAATAGTGACAGGAGACGTTGAGATTTCTTAATCTGGCTTTGATCGTTCTGTAAACGAGACGGGGAGACCTGGGCCCAGAATGAGTGCTAGCAGGAACGCCCGTTATCAGCGGGTTTGAGGGCGCCTCGTCAGAAGATGTGGGGAACCCCCAGAGAGGCCGTTCCAATCAATACACTAACATTTGCTCTGTCCTTGAGCCTCACCCCCATGTTGACACAAGTGGCCATTAGAGGACACGATGAGCCGCCGCCGAAGTAATGGGCTGGAAGGAGGCGGCAGCACGCTGGGTGGCCCCTGAGGAGCCGGGGCGCACGTCAATTGCAGGCTGCATTAATGGTGGAGGGCAGGGGCATTATCACTTCGGGACCCACCCAGCTCAATGAGGAAGTTGCCTCACGGTCTCAAGCGCTTCTCGTTGGCCTCAACAGCAAGTGCCCCGCCAGCAGCATTTCACTGTCCAATTCATGCTGTGACCGCCTTTTATCTAGAGAGCGGGGAGGGCCATGAAACCAACCGAGTAGGCTGGTCAGTCGTTAGTGAACTCGAGCAGAAGTTCAGCCCCTGCAATTCTAACTCAGAGCTCTTTCTGCTCCTTTCTGAAAGTGGCCAAAGGATAACTAAAAGAAGGGTCCCGCCTGCCTTCTGGGTGGCCACGACTCGCTTGTGCGGCTGACTTTTTGTCTGGATTGAAGAGACTAACAGAGGGTTATGTACATTATAGTTTGTCCACATAAGCGGATACTGCGCAGTCGTTAAAAACAGCGCTGGAATGCGCCATAGACTATTAAGACCACAAAATATTAACTGACACAAGCTACAAAACCGTATGCCCGGTAGCAGTCCGTGTGTGTAAGGACGAGAACGTGCACACGCTCACCCTGAAGTGGGGAGGGTGCGCCCACAGTGATGGACACCCCATCCCTGTGCCCAGGTCCTCTCCACGTGGCTGACGACAATGAGAACAACTTGTTTCTGGTAAGGGGCAGGTGGGAGTCTTTCCTCTCCTTCTTCATGACTATCTGTACTCTCCGCATTCTCTTCACCCAATATAGGCTGTTTGTGTTGTTTTAAGAGTGCTACAAACACGCAGTCCAGCATCCGCTACTGGTTTCTAAAACGCTGACAGTGTGGGGGGAAGTTCATAAAATGCAGTGCGTTCACACCATGGAACGTTCACCGGCACTGAGATGTCATTCTGAAGAGTCTCTAACACCACTGAGATGAGCCCTTCCGACGCCCTCCAGTCCTTCCCTCCTATACTGGGCTGAACCCCATCAGAACTCGGGTTCCCGCAGGTGCCCTGGCTCCTGGGGAGCCGATGTTGCTGCTCCCACTTGCCTGTCTCCGGCCGCTGAGCTGACACCTGCTGCTCCCTCCTCTGCAAGACCCTGTGGGCCTCTGAGCTTCGGAAATAAACCCCTTTCTGCTTAAAATCGAAACACGTGTAGGGGAGCAACGTGTTACCATGATTTTCTTTCTAAAAAGAGGAACTCTACCTACGGGCTTATATGGCGCTGCTGAAAAGAAAGCCGTCTACAGAGAAGGGCTGAAATGGAGTGCCGCTGAAGTGTGGCACTGCTGTCTTTGGGTGCCAGGATCATGGCGGACGCTCCTTTCTTATGCTTCTGTATCTTTCACAGCTCCTCTAGCGCGAGTACGTGTTACTTTTAAAAACGTAACTCTTGCCCGGCCAGTGTGGCTCAGTGGTTGAGCATCAATTGACCTATGAACCACGAGGTCATGGTTCGATTCCCAGTCAGGGCACATGCCCAGGTTGGGGGCTCAATCCCCAGTATGGGGCGTGCAGGAGGCAGCCAATCAATGATTCTCTCTCACCATTGATGTTTGTATCTCTCTCTCTCTCTCCCTTCCTCTTTGAAATCAATAAAAATATATTTAAAAACTTAACTCTTTATAAGAAAGAGCAACTGTCACTGGATTCTCTCCACAGAAGGGCAAAGGGGATTCTGTGGTCTCCTCCATCCACCTGTGCGTCTCTACGCGCTAGACCGGAAGCCTCTCCTCTGCTCTTCTTTGACACCCCTTTTCTCCCACTGCCTCTTTTCTTCCTTTTTTTTTACTTAATATTCATAGACACATCTCATTTTCCAGATCCTTTCCTTCCTCCAAACCCTCCATCTGAGATTAATTAATGATAAGTCATAATCACGGTAAATGATGCTTAGCATAGTGACGATCACAGTACAATCACACAAGTGGAGACCTCTGGCCCAGGTTGAAGAAGTGGCTGGTTTATTCTGCATCCTGCATCCCTGGAAGGAAGCAAACTTTTGTCCTTTTCCACCTGGAGCTGTCAAGCGGGATTGAGTGAAGGCCGCACACAGGAAGGCGTCTTCATTCAGAACATTCAGCTGGGAGTGTGGCGAGGGCCGCCCCGGCAGCTACAGCTTGCATCCGTCCAACCACCGCGCCAGGGTGTCGGAGTACTGGCAGTTCAGGGTCCAGGAGGGCCTGCGGAGAGGACCGCCAGGGAGTCGGAGCTCAAGTTCTCCAGGGATCCAGCCCCCATGGGCCCCTTTACACCGCGCCCTGTCCCCTGGGGCACTGGAGCAGGCTACTCCTGCTGTGGGCATATTTCTCAAGGCTCTTGTGCATCTCAAGTGTGTCTCTGGCTGCCGCCCCCACACCCTAACATGCTGGTGCTCCCTATGCTCGAATGCTCACCCCTGAGTCCCCAAACCCTGCAACAAACACACCTCTTTCCATAAATCCCACACCGCGAGGTGGGGAGGAGGAACTGTGAACGGAAAGACTCCTCCCAACCCTGCAAGGTCGGCATTTTTAACTTCTCTGAAGTGAGCATCAGAGTTCTGGGACTGGCGCAGTGTCATGGAGCACTTGGCAGACCCCAGATCTGACATGGGAACCCTTGTGCCCTGGGCCAGGGCCTCCTTCACCTTTCCATGCGCCTGCCTTACCTCACCTTCCAAACTCCTAGCAGCCCCTCCACTTGCCCAGGTCCGCTGCACTGCGCTTCTCTAACCTCTATCCTGGCGCCCCTGGAAGTGATCCCCCTATTCCCAGCTCCTGCGGAGAGGACAGTCAGGGAGTCAGAGCTCAGGTTCTCCAGGGATCCAGTCCCCACAACCCAGGTCCTCCTATCCCAACCCAGAAACTGTGGGTGTCCCCAGGCCAGCTGCAGGCCATTAGGAATTCTGTCGGGCAGGCCTCCATGAGTCCTCCGGGGTCCTTGGTCCCAGAATCGAAGGGGAGACTCTGGCTCCTGCCCCTCATGGATATAATAAAGCAGCAGGGGAAACACACAGGCTCTCAGAAATCTCAAGGCTCTCCCCGAGCCGGGCAGGCATTGCAGAAGAGACTCCTGCGGCATGCGGGGTCTTGGTCTCCTCCCTTCCTGTCTGCCCCAGCTCGGCAGAGCTGCTGACCTGAGCTTTGGGAAGGACGTGGCTGCTGATTAGCTCAATAAGAGCTCACGTCCCTGGGAATTCTGAGCAAGCGAGAAGGCCTTGATCAGCCTGACCCGGCATCTCTCTACTTAGCGCTATACCGTACAGATGGTTTCAGCTCATTAGTGCTCGCCCCAGAGGGTCAGCCAAGCTTCCAAGTTCATTGGAAAGTCAAGGCGAGGTATGCAAGCTATGTTAAACACTCAGAAGACAGCTCCCATTAGTAAGGGGACTCCCACCTAAAACACAATTAAATCACGGATTCGTGGTGTTGAGACCCCCCCACCCCGCCACTAGCCATTTGAAAAATATAAAGTGGAATCCCTACCTCACTTCTTATACCCGAATAAATTCCAAGAAGGCCGAAATTTAAGAATGAAAACATGACAATTCTATTTTGTAACTGAATTAACAAAAACTCAATGTGAGATTCAGTTTGCGCCAGCCACTGTTTTAATACAGAAGAAAATATGGCTCCATTTCTCTACGGTCTTGGAGCCTGGAAAACTTTCTAACAAGGACGTCCCACAAAAACTCAAGCCACACACACAAGGAAAGATGGAGGGATTTGATTCTGTGAAAATGTTAAACTCCTGGATGATGAAAATACCGTAAGTCAAGTCAAAAGATAAAGAACAAACCTGAGGAAAAAAACCAGTTCACAAAGATATGATGGACAAAGGTGTCATGACCCTAATCTATGAAGGATATGTGTAAAAGCAATAAAAAGAAAACAATGTTATCCCAATAGAAAAACTGGCTAAGAACACGGATCAGCAGAGCAGCTCAGAGGAAATGGCTAAGACAGACTGAGAAGATGCCCAATTTATTTTACGTTTTAAAGATGCAAAGCAAAACAGAACGCTGTTTCACAGGCCACAACTGCCGAAAACCACACAAGTTGAAATGCTGCAGGCTAATGAGCCGGGGGAGCACGGCCCCCTCACGCAGTGCAGCTGGAGGTACGCCCTCTCTGGAGCCAATTTAACAATTTGTCTCCAACGTTTCAATGCGCCGAGCGGTCCCGGCGGGTCTTCTGCAAGGGATTTCCATAGAACACGCTTGAAAGAACATAAAAATTCCGAGAGCAAGATGCTCATGTGGACTTGTTGGGAACAGCAGCAGGAACCAAATGGAACAACCTCACTGCTTCTGATGGGGACTGGCAGACGAGCCCCGAGCAGTGGTCACAGTGATAGCAGGGGCTGCTCGGGAGAGGTTCGCCAGGATGGGCAAGCTCTGCTCATACGTGAAAAAAGCTGGGTGCCGTCAGCGCACGCCCTGGGATGCCGCGTGGATTTGGAAATACCTTTGCGATCGTTTTTCTCTGGTTCACGGGACATGGTAACTGGGTGGCCTTCGGGAGGCTGCTGGTACGTTTATTTTTCAGTTTAAAATATGTCTGTGTTATTTTATTTTCATAAATTAAAAATAAAACTGGCTTCTGGATGACGGCTTCAAATGCAGCTTTGGTCTTTCAAGGGGCACGAGGGGGCACCTATGACGTGCCAGGCATAGAGCTAGATGCTGGAGATACGGAGACACGAAGGAGGCAAAAATGTCTGGCTGAACTCAGCTCCCAAAGAGACAGCCAACAGCTAAAAACAAAAGCCCTGACCTCTGAGATGGGCAAGAGACTGGACAAGATCTTCAGAGCGTACAGGGCCCATGGGCTATGGGAAGGAACACCACGCAGGCTCCTACAAGTGCAACACGTCCCCCTGCGGATCTGCCCCTGCTCCACTCCTGCCCCTGCTCAGGAGACCCGGGTAGGCCCCACAGGAGAACAGCACAGACCCTCCAGCTGCTTTGTACTTGACGAGAGCATAGGTCCTCTCTGCAGACCATCCCCAGCGCTTTAGAAGCTGAAGCTTGGAAAAGCACAGAGTCGCCATCCATTCTAGCACCATGGCCAGAATTTCAATCACTCCTGACAAATGTATAAGAAAAAGCCAGATAACCCAATAGAAAACACCCTAAGGGGATATCATAAAACGCCAAAGAAGATAAGACAAATTTGCTATTCACCTTTCAAATGGCAAGGATTTTATAATTGGTGAGAGTGTAGTCAACGGGTATTTCACTCAAGTATTAATATTCGTGTAAATTGGTACAGGCTTGCTGGACAGTCACTTCACAACATGCATCCAGGATCTTTGAAAGTATTCAAAAACCCTTGTGGGAATACACGTGAAAGAGATAATCAGGGATATACACAGAGATTTATTACAAGGATGTTCATCCTGTATAACCCTACACAAGATTTGAGTGGCGGCTGGGGCGGGAGGATGTTCAACTTAAGACAATTTGACTGATAATGATCTCCTTCCTTCTGTGGCCTTGGGGTTGTAGGACGCAATGGTGTTGTTCTGCTTAACTTGGCGAGGAGGATCCCACTAGTTTGGGACTGCAGATGTGCAGCCAAAACTAGACCGAGAGTAAGATGAAATCTTAATTAAGGTAAAGGTCTTTAATACAGAATAGGTAAAGATGGGCCACTTACCATGCTCCCATTCCTTGCTTTCCTTTTACAATTCTCTTGGCACACTCGATTGTCTTATTTAAATTTGGATTCAGTAAAGCTGTGGAGAAAATGAAGTGGAATGATACCCAACCGCCACATGGCTACATCAGAGCATGTCAGGGAAGGCCCAGGTGCTCACAGCAGAGAGGCTTCTGTGTGGTTCCAAGAACACATCTATCCCTAGATTTTTCCCAGACAGCACTGGGGGGTGGAGGGGAATGGGGGGTAGCAGCATGTGGTCATCTTAAATCTATTCACTTCTTCTTGTAATTCTTACCATATCTTCATTAAAAATATATGCGTACAGTGAATATTCTGTGTTAGGCAACATAAGAAGTAGGGGGAAAAGAATGACCCACGTGATAAATCCCTGTCCGTGGCTCCTGCCGTCTGGAAGTGGGTAAAGAGTGTAGTCAATTACAATACAAGGAGTACCTGGAATGGTGGGGGATGCACCTTGAATGGAGGCACCTAAGTTAGACTTGAAGGATCAGGGAAAAGAGTATTTGGGCCAAGTGATATCTAAAGGCGTAGGCAAGGAAAGCGGGTTGAGGGAGTCACAGAAGGAAAATTGTTCCAGACAGAAGGAACAGCATATGAGAGGGCCTCTGAGGAACCAACATGGCTGTCAACCATCCTTCCATTCCCTCCTTGGAATGTGGAAACCAAGACCTCCCACCTGGGACCACAGCGATGTCCTCCTCTGGCCTGCACTACGGCTCCCCCTTCCCTAACCTAGTCTGCTTTTCTTCAAAACTTTCCTTCGGGGCCCCCTTGTTGCCTGTCAAACAGAACCCCAAACCCTTCGCTTAGTCTCACTTTGCCCCACATGCCTGCCTATTGCTCCAACCTCACCTCCCATTGCTCTCCTCCGGGACCCCACCATTCAGGACCTGGCAGGGGCAGGAGACAAAGACGTGCCCTCCCTGGTGGTGGGTGCTCCACCCCCGCCACCCACCGTTGGGACCTCATGCAGTCCCTCTGGCACTTAGTGGGTGCTCAGTAAATGCTCATGGGATGAGTCAATCTTGAGGAACCGCCTCCTCTTGACCACAGGGGCTTGGACCCTCCTAAGCAGGCCCAGCTCACTGTGGGTTGGCCCACTCCTGCCTCCTCCCAGGGGCCACTTCTGCCTGTCACAGTGGCAGCTTCTGTTCCCTCGAAAAGAGTGCGGTGCCAAGTGTGGGTAATATACACTCACCCGTGAGGCTCAGTGGGCTCTCAGGCCTGCAGCTTCCTCCCTGCCTCTTCTCAACACCAGACACCTCCTCTGCCCATCTGGATGCGGGTGTCCATCGCTCTGCCCCAGGCCTCCCACTGTGCCTGGCTCACAGCCCTCCTTTCTGCCTGTGCCCCAGGGGCCCCACCCGCCAAGCCCTCCTCCTCCCTGCTCCAAACTTGTAAACTCTGGCCACTAAAGACAGACCTCTGAACTCAAAGCTGTGCCCCTGAGGGCCCCAGTGAGGAATGGAGGGAGGGGACCTACCCCTCCTCTGGCCTGCACTACGGCTCCCCCTTCCCTAACCCAGTCTGCTTTTCTTTAAAACTTTCCCTGGAGGGAGGGGACCTACCTGAGCAGGACACGTGGCAGCGGTTCCTCCCCCTGTCGCACCAGTCAGGGTTGCGAATCTGGAAGAGTCCGTAGCCCGTGTACAACCCATCTATGTTCTCGTAGACAGCCACGGGGTTGAACTTGCTCTCAAAGTAAGCCAGGCACACCCCTAAGATGGAACAGGAGGAGTGTGTGTATGGTTCGGAGGAGGGCTGGAGTTCGGGGTGCTTGGGGAAGGGGCGGCGAGAGAAGGGGTGAGGAGGAAGGGGGCTGAGAGGGGCCTACTCACAGTTTTCAAGGCTGTAGCCTTCAAAACCACTCAGGCCTCCGTCATGGAGCCTCTTGGCCACCACACAGCGTCCCAAGATCGCAGCGCCACTAGGGACCACCAGGTAGCCAATGAGGGAGAGAACCGCTGACGCCTTCATCTTCCCCAGGCTCCTGCAATTCTGGGCAACAGCGGCCAGGTGAGCAGGTGGAGTCACAGATAGTTTCTACCAAAGTCCCAGGGGCACGGGGGCTCCTGTGAAGGGACAGAAGAGCACTGTGGGGGTGGGGGGTGCGACTCAGTGTGTTCAGAGAAATGGGAGTCCCTCCTGGCTTAACCACGACACAGCTTCCCATCTCAATTCTCCACTGCAAGTTCCTGTAAACTCAGATACCTGCAGCCCCACCCTCTTCTTAACTTCTTGTTTTCTAAGGAAATTGCTTTTTTGAAGGTCTCTCTCTCTCTCTCTCTCTCTCTCTCTCTCTCTCACACACACACACACACACACACACTTTCTCTTCAGCAAAACCCAATGGCTTCCTCTTGGTTCGTTCTCACTCATCTCTCTCTCACACTAGTTACAGGTGCTGAAATCCTTTCTTCTCCTTTATTGTGGAGGTGGAACTTGGTCATTAAATGCATTTTGGAAAACAGAAAAGGAAAGACATGACCAGTGCACCAACTACGCTGCTGAGGAGGGCCTGGCATCTAAGTGCTCAGGTGGCCTGGGTCCACATCCCAGCTTTCCACCCTCAGCAGCTGGGGTCTTCGCGATCCCAGGGGTGAGCTCAGGGACGTACTCGGCCTCTCTGTGCCTGTTTCCTCAGCTGTAATCGAGGTGAAAGTAACCCTAACCTAATTGCATTAATTTAAAGAGTAAATGAGTTAAATATGCGAAGCACTCAATATCCCGTGGACACTTGTTTTTCTGAGACCTGGGGCACTCCATGCCCTTAGCTTAATAACCAAATTCCAATGCATCTGAGAGAAGTTTGTTGACATTTCCCAACAGAGAAAGCAATATTTTCGGGCAAATGTCTGGCTCCCAGAGGACAGGCCCCTTCTCAGCTGATGAAAGTCATGCTCAGTCCTCTCTCCCTGCCTCTTCCCCAGCAGACAATTCATCAGAGCCCTGTCCCCGGTTCTTCCAAAACCTACCCACCTCTCGCCATCTCCACACCATCCTCGTCCAGATCATCATCATCTCCAACTTCTGTTGAGGTTTCCTAATTGTATTCCTCTTTTGCTCCCTTCTCCCCATTCTCCACACAGCCCTAGAAAGACCTTCTTAAAAACATGTATCCTGTCACATCACTCGCCTCCAATGGACTCCCCTTGTACTTTAAACAAGATCCCAACTCCTCAACCTGGCCAACAAGACCCTTCCTGACCGAGTCCCTGAGAACTTCTCTAGCCAAGTTTCACACCTCTCCCCTCCTTGTTCACCTTCACACCACCACGTACACCTTGCATGTTTTTCTTCGAACATCCCAATCTCACTCCCACCACATGCTGTTTCTTCTGCCTACAACAGTGACGGTGAAACTTTTGAGCTCGGCGTGTCAGCATTTTGAAAAACCCTAACTTAACTCTGGTGCCGTGTCACATATAGAAATTTGTTGATATTTGCAACCATAGTAAAACAAAGACTTATATTTTTGATATTTAGTTTATATATTTAAATGCCATTTAACAAAGAAAAATCAACCCAAAAAAATGAGTTCGCGTGTCACCTCTGACACGCGTGTCATAGGTTCGCCATCACTGGCCTACAACATGACTCCACCCAACCACCACATAGCTTTCTCTTTCTGGTCATGGTCTCAACTCAAATAAAGTCACCACCTCAAATAGGACTCCCTGACCACTGCCCATCACAGACAATCGTTCTTATCTCTATATATAAAAGACTAATATGCAAAGTGTCCCCTCAGGAGTTCGATTAGGAGACCGGGAGTTTGCTTGCTCACTATGACGTGTGCTGACCACCAGAGGGTGACACGGAAAGAAGGGAGGCCCCAGCCAGCAGCCAGAAGGCCCCAATTGGTCCTGATTGCCAGCCAGGCCTAGGGACCCTGTACATGCACAAATTTTGTGCACTGGGCCTCTAGTTTTCTTCAAAATATAAGTCAATTTCAGAAATTACCTTATTTATTTATTTGTTCCCTTGTCTATCTCCCATTACCCGAGTGTAAGCACCAGAGATGCAGAAACCTGGTCTATTTTGTTCTCCACTTTATCCCCAGAACTTAGAACAGATCCTGGTGCATAGTAGGTACTCAATAAATCTCTCTGGAATGAGTGAATGAATGAACAAAAACCTACTCTTCCCAACAGAACTGTCATCAGATGAGCAGTAAGTGAATTTGTTGATAAGTGTCACCTGCAACTGGGTATTGTCACACCTGTCCTGGTTCCTGCCCACCACGTACCTCCTTACCAGTCTACCAGTCCTTTTGCAGGTCTTGGTGCCCTCTCAGGGGAGGGGAGGAACAGCCCCTGTGGCAGCTTCAGTCTTTGCTACAGAAAGTTGCTCTCCCTCCACTCAGTTCCCTGGATTTTTCAGATGCCACTTATTAATACCCCTTTGCCTTCACCCAAGAGCTTCTAAACCATATGTCCTTCTCCATTACCTGTTCTTCTAGAACCTTTTCTATGACATCAGTTGCTATGCACCAGAAAATTCTGAAGCAGGGAGGGGTCTGTCACCATAGCATTTGTATTCTTTTTCTATTGCTGCTGTAACAAGTGATCTCAAACATAGCAGCTTAAACAACACAAATGTGTTGTTTTGAAGTTCTGTAGGTCTGAAGTCAGACATGAGTTTCATGGGCTAACATCAGGTGTTAGCAGGCTCCTGGGGGCTCTTGAGGAGGATCTGTTCCCTTGGTCATCCGTGCTATTGGCAGAACAAAGTTCCTTGTGGCTGTAGGACTGCGATCCCATTTCCTCGCTGGCTGGCAGCTGAGGACCATCCCTGCTGCGAGGGCCACCCACAGTTCTTGACCAGACCTCCCTTCTTCTAGCTTCAAGTTCAGCAAGAATGGGTCAAATTTCCTCTCACACTTTGACTCTCTCCTGCCTCTTTTTCCATTGTCTCTCTCTCTGACTCACCTTGTGCCTCCTCTCACATTTTTTTAAGGGCTCATGCGATTAGATTGGCTCACCCAGACAATCCAGGATAATTTCCCCATCTCAAGATGCCTCTTTTTCCATTGTCTCTCTCTCTGACTCACCTTCTGCCTCCTCTCACATTTTTTAAGGGCTCATGCGATTAGATTGGCTCACCTAGACAATCCAGGATAATCTCCCCATCTCAAGGTCCTCAACCTTAATCACATCTGCCATGTCAATAACATTCTGAAGTTCTGGGGGTAAGGGCATGGACATCTGTGGGGAGCATTATTCTGCCTGTCACAGCATTCTCTGGGCCCCCACAGAAATTCCTTCTAGTGTGGAGCAGTGGGAGAAGTCCTTATTTTGCTTCTCTACTCCCAATGGGGCCATAATCAAAGACGCCCTCTCTTGGAGCCTAGGCAACCTCATTTGTGACATGAGGGCATCGGAGCAGGTTATCTTTAAGATCCAAAAAGGTTAAGAGATGTTGAGATGATTGAGGGTTAATGTTGGCCTTTTGAAAACCCAGAAGGTCCTTCTAGCTTGACTCAGTTATGACTGGTAATTAATTGATTAATTAAAAGTGATAAAGTGGAGGGGGGAAATGCCAGGCCATAAAAACAAACTTAAGCCCATAAATGCACAATTGCTCAACAATCATTAGAGATTACCTTTTCTTAGACATGAGTACTGGCTGGGGCACAACGTTTTTTATAAAGCAATGAGGCAGCCCTCTACATACTAAGAGGGAAAGATATTTATGAAATATAGTTAAATGAGGAGACTCAAATCAGTAGCTCAGTATGCTATCGTTTTGCAAAATGGTAATAATACATGTTTGCTTGTTACATACATGGAAAAATAGGCAAGAAATGTACGGCGCTGGGGCACAACGTTTTTTATAAAGCAATGAGGCAGCTCTCTACATACTAAGAGGGAAAGATATTTATGAAATATTGTTAAATGAGAAGGAGACTCAAATCAGTAGCTTAGTATGTTATCATTTTGCAAAACGGTAATAATGCATGTTTGCTTGTTACATACATGAAAAAATAGGCAAGAAATGTACGGTAATGCTTGACCATTATTTTAAAACAAGTAAATAAATTAAACAATTAAGCAAAATATTTTAATTATTTTTATTTTTAACATATATACTTTTATTGATTTCAGAGAGGAAGGGAGAGGGAGAGAGAAGATAGAAACATCAATGATGAGAGAGAATCATTGATTGGCTGCCTCCTACATGCCCCCCCACTGGGGATGGAGCCTGCAACCCGGGCATGTGCCCTTGACCAGAATCGAACCTGGGACCCTTCAGTCCACAGGCTGACGGCTCTACCCACTGAGCTAAACCGGCTACCTTCCCCCGCAGTGAGGACGGGACGGGCGACCAGCTCTAACGAGGGCCAAGGTCACAGAGCGCCAGGTGCACAGACCCTAAGCTGAGCATTCCTCAAACGCCAGAGTGTGCGACACACACACACACACACACGCATGCACACACACACGCATGCACACACACGCAGCCACTTCTGACTCCGAGATGGGGAGCCAGCCCTGAACCTGGGACCCTTCAGTCCACAGGCTGACGGCTCTACCCACTGAGCTAAACCGGCTAGGGCTTAAGCAAAATATTTTAAAAGGTTTTAATGGTAGAGCAGAAAGTAGACTTTGAATCATTGCTCTTATCCTGGAAGTTTTGCGCGCGCGCACACACACACACACACAGACACACACGCATGCACGCACACGCAGCCACTTCTGACTCTGAGATGGGGAGCCAGCCCCGAACACCTGAGTCTCATTTGCCTTCAGCTGCCCTCGGTTTGCCCCCACCCTTGCCCTAGCTCTTCCCCAACAGATGGATCTCCATCTGCTCTGCATACACGACCAGATAACACAATCTATAATTACATGTGTATCTGTGTCCATATCTGCATCTATATCTGTACAGTGGGGGGCGGGGGGAACGCCTGAAGATCAGACAAGATGCCAGCCAGCCAATCCTGACACTCAGGAACACCTGAGGTAGAAGTTCCCTTTGAAATGAGCTAGTTCACCTGCATTCAAAGTTGTTTCTGGCCTTGGAGCCCCTGATGAAAGGTAAATTCATGCAGAAGCCCTCGTTGCTAGGTTCCCTTCCTTCCTTCCTTCCTTTCTTCTTTCCTTCCTTCCTTCCTTCCTTCCTTCCTTCCTTCCTTCCTTCCTTCCTTTCTTCTTTCCTTCCTTCCTTCCTTCCTTCC
>NW_005354756.1:784696-793482 GCF_000412655.1 Myotis brandtii | reverse complement strand
TGGATGGATGGATGGATGGGTGGGTGGATGGATGGATGGATGGGTGGATGGATGGATGGATGGATGGGTGGGTGGATGGATGGATGGATGGGTGGATGGATGGATGGATGGATGGGTGGGTGGATGGATGGATGGATGGGTGGATGGATGGATGGATGGATGGGTGGGTGGATGGATGGATGGATGGGTGGATGGATGGATGGATGGATGGGTGGGTGGATGGATGGATGGATGGGTGGATGGATGGATGGATGGATGGGTGGGTGGATGGATGGATGGATGGGTGGATGGATGGATGGATGGATGGGTGGGTGGATGGATGGATGGATGGGTGGATGGATGGATGGATGGATGGGTGGGTGGATGGATGGATGGATGGGTGGATGGATGGATGGATGGATGGGTGGGTGGATGGATGGATGGATGGGTGGATGGATGGATGGATGGATGGGTGGGTGGATGGATGGATGGATGGGTGGATGGATGGATGGATGGATGGGTGGGTGGATGGATGGATGGATGGGTGGATGGATGGATGGATGGATGGGTGGGTGGATGGATGGATCGATGATTCCAATAGCGTAACGACTTATACGACAGTTCTGTTTCTGACACAACTACTAGTATTTTCCATTGACTAACACAAATTCCATCGTTTGACAAACGCTGGTGAATCCACCTCCTTCCCCTGCTGGGCCTGAGGGGTAAAAGCAACCCATCTGAGGCCAGAAATCAAAAATATCACATTGCACACAATTTCCTACTCGTACCTTTCTGCCTTGAAGGAAGTTGCTTTCCACTGGAAGAGTTGTGAGCACAGAAAAGACGAGTTACCATCTAGAAGCCTGTGCCCAGTGCCAGTGAAGAGGGGCCCATGGGAAGAGGCATGGAGGTGGCACTAACCTCTCCTGAGGCCAGGCTCTGGGGCATGGCGTCTATGGGTCATCTCATTTCATGCTCCTCATACCCCTGAGAGTGGGTACTCTGATCACCCCTATCCCAGGGGGGTGGGGCTAATGCTCACAGGATCTAGGTGACCAGCCAAGGTCACACACAGAGGAAGTGGTGGTTCTCACGTCAGTCTAACTGCAGAGGCCACCCTCTGAAGCCCACGCTCTGCTGGTGTTTTGGTCCAGGGACAGGGGCCTGACTGGGTCCTGACGCTGTGGCTGACCAGCTGTGTGACCAAGGACAAGATCCTTCTCTGCCTACAGAATGGGCATAGATAGTGCTGACCTCATCGGCTGGTGTGGGAAGTTCGGGTCCATGGTTGCCTCTCTGTGAATGACAAGGGAGAAGGGTGTCCAGGAGCGCAGTGTGGAGGATGCCTGAGCGGCCAGGTGTGATGAGAAGGAGCAAGCAAGTGGAGGCTGAGAGCCGGGGTTCTACCTGGCTGCCCATCAGAATCGCCTGGGGAATCACCCCCCAACCAGGGAGCCTGAACATCTGAGAGGGGACCCAGGCCTTGGTATTTCTGCAGCGGCCAGGTGACTCCATAGACCAGTGGTTCTCAACCTTGGCTGCACATTAGAATCACCTGGGAATCTTTTTTAAATCCTGATTTCCGGGCCTCATCCTCCGGAAATTCTTCTTTGTTACTAATGTTGTGGCCCCAATTAGTAACAAAGAAACAGAATTTCTGGAGGATGAGGCCCAGAAATCAGGATTTTAAAAAGATTCCCAGGTGATTCTAATGTGCAGCCAAGGTTGAGAACCACTGCCATAGACGGTGCAGCCAGGGTTGGAAGCCATTGGCCTAGCCCTTGCTTTTATTTATTTATTTGTTGGTCAGTTGGTAATCTTTTTAAATTAAATTTATTGAGATAACATTGATTAATAACATAAATTTCAAAAGTATAACATTAAAATTCAATATCTATATCCTCTATTGTATGCTCGCCACTGAAAGTCTACCCCATTCACTCTCCCCACAACCCCTTCCCCTCTGGTAACCACCATTCTGTTATCTGTCTCTATGATTGGTTTTTGTTGTGCTTGGTTAGTTCCTTTTGTCTTGTTGTTTTATATTCCACATGTGAGTGAAATCCTATGGTATTTGTGCTTTTCTGTCTGACTTACTTCACTTAACATGATACCGTCTGTCATGGATGGGTCTTCCGGGTGGTAACCCCTTTGCGCACCTTGGAGGAACATCAGGGTCCCTGGGGGCTTGTTAGAAATGCAGGCTCTCAGGCCCCACCCAGACCTGCCGAATGCAATTCTGCATTTGAAGAGGGTCCCTGGGTGATGCGTGTGTGTGTGTGTGTGTGTGTGCGCGCGCGCACTAACATGCAAGCACTCCTGGGCTGGCCCGAAGGTCCTGCAGGTGGGAAAAGAGGCCACACACCAGGCAGGCTTTGAACCTGATTAAAATCTAAAGTGCTAGCCGCTGGCGGGGGAAGTGAGGGCTGGCTGTTTACACCAATAATCTCATCTCCTGGCAAACGCAAAGGGCAAGGGTGGCGAGGTTGTATGTGTTTAAACTTCAATGAGTCTGCGATGGTGGCCACTCAGGAAGTCGGGGATTCTGCCAGCAGCCCAATGTTTGCTCATCCGCCGCTATATCAGCCCGTGGACTAGCATTATCCGGTGTCAACAGCGCGCAGGCTGGGAATTAGCAGGAAAATAGCAGCCCGCGAGAGGCCTCGGATCATTACAGGGAAACAATTCCCAGATGAGCAGCTCTCCATCCCTGGCAAACGGGCTGTGGAGAGCGGGTGGGGGCTGGGTCCCCAGAGGGGTGTGAGCTTGCCCTCTGTGCCAGAGCTTGGAGCAACCTCTGCTGTGGACTTTCTTAGGAGAAAAAGGGGCTCTATCGCTTCTAGAACAGCGGTTCTCAACCTTGGCTGCACATTAGAATCACCTGAAAATATTTTTAAAATCCTGATTTCTGGGATTTTACAGAATGGGCATAGATAGTGCTGGGACTGGGGGGCTTTAAGGGATGCGGGACTCAACTCAAATGAGATACTCCCACCTCGTCCTTTGGAGTCTTACGTGGACCTCCCCTGCTGGGCAATTTGCCCCTTTCCCGCATCCATTTCCCATCACCTGACTCCTTTATTCCTTTCCCCAACCTCTTCCCTCCCCCATTCCCCTCTACCAGGCCTTCCTACAAAAATATTTGGTTCTCCTGATCCCATTCCCTAGCCTGGAGCCCCAGACCACAAGCACCTACCCCAGCCAATGGCTTCTTCTCAGTCCTTAGATTGGGGGCAGGGGCAGCGTTCACTCCACTCTTTCTCTCTTCCTGTGAGAACAGCAGTAACCCACCCCACACCATGGCGCTTCCCACAGCTTGGTTGACACCTCTGTTTAGCACCCCCTCTTCACCCTCCCCCTCTTCCCCGGTAGATACTGTGATTGTTTGGGAGCTTCTGGGACCCAGACTGTGGCTCAGCCCTCTTTGTGGCTCCTGGTGGAAGCTCAAGGGCTGCGTGGTGAATGGAGGGATGGATAGTCACTAAACAGAGGGGATGGCATTTGATGTCTTATCCAAACCTCTGTGCTGGACACTTTGGGGCGCTCAGCTGGCGCCATCAGCCATTTCTCCTGTCCCCAGCCCCCAGCTTGAGCAACATAAAGCCTTGCTGTGCTGGAGAGAGATCCTAGAGAAATAAGACACGTTCATGCACTTCTCTTAAAAATACATGACAGCCTCAAGAAGAACAGAGCGCAGCGATACCGATCTCTCCCGTGGTGGGCAAGTATCATTAGATCGGACTTAATTGCTCTTACGGATAAATAACAAGAACGTGGGCAACGTGAAAATGAGAAAAACAGCCAGGAAGCCCCAAGGGAAAGAGCAAAGCGAGAAATTCTTGTTGAAAAAGGCAGACGTGGGGGTGGGGAGGTGGGGGAGGGAGGGCAGAAATCACAGTAATTTTCAGTTCCCCATTCTCCTCAAAAAGAAAAAAGAAAAAATGGATGTAGCAATTGAAACAAGTAGGAATGGGTTGAACTAACAGCCTTGACAGCCAGAACTGAAGTAGAAATAAGGAGGGGGAGTGGGGAAAAGTCAAGAAACCGTTTGAGTCCCAAAGGATGAAATAAAATGTATTTTATTCAAAAGAAGAACACAGAAGATATTTTCCAAGCAGTTGGGAGGATCCTGAGTTTGGCAGATGGGGAGGTGGGGTTTTCAGGCTGTGCCCAGCCATCTGAAGAGCCTGCTCTCCTGTACACAGGCGAGCGGGTCTTCTGGTAGATTCTCAGCTGCCCTGGAAGCCGGGCCCCCCAGGGGGCTGTTCTCATCCCAGCCCCTTCACGGAACACTCCCCCTCACCACCCCGCTGTGGGGAAAGTGTCTAAATCAGCGCCTGCAGGCCGAAGCCCAGCGTCTTGCTTCGCTCTCCTCCAAGCTGAATCGCGGGGTGAGGAAGGGGAGGTTTTGGGGGTCACAAACGCCCCGGGGAAGCTTTCCAACATGCAGATTCTGGGTCACGGGCCTGGAGTAGGACCCGAAAGCCTGCCTTCTTTCTCCAGCTCCCAGATCCTACAAACCTATTTTGGGGTTCCTATGTCCTCACTGGGGTTTGGCCTGGGGCAGGGAGCGAGGCACAGAGCAGATTACAGATGGCTACAAATGCTTTGACATGCCTCCCTTAAAAGATAAGTCACGTTCCCTGCTCCGGCAGGTGGGCGGGCTCTATGCCTGCTGTCAACCAGCTATCACAGCCGGGTAACAGTGTGACCTTCTACCGGCTGCTGGGCCCAGGCCCAGTCTAAGCTTTGTCTGTCCACCACACCGGCTTCGTCTGTCCAGGGGGTTTTAACGGCGGGTCTCTTCTTGTTTTTTATTCTAACAGGGGACTCAGGGTGGATGGGCTTCTTACATGATGGCCCACGGCCCAGGTGCCCGCCTCTTGAAACATTGTTTTTGAAAGCCCTGCTTGGTCCTCGCCACGTCCGGTACCTGGTTTCAGGGCCTCCGTGGCGTCATCCTTCCCGCTGACCTCTGTGTGTGTTCCTCTCTGTGAGTTTCTCCAGCTCGCGCCCAGGGATGTGCCTGCAAAGGTTTAGCATCCCTTCCCCAGCAGCGGGGCACTGCTTGTTAGCAGAATGACCCCCAAATGGATGGCTCTCGCCGTAGGTTCGGTGTCAGCACAGCTGCTTTGCAGGGTTTTCATAAATTAAATATCTCCGGCGCCGCCAAAATTAATCTAGAGGCCGATCAGATGGAGGGTTCGTAAAAATAAAAGTGCTGGGAGTGCAACTGCGTGGATGGAAAGCCTCTCCATTCTGTGGAAACTAATTGCTCCCCAAGGGCTGACGGCAAATAATGAGCAATGAAGGAGGCCGGGGTTGTGTACAAAGACCGGGGTCCTGTGGCTTTGATGCATTTATCATGAAATGCCTTACAGAACCTCAACCCAGTGGGAGCCCATTGCCACTGAGATCATAACTCGAGCTGTGTTTAAGATTCTGCCTTGGGCTGGGTTTCAAAAATCAAATCCTTGGGTGGGGGGGAGGAAAAGAGAGAGAGAGAGAGAGAGAGAGAGAGAGAGAGAGGCCATAAAAGCTTTGGAAAAGTAGAGAACTGATTATTTGAATCTACTCTTACCAGGGACTGCAAGTCTTTGAAACATGTATTCCAAATCCCCCCTCCTTTTCCCTCCTACGACTCTTGACTAGAAAGCCACAGGGAGATCTGCTTTTGTGACTGTAAATACAGGCTTCCAACCTAGAACCCAATGACACCCGTGATTCTTGGGGTACGTAGGTAAAATCTTAGAGTAAAAACTTCCGTTCTACCCAGGACTCATGATCCCAGAGATCTCTCCAACCCACCTGCCCTCCACCTGGCCACCACCTCAGCCCTCTGGAGCTTTCATTAAGCATAGGAAGTGTTTTTAGTAAAGAAGTTGAGGGCAGAGGGAGAAGGAAGGCAGGTGGAGGTGCTCATCACCTGAGCAGCTCTGGGACCTCTCCAGGTAGCTCTGGGCAGACAGAAGTGTTCACAGGACCACCCTAACCGGTTTGGCTCAGTGGATAGAGCATCGGCCTGCGGACTGAAGGGTCCCAGGTTCGATTCCGGTCAAGGGCATGTACCTGGGTTGCGGGCACATCCCCAGTAGGGAGTATGCAGGAGGCAGCTGATAGATGTTTCTTTCTCATCGATGTTTCTAACTCTCTATCCCTCTCCCTTCCTCTCTGTAAAAGATCAATAAAATACATTTTTTTTAAAAAGTATTCACAGGACCTGAGAGTAATGTCTCCATACATTCATGAAGATCCTCAGCTTGCCGCTTGGGACCCTATTCTACTCTCAGGAGGTGGAGCTCCGCTCTACAAATCACAAAGCTCCCAGCATCCAGGCAGTAAGAGGCGAGGAAGCCTTGCGCAGGTGCAGGACCCCGATGCCCATTTAGAAGGATGTGACGTCAGGACTCCTGGCCTCCGGTTCAGAGGACGCTTCCCTACGCTACCCACTGGGTAGCCAAGAAAATCCGAGACACAGCCTCCTCATTCGCAGACTTACCAGGAAGTGGGAACCTTCGGCTGGATCAAGGATGAGAAACAAGATCGGAGTGGAAAGGGTAGGATTTGAGGAGGGATTCTTTGGGGGAGACTGTGCAGGGGCCTTGGGGGGGTTGGGAGGGGTGTTGGATGGAGTGCTGCCTCCATTGCTTCAGGTCTGGAGTGAGTGGGCTTCGATGGGCACGTGCAGGCGGCGTCTTTGGGTTCTCTGAGGTTGGCCGTCAGACTGTCTGGTACCCAAGTCTGAGTAGGACCCACGTTGTCCGTGTTTCTGCTCAGAGGCTGGAGAAAGTTTGAGAATGTTTACAGGGACTCTCTGGGGGCAAAAACTAAAGTTGCATTCCGATTATATGAGTTATACTTATTCAATATACCAACTTCACCTGCAGTTCCGATCTGCATTATGATTCAGTGTGAAATGTTACCGCACATTGAAGGAGAACAGCGCTACAGATTCAAACCTCCGTGGGCTTCGGAGTAAGGGACTTCGCAAACCATGGTCACACGTGTAACATTCCCACTGTCCTGCGCTCCCTTCGCTCATGCATTAAGTGAATACATACCCAGGGCTGCCTCTGACAATGTTCAAGACCCAGGGGAGACAGCCGTGAACAAGCCGGAAAGAAATCCTGCCCACGTGGACTCAGATTCTCGTGAGGGGAGAAATGAACGTAACGTGTTGGGTCTCAGGGCGCACAGCGGCCTCCTGGCCTCCTCCCCAGGGCAGCTCACTTCCAGGTTTTGCATATTGGCCTTGACTTTTTTAAAATATATTTTTGTTGATTTCAGAGAGGAAGGGAGAGGGAGAGAGAGATAGAAACATCAGTGATGAGAGAGAATCATGGATCGGCTGCCTCCTGCACGCCCCACACTGGGATCCAGCCTGCAACCCAGGCCTGTGCCATCACCGGGAATCGAACCGTGACCTCCTGGTTCATAGGTCCACGCTCCACCACTGAGCCACGCCGGCTGGGCTTGCATAGTGGCCTTTAAATGAGGTTTTGTTTGAACCACGATCTCAAAGCTAAAAACCCCATGATCCTCAAGTGGGCAAAACGTTGACCCACTTTCTCAAGACACCCCAGGCTCTGTCTTGGGGCAAACGGGGCATCTCAGGTATGCGTTTTCTTTCCAAATGTGTCCTAAGGACATGGATAAAACAGGCCCCCTTCCTCAGTTCTTGCAGAATTGGACTTCCCATCATTTTCGGTGAAAGCTGTGCTTCGTGACAAATCCAGTCCTAACTAGTCATCAAGATGCATCAAGGCCGCCAGTGGGGCCTCATGTCTTTTTGATTCAGTTTAGATCTCTCCAAAACGCCTCGATTAAATTTGGCTCTTCCCAAAACGTCAGTGGCTTTGATTCAGGAAGTGTGAATGCTCGAGCTTGCCAAGTATGAGACACTTCTCTCTGTCACACTTTCCCCGGTGACTAAGGCCTGTGTCTAACACAAACAGGTACATTTTTAGCCTCGTGGCTGGGGGACAACGCTCATCAGACCTCACTGCCCGTTCCCCTCTGGCTTGCAAGTTCACGGTGCCGTGTAGGTGGCGTCCTGCGCACACCTGCAGGGACCTGGCCAAGCCCGTCCCAAGCTTACTCCGCAGCGATGCTCAGCTCCGAGGACTCAGGGACTCGGGGACATTGCGGCTGCAGCTTCCAGAAGGTTCCGTAAAGCACTTTGCAGTTTTGAGTCTCTGCAGCCCCCTCTGTCTTCTGGGCTTGGTCCCCAGCACACGGCAGAGATGCGCTGGGATTCCCTGATGCGAGGCATTTGCCATCGGCTGACAGAACAGACACAGTGACAGTCCCCTCTGGGAAGCAACACCAAAAGCTGACAGCTGCGTTTTCTGACGGATGACAGGGGGGGGCTGTGAGCGGACCAGGTACACCTGTCCCTTAATGGCTTGGCACTTGGAACAGCGGCACCCCTCCCCCGACAGTAGCCACGGAAATGAAGAACAGGGTTGGGAGGGAACGGTGACCGGACGGTGGAGAGATTCGGTGAGACCTGTGTGTGCACAGGGGGACGCGTGGATGTATCTGTGGCGCCTCCTCGGTGCCCTGCTTCCTCTCAGCCCGAAGCTACGACCTCCCGCAGGGACAGAGAACAAGAGCATCAAAACCTTGGCTGGGCTTTTAAATGTCAGAAATCTACTTGAGGCGTAGGAAACCGAAGGACTGGGGCATGAAGTTTACAGATGATCTAGAAACTTCGAAGACCTGTGCCAGGTCAGAGCCAGATTCCCAGCTCCGGAGGAGATGTTCCCAGGACAGAGGAGGGAAGTCACAAGGGAGATGGACCC
>NW_005354756.1:777455-784628 GCF_000412655.1 Myotis brandtii | reverse complement strand
AGGCCCTGCTCCTCCACCCGCCTGCAGGGAGCTTGCAGGGGTGAAGAGCATGGCAGAAACCTCAGGCAGGCCTGGGAGCCCCGGATAAAATCCAATACTTGGGACATTATTTACACTAAAACACAACAACAGCACACTCATTATTGACCAGAAATTCAAAGTGAACTAGGTGTCTTGGGTTTGGATTTGCTAAATCTGGCAGCTCTACGTGCATCCTGGGGAAACGCCAAAAGGTCCCCTCGCTGGAGCATGACAGGAAGACAAAGGCGAGGAAGGCGGCAGGGCCACGTCTGCTCTGCCTGCATCCGAGGGACGAGCCTCTGGTGGAGGTTTCATACGTCAGATGAGGAGGACACGGCTGCCATCTGCAGGGAGCTTTCTCCTCAGCACAAGTGTGGACTCCGGGTGTCACCAGACCAGGTTTGTAGATGATAGATAGAAAGATAGATAGATGATAGATATAGATAATAGATAGATAGATAGATAGATAGATAGATAGATAGATAGATAGATCACACACACACACACACACACACACACAAACAATAAAAGCACTTGCTATGGAGCAGGGACCAGCCTGGCCGGTGTGGCTCAGTGATTGAGCATTGACTATGAACCAGGAGGTCGCGGTTCGATTCCTGGTCAGGGCACATGCCCGGGTTGCAGGCTCAATCCCCAGTGTGGGACGTACAGGAGGCAACTGATCCATGATTCTCTCTCATCGTTGATGTTTCTATCTCTCTCTCCTTCTCCCTTCCTCTCTAAAATCAATAAAAATATATTTAATTTTTTTAAAAAAGAAAATAGCCCTAGCTGGTTTGGCTCAGGGGATAGAGCTTCAGACTGCAGACTGCAGGGTCCCTGGTTCGATTCCAGTCAAGGGCACATGCCCAGGTTGTAGGCTCTATCCCCAGCTGCTGGAGGCAGCTGATCAATGATTTTCTCTCATCCTTGATGTTTCTATCTCTCTCTCCCTCACCCTTCCTCTCTAAATCAATAAAAATATATTTTAACAAAAGAAAGAAAGAAAAAAGAAAATACCAGAAGTTGCTTGTCCATTCACCTGAGCAAGGACATCTGGTCTGTTTGTAATGTTGAGCTGTTATGAGTAAAGGTCTCATGAATATTCATGCACAGGCTTTTTTGTGGACCTTGCTGTACATTGCTTTTGGTTAAATACCTAGGAGTTGAGCTACAGGACAGATCGACCTGAGTTCAAGGACAGATAGACATGTAACTTTTTACATAACTGCCAAGCAGCTAGCCACGTGGCCACAGCATTTTAAGCTCCCTTCCCCAGCATGTGTGAGTATGGCAGTGACTCCACCTGGTGAGTTCCCGGGAGGAGCCTCAAAGAGGCCGCTGTCCTCACCTGGACCTCGAAGGCCCAGGGGTCACCGGTGGAGCTCCAGCCTGGGAAGCCGGGGCAGGGCTTCTTGAGCAGGATCAGGCCAGGAGGTTGGGGCGGAGGGATTCTGGAGCAGGAGGCCACCATGCACACCTTGTGACATGAGGGTGGCATGGGCCAGGACTGTGGAGATGGTGAGCCCCACACAGAAGATGCCTGGGCGTCTCCTGCCATCCTCCGTGTCAGCTCTGGCCCACCAGGAGTGCAGGGGTTCATCAGGATATATAAACGGGGGTTAGTAGATGAGTCTTAGATACTCGGGATGGAGCACCAAAGAAGTAATGGACCCGGAAGAGAACCAGCAATGCCTCGCTCACATAATCCCCACATATTCTGAGAAGCCAGGAGGCAGGGCCCCTCTGATCTAGAGTGTAAGGAATTTGCAGGGATGGTGGGAGCTGTCTCTCCCATATGCAAAAGACATTGGAGTCTGTGGAAGGCTCTCCCAACAGAGTCTTAGGCCCACAGGTCATGACCTCTGGAAAATAGACAAGGAATTTGAGTGACCGATCTAGAAGCATCTCTGTGTTTCTTCTGATTTTCCTGTCTTCCCAACATGTAGTCTCTGCCACACGCTGTGGCTCAGGGCAGCAACACGGGAGCTGACTGTCACACACCCTGGTGCGGAGAGGGCATAGCACAGCAGTCAGGCAGGACGGGCTCTGAAGCCAGCCTGCCTGGGTTCAAAAGCCAGCCCTGCTGTGTGATGTAGACAGGTTACTGAACCTCTCTGTGGCTGTTTCCTCATCCAAAATAAAAAATTTTTTTAAAAAATGAGGATAACCATAGCATGTGCTTCACAGCCTCTTCTGGGACGTAGTTAATTTAGGTCAAGATCTTAGCGCACACCTGAAACATGACAAGCCCTTCATAAACGATGATTCTGGAAGATGGAGTTTTGTTTAGAAGCTGTTGCAGTGACACAATTAGCTCTAACTCTCAGGGAGGAAATGGAAGCACAAATCCAGTCCCTTCCCCCAGGCCTGGAGCTGCTAAGGGTCAGAGCAGAAACCCCATGTTATCTGGGTGGCTCCAAAGCCCAGGCTCCATTCTTTACACCCCCTCCCCACCCACTTTTATCTCCCGCAAGTCAACCAACTGGGCTGAGGGTGTCCTAAGGCCTGAGGAACATGGCGCTACTGCCACCTGGCGGTGCTGCTGTCACATGGCTCATGGCTGGGGCTCCCACTGAAGACAATGACAGAGAGGAAGGAGCCATCCTCAGAACAGAGAACACACCCTGGCCAATCCCATGCAACAGGTTCCCAAAGCCTCTCTGGAAGCCTAGTCCACAGAGGGCTCAGGACTCATGATTAGAATCTCTCCTTCTAGAAAGGCACTTTGAGACACATGCTTGCCAAATTTTCTACGTTATTAACACACTTGTGACCCGGTGCACAGATTTGTGTACATTGAAAGGAAATCAATTAGAAGGTGGCCGGCGGGGCGAGGCAGGCCAGACATGCCCTGGAGCCAACCTTCCTCAGTCCCTCCCCGGCCGGCGGCACCTGGGGTGGCGCTGTGGCTCCAAGGGCGTCTGCAGAGTGAGCGGGTCCCTCTGGCAGGTGGGGTCCCTTGGCCTGGCCTGCGGGGATCAGGCCGAAACTGGCTCTCCGACATCCCCCGAGGGGTCCTGGAGTACGAGAAGGCACTCTGCAAAGTTGCTGTTGTACAGGATATGGAATACAAACACAAGTGTGCAGTAAACCAAACTTGGGGCCAACAGTGCCCTAGCAACAACATAACCCTCAGCCGAAGGTGGAATCGCGTGGCCCCATGAGGTATCGGGCTCCCTCCTCCCTGGTTTCAGGGTGCATCACCCAAGAACCACTGCTGCCAAGTCACTGCTTCTCTGCAGCTCCTGTATTGAGCGTCTGCCCCCTGGTGGTCAGTGTGCATCCTAGCAACTGGTCGGACAGTGGGACGGACACTTAGCATATTAGCCTTTTATATAGAGAGATCACTGTTAGTCGTTTGCCAATTAGCTAGCCGTTGTGCAAGAGACAGAAGAGTCAAGGGAATGAGTCACAGGATGGGTACGTTTTGGGGGAGAAGATAACAATTCAGAAGGACTTGAAGCCTGGGCCTCACCACAGAAGGGCAGATGTGGTGGGAGCCCTGCAGTGGGAGCCCTGCATTGAGAGCCCCCTTTGTAATTCTGCCCCCATTTGGCCTTTCTTTGCCAACTCCCCCACTTGGGTGGCAGCAGGTAGGTGAAAATCCTTAATGAGAAACACAAAGTCCTCTGTGCTATGGATCCTGTGCCCTGTCCAGCCTCATGTCTCCTACCCCACTTCACACCCTTGGACAGTTCCACCATTTTGGTGGGTAGTTATCCTTGGGCTGCTCCTCAAAATCCCACTTTCTGGGAAATATTCTTCATCCCTGTAGGGGATTTTTAAAATATCTTTTTCCCTCCACCCTTCTAGGTCCTTGATTGGGGCTCTGTAAAAAATGGCAGATTAACAGAAGAAAAAATGAACATATGTTTATTAGTATGTGTATCACACATGTAACACACGAGAGCAAACAGATGAGTAACTCAAAGGGGAGTTTAGAACTCAGGCTTATAAACCATCATAGACTAAAGGGGACTTCTGGGTCGGGGAGGCAGGTTCAGGACTGAGACCAGAAAAAGTGTGGTGACAAGGGTTGTGTTGCAGATTTATGTGTGGCAATTTCTCTATTGATAAAAGTAGAAGACAGAGACTCCCCTACAAATGGAAATTTCCTTGATAATAAATGTAAATTTCCTTCACAAAAGGAAAATGTGTGCCCTGTTTCTAGAGCTGTTCCTGCATCTTCAGGTTCTCCACGGCCTTTAACTCAAAACAGCCTGTATGCCAAAGAGGCATATGTTGGGGTGGCACATTCTGGAACCCCTCAACTCCCTAGCACTGAAGCCCACGTGGTACATACTCCATGCACAGCTTATGCATTGTGTTCGGTGTGAGTGGCATCTCTGGGACACAGCTCCATCCTTTACCTGAATGGTGCCTCTGGGGGCTTGGGCGGCTGGGCAGAATGCCTGCCGCTATCACTACTACCCACACAAGTTTAATGGGCATAGTCATCTTCGTGACCATCACCTGGCCTCCAAGCCATCATTGATTGGTCTGGTGGTGTGGGCCCCAAAATCAAATGGCACTAATCAGAGAGCTCCCATTCTCAAAATATGAGATTGACATGAGATTCCATCCTCAGGTTGGCTGGGACATCAACAAAGGACGTGTAGGTGGCAGCCCTGAATGGTATGCTATGGCCCAGGACAGATCCCCTTTCCCAGAGTGGGTGCACCCCCCCCTCCCCGCGCTGTGTTGGCTGTTAACATTCCAAAGCTATCCCTTCTCTGGACAATCACCTGCTGCCTCAGAGAGCCCACACCTCCTCCCACCAACAGCCACAGAGGGTCAAAGGGCCAGTCTCAAGGTACAGGAACTCTCCAGTGGCTTTACATCCCAAAGGGCCCTCCCCCAGTCCTGGGTCAGGTCACATCCTTGCTCATGTCCTGCTCCTTCCTATCATGTACTTTTTGGTTTACAGTTAGAGCATTCCTTTGAGTTTATATGGGAAAACCACTTGGCCAATAAAACTGAGAAATTTGAGTTTCATTGGAAAACTATGCATTGTTTATAGCACACTGGGGTCCAGTTTATCTAATCCTGGTTTTATGGGAGCTAATTTGCAACTCAAATTGTAGCTGATAGCAATGCAAACTCATTCTGGCTTAGAGACATGTAAATAAATTCTGTGCAGGGGAAGGATGCTCCTCTCCTCTACTGGAAAAGCCAATTTGCATCCATTTCTACCTTCATTTCAATGGTTCTAATCTATCTATACATGGATTCGTTTTCTGGATTCTTTGATTGAGCTGTGAAATTTTTACGTTTTCTTATTAATGAGCAAAATAAAAGTCTTTAACAAGTGTTCATTTTTATATTTGTATAAGTCATAATTTTACCAGTTTTGCAAAATTATCCTTTAGCAGAATATTGGGGTCTCTGGTTTTAATTCTCATAATAATGGTGATGGGTTTTCCTTTCATTGTCTCATGTATAGGGGAGATGCCACCAGTTCTGCTTACTACTATGTTACCCAGCCCCCAGAATGGACCCTGGCGTATAGCTCAACATTCAAAAACCAATCAACCAGCTAAATTTTAAAAATCATATGATTATAACAATAGACACAAAAAGGTTTTTGACAAAAATCCAACACCCATTTATGATTTTAAGAAAACCTCTGAGAGCGTCAGCCTGCTGACTGAACAGTCCCGTGTTCAATTCTGGTCAAGGGCACATGCCCCGGTTGCAGGCTCAATGCCCAGTAGGGGGCGTGCAGGAGGCAGTCGATCAATGATTCTCATCATTGATATTTCTAGCTCTCTCTCCCTCTCCCTTCCTCTCTGAAATCAATAAAAATAAAAAATTTTAAAAGAAAACCTCTCGGAAAACTAGAATTCAAAGAGAACTTACTCAAATTGATGAAGAAACCTACAAAAAGCCTATAGCTGGCATCACATTTAATGCGCAAAGACTGCTTTCCCCCTAGATCAGGAACTAGATCAGGATGCCTGTTTTCACCACTGCTGTTTAATATAGCACCAACTAGAACGTCTAGCCCTGCAGTGAGACAAGAAAAAGAGATAAAAGCATATCGATGGGAAAGGAAGAACTAAAACTGTCCCTGGGATTATCTATGTAGAAAATCCCAAGCAATCTACCAAATAAGTGAGTGGAGCAGGATCACAGGAATGAGATAAATAAACAAAAATCAATTGTATTTCTATATCCTAACAATGACAATGTAGAAATTGAAATTAAAATTATAATACTACTTACAGTCATTCCAAAGAAAACAAAATAAACTAAAGAAGACCTAAATAAATGGAGAGACATACTATATTCAGAAATGTAAACTTCAACGTAGTAAAGAAAGGTTTAATGTAATTCCTATGAGAATTCCCAGCAAGTGTTTTGTAGACATAGACAAGTGTTTTCTAAAATTTATATGGACAGGCACAGGACCTAGAATAACTAAAAATAATTTTGAAAAATAAGAATGTAGTGGGAGGAATCACTCTACACCAAATCAAGGCTTAGTACAGTAATCAAGGCAGTGTGATATTAGAGTCAGATGAACACATGGATCAAAAGGCACAGAATAGAGAGTCCAGAAATAGACCCACACACTTACGTCCAACTGATTTTTGACACAGGCGCAAAAGCAATTTTGAAGAAAAGGAACAAACAAATCATTTCAACAAATGATGCTGTAGCAATTGAATAGCCACAGGCAAGAAAGTGACTAAAAGAAAAAATAGCCACAACCCCATATGCAGAGAAACTGGATCACTCCGTCGTCGTGGTGGGGGTGTAAAATGGTACGGCCACACTGGAAAGCAGCCTGGCAGCTCCTAACCCTTCCACCACGGAAAGACCCAGCAGTTGCAGGATTGGGCATTTTTCCCAGAGGAATGAAATGTTATGTTCACAGGAAAACCTGTGCACAAATGTTCAGACAGCTTTATTCATAATTGCCCCTAACGGGAAGCAACCCTAATGTTCTTCAACAAGTGAATAAATAAACAAACAGTGCTACATACATATTTTCAAACTAGAGGCCTGGTGCATGAGTTCATGCATGGGTGGGGTCCAGCCAGCCCGCCTGGACGGGGGCCAATCGGGGCCAGCCATGCCAACAGAGGGGACATGGGAGGTTGGCCAGCCAGCCCCACCCCCAATGGGGGGGATGCAGATTGGGGG
>NW_005354756.1:768043-777426 GCF_000412655.1 Myotis brandtii | reverse complement strand
GGGGGGAGGGGCTGCGGGTGGTTGTGGGGGCTGATCATGGCCTGGATTGGGCCGGTTGGCCACTGCAGTGCATGTCATAGAGACTATTCATTCTGGTCGTTCTGGTCATTCCTCCCATTCCAGTCGCTCCGCCATTTGGTCGCTGGGCTTTTATATATATAGACACTCCACAGCAATTTAAAAAAGAATGAATCTTTGATTGACTCAACGATTTGGATGAATCTCCAAGGAATTACTCTGAGTGGGGGAGGAAAAAAAATTCCCAAAAGGTTACATACTGTAGGATTCCATTTATATAGCATTCCTGAAATGGCAAAATTATAGAAACAGAGAACAGATTTGTGGTTGCCATGGATGCCGATGAAGAATGGGATGGGGAGGGGTGGAGAGTGGGCTTAGCTATAAAAGGAGCAGTGAAGAGATTCTCATGGAGATGGAGCTGTTCTGTGTCTTGATTGTACCAATGTCAATATCCTGATTGGGATGTTGCCCTACATAATGTGGTAAGATGTAGCATTGGAGGAAACTGGGTAAAGGATATACAGGATCTCTCTCTATAATTTCTTACCACTGCATGTGAATCTGTAATTATCTCAAAATAAAGCATTCAATTTAAAAAAATTTCAAATATAAAAAAATGCTATGTAAATATATCTTAATTTGTTCTAACTTACATTTTAAAAATATCAGTTAACAATGTGTGTTTCTTAGGTTTTTTTTCCAGATAAAGCTCACATTCCTACCTGTATTCTAACAAATAATAAGTAGGCACTTTGGGGAAGAATTTCTGAGACTGAGCTTGCTTCCACTTACTCTGCTCATTTCCTCAAAGGCACGTTGTTTATGTCACGGGTAGGTAGTGTTAAGAAAAAAATGTGTGTCGGTGTCTTTGTTCACATTTGTCTCCAGTTATTCTAAAAAGCAATAAGTTACTTTAGAGGAGAGCAGCTAAGACTGAGCTTTTTGTTTAATAGTGTTCCTTTCCACAAATGCTGCTTACATTCAACTTTCTCTAAAAAGCAATAAATGACCTCGCCGGTGTGGCTCAGAGGTTGAGCATCAACCTATGAACCAGGAGGTCACAGTTTGATATCGGGTCAGGCGCACATGCCAGGGTTGCAGGCTCCATCCCCAGTCGGGGGTGTGCAGGAAGCAGCCTATCAACGATTCTCTTTCAACATTGATGTCTCTCTTTCTCTCTCTCCTCTCCCTTCCTTTCTGAAATACATAAAAATATTTTTTTTTCCAAAATGTCCATTTCCATCTTTTAGAGCAATTTCTTCCCCAAATCTAAGATCCAATTTTGAATCATATCTTACTTTTATTTGGCTGCCAGGTCCATTTAATCTCATTTAATTTGGAACAGTCATTTCTCTTAGTTGTTTTTTTTATGTGTGACACTGATGTTTTTGAAGAGTACAGGTCCACCTTTTTGTAGAATGTTCCTTAGTTTAGATTTGTCTGATGACTTCCTCGTGATTCAGGTAATGCACTTACTGGCAGGCACACTACATAAATTATATGTCTCTGAATATCACATCAGGAAGCAAATGATGCCATTTGTCCCATTACTGATGATGTTAACTTTGGTCACTTGCTTGGCGAAGGTGGTATCTGCTGGATTTTTCTGCTCTAAATTTACCTTTTTTCTCTTTGTAATTTGTAGGGTTTTTTAAAGTGTGTTTGATAATCATGTCTCTTAATATCGGGAATATCCATGCTGTCAGTAGAGGGCAAATATCCTCATGTTTTTGTCTGTAAAAATGTCAGTTTCAACAAAGTGAACTTTGGTGGGACCCCTTTCTAAGGGTTGGAAGTTAACATCTGCACTATTTGGCATGGCCGTCCTTTGGGCACCAGGAAGCTGTTTTCACACAGGGTAGAACTCTGCGTGGGTAAGTGCTAGAGGCACTCGGGTTCTGAAATCCATTTCACCCACCACAGCTGGCGGTGGGCGCGCGATGAGGAGATGGTTGCTTCTCCAAGGGAACTTCCAGGAGGGAACAGCTCCCACCTCCCACCTGGGCGCTCACTCCAGTGTCCCACGGCTGCAGCAGAGGTGGTGATAGCCCCAGGTGTTCTTGGGTATGCTGTTTTTAATGTTCAAATAATCACTATACAATGTTTGTTTTGATGCACATGGACATACGTTACTTGTGTTTTAGAAAGAACTTTATATTTGAAATTAATTAGTGAATGAAAATATTTCATAGGCTCACTAATAAGACAATTCGTTTATTGGGCAATGTATAAATAAAATTTAAGTATATCATTATTTAAAGCATTTTCTTCCACTCTCAAAAGTGTTCCAGTTTACTTACTTGTAAGACCTAAAACTGTAAAACTCTTAGAAGAAAAATATCGGTGCAAAAGCTGCACGCTGCTACATTTGGCATTGAGTTCTCGGATATGACACCAAAGGTGCAGGCAACAAAGGGAAAAATAGACCAATTGGACTGCATAAAGAGTTTTGAAAATTTGTACATCAAAAGACACTCTCCACAAAGGAAAAAGACAACCCCAAGAATTGTAAAAAGTATTTACAAATCATGTACCTGATAAGGGATTAATATCCAGAATATGTAGAGAAATACTAAAAATCAACAGCAATAACAGCACCCAACACAAAAATGGGCAAAGAACTTGAATAGACATTTTTCTAAAGAGATCTACAAATAGCCACGAAGCACATGAAAGGTTGTTCCCCATCACTAATCATTAGGGGAATGCAAATCAAAACCACAATGAGATACCACCTCACCCATGAGGATGACTACTATGAAAAAGGAAACCACAGAAAATAATAAATGTTGGCAGGAATGTGAAGCAATTGGAACCTTTGTGCACTGTTAGTGGGAATGTAAAACGGGAGAGCCACTAGGGAAAACAGTATGGTGGTTTCTCAAAAAATTAAAAATAGAATTACCATAGGATCCAGCGTTTCCACGTCTGGGTATAGACCTAAAAGAATTGACAGCAGGGCCTGGAAGAGATATTCGTACAACCATGTTCATAGCGGCATCACTCACAACAGCTAAAATAGGGAAGCAACCCAAGTGTTCCTCGGTGGGTAATTGGATAAATAAAGTGTGGGCTAGCCGCACAATGGAATATTATGTTCAGCCTTAAAAAGAAAGGAAACTGACTTATGCTGCGAAGTAGATAAACCTTGAGGACATTATGCTACGTGAAAGGCAGCGCTCCCTCCCGGGCAGCCTCGCTGGGGAATACAATGAGACTGTTGATGCCTCCCTGGCAGGAGGAGCACTCAGGCAGGACTAGGAAGGAGGCCCCTGGGAGGTGGGTTCACCTCGTCCCCCTTCCCGTTGGGTCTTTGGCAGCAAGAAACAACACTCCACCCTGGGACACACCTAAATCACTCCCGCATCCCCCAGCTCCCTCTGGCTCCCAGGAGAAGCCGGTAGGCAACCTCGGGCTCTGTGTGGGTGTGGAGAGGGTGGTGCTGGCCAGGCACCCACGCTTTGAGGTGGAGTGTGTGCTTTGTTCGGTATGGATACTCCAGGCCTCAGTCCTGAGAGGAGGACAGGCGCCGGTTACTCTCCCACATGCCACCCTGCCACACACCAGGGCGGAGGGGGGTAGAGTTCGGGTGCTGAGGGGCCCGCCACCTCCACAGAAAGGGTGTAGCCATCCTCCAGGGCAGCAAGATTTTGTGGGCTCTAAGCCCACCCATAGTTGAAGCAATAGCTCTCCACTAGCCGGGACATCCGATTGCCCAGAACATCAGCAGCCGGCAGGGCGAGCCTTCCTGTGGGAGTCCAGGGCTTATTTATGACTGTGTCCTTGGCCCCTGTGCCTCCAGAAGTGAGAAAAGAAGCCCGAGTTCCAGCCCAGGCCTGTTCCGTGTACTGTGTGGCTTGGGATCTTCCGTGTCCTCTCTGGGTTTCCGCTTTCTCAGAGGTGGGCAGACTATTTCTTGGGCTGTCTCAGCCCTGACCTTGTAGAGGCCGGGACTTCAAAAGAAATGCGAACCCAGCAAGACAGAGTGTTTACATGAATAATGTGTAATCTACGACAGTACACATGGCAATGGAACAGGTGTCAAACATATGAACTGAGTTAGAGCAGATGTGGGGAACTTCTCGGAAGGGAAAAGGAGTTGATGGCTCCAGAGCCCAGCCTGGGCTGCGATGGGGAAGTTGTTCAGAAAACATTGGGACAAAGGAGCAAGTTAGACATTGAAATACAGGAAGAGAGCCTCCCATTCAGAAGGAGCAGAGTGATGGGAGCCCGTGAAGGTGGGGGCAGGTGGGGAGTCAGGCCGTGGGGAGACTTGGAGGCAGGAGGGGGGTCTTGAGGAGAGAGGATGGAGGAGTCAGGGTCCTGCGGGTGGCTGGGGGGTGGAGAACCCAGGGGCAGAGCTGAGATGCTAAGTAGCCTCCTAGGCCAGTGAGCCCCTTGGGCTCAGGGCTGGTTGAACTGACCCAGTCCAGCCTCTGGGCCTGGCTACTGCCCAGCTTTACTCTGCAGTCCAGTAGCCTGTCCTGCCTCCTCCCAGGGCGCAATGAGGTCCACAGGGAGGCTGAGCCTCCAGTCCACAGCCCCAGCCGTCCCTCCACATCCTCTTCCCTGCTTCTCCAAAGGCTCCTGGGAAGTTCAGTCAAGGTGAGTGGTACTGCCCAGCACACAGGGGGGCCAGGCCAGCATAGCCAAAGCCACAGGGCACGGACCTCCCCTACCGCCACACCTCAAGGCTCCATTGAGCTGTCCCTGCAGCTTCCACGACCCCTCAGAAGCGAAATACAACCAGGCATTGACAGGGATGAGCCAGGTTTAGGGCTAACACTGCAATTCGTTTTATAATCTGATGATTTACAAACATCTAAGACATCCGGGCCACTGGGCCTCAAAGCAGCTGATCCCCTGCCAGCTAATGAGGGCAGTGGCTTCTGGCTTGAGTGCCTGGCAGCTGGCGCTATGGGTCGAGCTGTCCCAAAGCCAAGATGTGCAGTGGCAGCTGCACCGGCTCTGCTGGGGGCCTGCACAGGAGGAAGTGCCTGAGGGCTTAGGGTTGTAGAGCTGGGGCCCAGCTGCCTGCCTGCTTAGGTCTCTGCTCCGGCCCCCGCTGTGACCACCTCCTTCCAGTCCAGGCCTGCCTGACCGCAGCCACAGCCCCATCACGCTGTCAGAGCCTCCTGCTGGGGATGCCCTGCTGTCCTCCGCCACCCTGCACATCCCCCTGGACTCTCACAGGCCAGCGTGGACATGACGTCTCCCTGCATCCCATCAGAGACGGTGTCTCCCTTCCCTAAGGGTCCCCAGCCTCTGGTGGCCCTGGCAACATTTTGTCTCAGATGCCGGGAATATCCTTTCCTCCTTGACTGAGCCACGCACGGCTGGGGCTGAGTCTGCTTCAGCTTCCCCCTTCCCTGGACCCCAGGGTCTGAATGCACACGCCACCGCCGGCATTTCCCCCAAACCTCCCTGGCTCAACGGCAACCAGCCCAGGCTGGGAGAGGATCTCCAACTGGGGCCATGTGGCCTGAGATGCCCACAGATCTCGGTTAAGGCTCCCGGTAGAATGGGGCATCTCAGCCCTGGGTCCACTGACCCCCGAGGAATACAGGAATAGAAATCAGGCTCATGGATTTGGGTGGGAGAAAAGGACAACTTTATTCCCATTAACTTTTCACTGAAGTTGGGCGCGTTCTCCCACAGTGGCCTCAGCAGAAGCTGTGACTTTGTCACCAACAGAAACCCTAGCGATGTGCACCTCACGGTCCCATTAGTGGAGACGGCTCACAGTGTTCTTTATTCTCATCGCTGCTTTAAAGCCATGTCGTTATTCAGCCCGCCACGAGATCTGAACTGAATGAAGACACAGGCATCACTATGACGCAAAGTCGTGTGTAATATTTTGATAGCCGTGGTTTGATTGATTGCCTTTGTAATCCTTTACATGTTCTACGCACTTCAAAACCTCATTCTAACCAGAGTCCACGGGCTTCACCAGAAGGTCCATGAAAGTAAAAAGGTCCAACCTGCTGCCATGGAGAGACCCCCCAGGGAAGAGGGAAGGGGTGGCCTCCAGTCCGGAGGGTCCCTCATTCAACCCCGCGGAGGTGGGCCAGAAGCCCTAGAAGGTTGAGAACCGCTGCCCTAGAGTGAGCCCACTGCACCTGCCCTGAGAGCCAGGGAGAGTGGGGGTGGGAGGGGCCAGAAAGTGCAGGAGGGTTCCTTCCCAGGGTGGGACTGTAGATAAATGCCCCAGCTTCCCACCCCAGCGTGGACCGCTCTGGGAGGCTTCCGAAGCCCTTCCTGAGCTGAGCCTCTTCCCCGAAAGTAGAGACCTCAACAGTACACTCCCTGCCCCCTTCCTCCAACCATCGAGGATCAGCGCCCAAATAAACTATCTGCACCCAAGTTCCGGTTCTGCTCAGGGCACCCACGCGAAGACACAAAGTAATGGAAATCTTAAGCTGGGCGTAGGATTGCCCCCGATACAGCTACCTTTCCCAGCCGCACGCTTCAGCTGTGTGTGGCCATGGTGACCCTGTGAAAGGGTCGTTCGACCCCCAAAGGGGTCGCGACCCACAGGTTGAGAACCGCTGCCCTAGAGTGAGCCCACTGCACCTGCCCTGAGAGCCAGGGAGAGTGGGGGTGGGAGGGGCCAGAAAGTGCAGGAGGGTTCCTTCCCAGGGTGGGACTGTAGATAAATGCCCCAGCTTCCCACCCAGCGTGGACCGCTCTGGGAGGCTTCCGAAGCCCTTGCTGAGCTGAGCCTCTTCCCCGAAAGCAGAGACCTCAACAGTACACTCCCTGCCCCCTTCCTCCAACCATCGAGGATCAGCGCCCAAATAAACTATCTGCACCCAAGTTCCGGTTCTGCGCAGGGGCACCCACGTGAAGACACATAGTAATGGAAATATTTAGCTGGGTGTAGGATTGCCCCCTATACAGCTACCTTTCCCAGCCGCACGCTTCAGCTGTGTGTGGCCATGTGACTGAGTCCGGGCAAATGGGATATGAAAAGAGGTGACTGTGCAGTTTCCAAGTCACTTAGTTGCTAGGGAGGAGGGTGCCTTTTCCTTCCCCTTCCCCTTCCCGCTCCCTGGGGAGCAGAAATGGTAGCAAGACAACTTGGGCCACGCGGACAAGGACCTTCACCTCCTGGCATTCACGCCCTTGAATCGGGAGTGGCCTGTCTGTCCAACAGCCTGTGGCAGAGGTGACTGTGTGTGACTTCCAAGACCAGTCATAAGAGGCACTGTGGTTTCTGTTAAAGAGAAAACCACAGGCCCAAAATGGCATCACTTGTGCTAAAGCCTACACCAGTGGTTCTCAACCTTCTGGCCCTTTAAATACAGTTCCTCATGTTGTGCATTCAACCCCGCGGAGGTGGGCCAGGAAGCCCTAGAAATGCGTGTTCTGGGGCAGGAACGGGGCAGCCATTCTTCTTTGTTTCTAGTTGGGGTTTTTTTTAGACTCGTATTTATGGCTTCGACTTCTGAACATTTCCATTTGGTGTGGAGCTTGGCAGAGAGGGTTCCTGGCAGGATGGAGTGGCCAGCGCGGGCCTGAGGGGCACCAGTCGGTGGCCTCCTGGATTGAGGTTTTAGGGGATGGCCAGCAGCCCACAGAAGGGCCCTCAGTTTCCCAGCTGAGGTCTGGGGGTGACAGAGCCCAGTGCCAGGGTTTCCTGGAGATGGCCTGTGTTGGTGATCAGACGGGGCTGGGAAGTGAGCTCCAGGACAGGCCCGAGAGCAGTGGTTCTCAACCTTCCTAATGCCGCGACCCTTTAATACAGTTCCTCATGTTGTGGTGACCCCCAACCATAAAATCATTTTTGTTGCTACTTCATAACTGTTTTTAGAGAGTTATGCTAGAAGAAGCTGATAATTGTACAGTACAGCCTATACCTGTACAAAGAGAGTAGGGAAATAAATGCAAGTTCGATGTAGTTTCAGTTATTCTAAAATAACTCTAGTGATAATAGCTTCTTGCATCTCTATAGTGTTTCAGAGCTCTTAAAAGCTTTCCTGCATATCATTCTACTTGATTCTTTCAACCAAACTGTACTATAAGTACAGTTTGCAATTAAAAAATATTTAACAATATTTAAAGACACTGATTCTCAGGACAGACTGGTGATCTCTACAAGACATATGACAGACTAGGGAAAAGAACTAGAATGGAAGGCCTCAGAAAGCCAGGTCCTGTTTATTCCTATCATTGTTCTATGTAATCCAGTTGGAAATGGCCAAACCTATATGACTGGTTCACATTATTCCATTTATACTGTAGTGGTTCTCAACCTTCTGGCCCTTTCAATACAGTTCCTCATGTTGTGACCCAACCATAAAATTATTTTCGTTGCTACTTCATAACTGTAATGTTGCTACTGTTATGAATTGTAATGTAAATATCTGATATGCAGGATGGTCTTAGGCGACCCCTGTGAAAGGGTCGTTCGACCGCCAAAGGGGTCGCGACCCACAGGTTGAGAACCGCTGGCCTACACCAACCCTACATTGAATACCTGCCTAACTGCTGTTTCAACCTGCCCTAGAAATGGAATCTTAATCAACCAGTCCGGAATTTTCTGGTCAAGGGCCCATAAGGTAATCTATCACGTGGGCCCTTTCCATCCCCCACAGAAAGAAAAGGCAATCTACATTTCTGGACCCAATTTCCTGTGTCCTGGCTCCAATCTCAGGCAGGTACATATGGCCACAATAGCAGCAGGCTTAGGTTTCCCCTGAAGTTCCAGGCCCGATGCTCATTGGCTCTGCTTGAATCATGTGACCATCAGCTTGCCTCTTACTGGCCAGGCCTGGGGCGAGTACCCATGACTAGAGCCAGAGTGAGGATGAGCCCCACCCAACCCCTGAACCACATAGACCAAGAGTGGGAGAGTTGTGGTTTCCGCCCCAGCAATCAAGGCAGTGCTACCGCAGGGCGCTGGGTGATGACAGATGTGTTCTCCGTGGATGAGTTTTCCACACTGACACCAGGAGGACTCAGGAAGAGACTCCAGTCGCTGAGTGGGCAGCACGTGCCAGGCTCGAGCAGCGTGGGCATGGTAAAACACACCCAGCCCATCCATGTGGGGGGAAGGCCAAGACCCCAACCCCTGCTCTGGCCCCGTATTACGGGATCTTCAGGCCCCAGCTTTTCCATGACTTGGAACTTGTCCTAAACCAGGGGTGGGGCATTTCTTTAACACACTCAGTTCGGTACCTTCCTGAGCAGAACCCCTTCGCATGGTCCTCTGGCGGCGCCCAGGTGCCCTCAAATGTGGTCTTGGCTGCAGCCTGCATTACCCTCTTCCCACTTCCCCACTGTAGGTTACATACACACACACACACACACACACACACACACACACACACACACACATGCAATGCATGCACGCACGCACA
>NW_005354756.1:757400-767650 GCF_000412655.1 Myotis brandtii | reverse complement strand
CCCCCAACCACCCTGGGGGCTCCCATCGCAGGGCCTGGGCTTCCTCCTTGCTTCCTTCCCCCTGCCAGGGCCTCCCCCTTCCAGCAGTGGACAGACATGTCTACACACCCCAGGGAGGATAAATAATCTCATATCTGGAGCCACCACCAGGCAAGAGAGCCAACAGCCAATGGGATGGCTTCCCAGAGGCTGCAGCAGGTGTCAGGGGTCACTTGGGCTGATCAGAGCCACTGTGGCTGTCCAGGCACCTGCCCCATCTTCCTGAGCCCTGTCCCACTGAGGCCAGAAGAAGCCGCGGGGCAGGGACAGCTGGCAAGTGACTTGGGCCTGGGCAGGATCCAGGCTAGGGAGGAAGTGAGAGAGGCTTGCGGGGCTGAGGCTATTTTTACCCAGACCTGTGCAAACAGAGGCGCAGGCTGGTCCAGCCAGTTCTTTCCCTCCCCCGGTGCCTGGCCACGAAGTCTCTTACCAGGTTGGCAGCATCCACTGGGTGGGAGCCAGAGGGGAGGGATGGGCAGAAGAAGGGCAGAATGAGAACTGCCCTGAGGTGCCCCAGAGACTCCCCGCCTTGAGGCCCTGGATCCCCATGGGCTCACTCACTCCCCAAGGCAGGCAGTGTGGGTTGGGGCTGGAATCAGGGCCCCGGGGTCAGCCTGGGGTCAGAAGTCGGCTGGGCTGAACCCTGTGATCAGGGGTAGGTATCTTCCTGGGGCCATGGGTCACTCCAGGCTGAGGCCCGCGATCAGCATCAGAGATTAGTCTGGATGGAGGCCTATGATCAGGGTTAGAGATCAACCTGTGGTCCAGGGTCAGGCTCGGCCTAGAGTCAGAGATAAGTCAAGGAGGAAAGGCCTCCCAGAGGGGCTCCTCTTGCTTGTCCACCCTCTCCTGGCACCCACGCTGGGTCTACCAGCCCTAGCAGAGACCCCCCAGAAGTCTCCCCAGGGCCCCGGGGTCAGCCTGGGGTCAGAAGTCGGCTGGGCTGAACCCTGTGATCAGGGGTAGGTATCTTCCTGGGGCCATGGGTCACTCCAGGCTGAGGCCCGCGATCAGCATCAGAGATTAGTCTGGATGGAGGCCTATGATCAGGGTTAGGGATCAACCTGTGGTCCAGGGTCAGGCTCGGCCTAGAGTCAGAGATAAGTCAAAGGAGGAAAGGCCTCCCAGAGGGGCTCCTCTTGCTTATCCACCCTCCCCTGGCACCCACGCTGCGACTACCAGCCCTAGCAGAGACACCCCAGAAGTCTCCGGAGAGGGAATGACTGATGAGCCCTGAGACATGACAAAATCTCTGAGAGATGTGTGGAGGACGGCATTCCTGGCAGAAGGGGCAGCCCAGGCAAGGCCTCAGAGGAAGAATGAGCATGTGTTCTTCAAGGCAGAGCCCAGGCGTGGGTGGGGGTGGGAAAAGTGAGAGGACAGCTTTAGAAAGCTGGAGGCCGAAGGAGGGAGCATCAGCTCTGGGTTTTAGGAAGAATCGTTCATTTGTTCGTTCATTCATTCAATAAGTATAAATAGAGGGCTTAACATGTGACAGGCACCGTTCTAGGGACTTGAGATACCCTGGGAACAAAACACCTGGAAAGCCCTGCCCTCGGGGAGTTTCTGCTCTAGCCGAGGAGACAGGTAGGAAATGTAATAAAGTCAATGCACAAATACTGAAAGGACATGGTGCCTTAGAAGGTGACAAGTGCCTTTGGGGGCCCCGGAGCTGGAGGGGAGGGGGCAGTTGGCAATATTAAGTAGGGGAGTCGGCATTGAAGAGGGAGGTCAGGAGCCATGGGGAGACCTGGGCAAGGCCTTGCAAGCCGAGGGAGCAGCAGTGCAAAGAGCTGAGAGCAAGGGGGGAGGAGGGGAGGAATGAATTCATGGAATAGCAGGGAGGCCGGTGGGGCTGGAGGCAAGACAGAGAGCCCAGAGGAGAGGTGAAGGAGAGGCGATGGGGACCCGCTCAGGGGCTGCCGGCACTTGGAACTAAGGAGCCGCAGGGTCTCTCGCTTCTGTTTTCTATGCGTCTTAAAATAACTGGTCTTAGAGAAAGAGGTTAAATAACACCACAGGGGAGCTATCAGCCCTGGGAAGCCAGTCTACAGGACCAACCCAGTTCCTTCAAAAGAGGACTTGCAAAGAGAGGTCTGGGCAGGGAGGTGGAGGGCCTCCATGGTAAATCCTAATGTGTGAACCTTATTGAAATAAACAACTAGTGAAAAATAAAAATAAAAGCATGGATGAGACAAAAAATTAAATAAGAACTGAATATTTATTGTTATTAAGGAATTGGGGAGGTGTTTGTTTGTTTATAAAAATGATATTGTGTGATAACAGTATTGAGGTCAGGTTTTTTTTTAGTTCCTATCCATTATACATACGGATGATATATTTACAGATAAAATGATAGATCCGTGATTTTATTCAAAAGGATCACAGTTGGGTGGGCGCACAGAGGAAACAAACGAAGTATGTGAGAGTTCTTTATATTATTTTATCCACTTTGTGTATTTTGAAGCTCTTCTTAACAAATTTAAGACTAATCATGGTACACAACCTGGCTGCTAAGATTGGAGAGGGGGGCAGGGCTAGGGAGAAGCCGGAAATTATGCGGAACCTACTACGATGAGCAGAGGCCCAGCTGAGCAGTAAGGGAGGAAATGAAGATGACCTGAGACAGGAGGTAAAGGTGGGGGGAGGGCACAGGGATGGGGAGGGGCCTGCAGGAGAAGACTTCCTTTTCCAAGACTCCCCCGTGCTCCAGTCTTTGGATTCCTCCTCACTCCTCTTCCTCCGGCCTTGCTCATTGCTTTCCTCCCTCCCCGCTCCCCTCAAATTCCCTTCTCCCACTCACCCTCCTCACCCTCCCTTCCTCATCCCTCCTCCTCCACATCTCCATCCTCCCCTCTCCTTCCTCATCAGTCTTCCTCCCGCCTCTCTTTCCAGCAAGCTTCGCCCTGGCCTGGTGCCCAGCCTCGCACAGGTGGCCCACCCAGCTGGTTTCTCTGCAAGTAGGTTGCTCCAGTTACCAGGCAGCTCCAGTTTGACTCCTCTGGTCGCTGCCCCCCACTCCCGCCCACCCCCAGTCTCCTGGGCCTGCTGTCTCCTAGCTAAGAACAGCACAGACACACACACACCATCAAATCTCCTCCAGAGAAGCAAAAAAGGGTGTTGTCGGCTCTATTTTTCCTACTCAGAGCAGGCACTACCTCAGCGAGGCAGGGGCGGGGTGTGGCCCAACTTGGCCAAGAGAACGCGAGATGGTTTTGCTGTTCTTCTCCCTGGGAATGATTCCTCTCTTGGATGAATGAGCTCACACCACAGAGGAGGGTTGAACCTAGGAAGGAAGCAGAAGTGAGCCCGCTGGGGCCACTTTCTCAGGCCAGGAGGGTCACATGTCAAGCCTAGGCTGGCCCTGCAGGGCAGGAGGAGGGGAGGACTGCCGACTGACTCCCTTACTGCTCCACCTCAAGAAGGGGAGACCCCACCTCCACCACGATTCTCAGGCCCATGGCAGCCCAGACTTAGGGCCCGTTCCTTTCTGGAAACATCTGGTTCATCCAGAGCAGCCTTCATGTTACCAGCGAGGTCCTCTCCTCTAGTCTCAACTCCCACCTGGCAGGTGAGACCTGCCTCTGCAGACACACCCCCTGGGCCCATGCCCTCACCTCACCAGGCAATGGCTGGCAGCTGATAGAAGACCTGCCCCAACCCTTCCCTACAGCAGCGGCCATAGATTGTCTCCTTTGTCTCAATGTTGGCTTCTATGTTTATGTATGGACATGAATTAAACATTAAATTAAGTATGTATTAAATTAATTCATAGTTACTTACTAATATGACTTGAATCATAAAATGCACTTCTAGCTTTCTCTACTTGTGCTACCCCTGCCTTGTTTTAATGTCAGCATTACAATACCTCGCCGAATATCTTGGCTGCTCTCGAGCAGTTGGATTGCATTGGAATTCCCAGTTCCTTAAAGGTTATAAAATTCTCCTATAAAACTGTCTGGACCTGGTGTCTTTCTTTAAGAGTAAATATAATAATTTATATTTTGCTAGGAAAGCGTGCATTTCACCTGGATCTTCAACTATATTGGCATAAAGAAAATATTCTCTTACAGTTTTTAATATTCTCTATAGAACTATGTCCCTCTTCTTTCCACTTTTATTCTTGATCAGGCTGGCTAACCCTTTTCTGTTTACTGCTCAAGGGGCAAGTTCATTTATTTCATTTATTAATTCTACATTTTACTTCTGTCATTACTTTATGCTTTTATCTTTACTAATTCCTTCTTTCTTTAAATTCATTTTTGTTGTTTCTTTTCTAGTATATTTAGTTGTAAACTTATTTCACTAATTATTTGTCTTTCTTGTTCATAAGATAGTAATTAAAGCTACAATGTTTTACCTAATTACTATAATGTCTGTATCTCTCAGGTTTTAGTATTCATTGTGCTATTTGTTTCTAAGTCATTTATAATTTCAGTTGTGATGTCTTACTACAACAGTTACTTAGAAGGATGATTCTTGGTTCTTTTTGTTGTTGTTGCTCATTACATATGTGTGTGAAATATTTCTAAATATACTGGAGAAAGGAATAAGAAAATTGAACACAATCTATAACCAATCTATTCATCACCCTTAACATGATGTCATATTAAACTTTAACATAATGCCATATTCGCTGTAGAATTTTATATAGAAATAAAATATTTAATGCAACTGAGGACCCCCTGTGTATCCCTCCTATGGCTGGCAGAATTCTGAAATGGCACCTGAGATTCCTGGCCCCTTGTATGCACACCCTGTATAATCCCTCCCCTTGAGTGTGGGTGGGCCTGACCTAACCAGGTGAGCCCTTTTTAAAGAGGGTCTATAGTTCAGACAGAATGTCAACACCTCGATTTCAGCGGAGAACCGGCGAACCCATATCTGGACTTCTGATAGGAAACGTGAGATGGTAAATGGGTGCTGTGTTAAGCACTGAGTGATGGTGGTTTGTTACACAGCAATAGAAAATGAACACACCTCCCTTACTCCATTCCCTTCCCTCTCTCTGCAGAAGAAAAACATGGCATGGGTGTGTATCCTTCCTAAATATTTCTTAGACGTACTGCACACTTATCATCCATCAGAGGCACATGGTGCTGCTTGCAGATTCTAGGTTCTGCACAATTAGCATGGTACGTACACACCCTTCTGCAACCTGCTTTGGTTGCTCAACACCATGTTTTGAGATCGATACCACTGCTGGGAGATGGGGCTCTAGCTCATTTATTTGGATGGCCCCCACCGCAAATAAATTCCTAAGGGAAGGGGATTCGAGTCTTCCATTGTGACTGTAGACTGGAAAGTCCTTCTTTTTAAAGATGGATCCTTTTTATGTAACTTGAGGCTATATTATTAGACACATCAATGTTTGGGATTATTACATCTCCTGGACAGATGGGATGTTCTAATAATATGAACTATTCCTCTTAAATTTCCCACTTTAAAATCTCTCCTTCATTTACATGGACTATTGTGATTGATGTCCGTAATTATGCCTAGTATCTGATTTTATGTTTCCCTTCATCATGTCTTTTTGTCTCTAATCCCCCAGACATGTAATCTTTTATTAAATTGGTGGTGTTTTCTTTGTTTTATTTTTTCCTTCTCCTTGCGTATGGGAGTTACACAGAGACGTCCATAATTTTTTCAGTTGATAGCCTTAAATTTTAACACACCACGCCAATCTCTGGTGACATCAATTATGTTCCTTAAACTCCATGTCTGTTTTGTCCCATCACCTTCCTCTCCTATAATCTCTGCCCAACATCAGCTACACACCGACTCCCAGGGCTGGGAGCTGGGGAGGTGAGTACATGAGCTTAGATCTCCTGTGCAGCTAGTCTGAGCTTCCCCTGGGGTGGAAAGTGCCTCGCAACTCCCAGGGCACCCCCAGCCCCAGGAATGAGCTCTGAGAGGTGGCCTGGTGCTGCCTGTGGTCCCAGGCAGCCTCTCTAAGACACAGCCTCTCTCTCTCTCTGCCCCTAGTTACCCAGAATCTTGCCCCTAGCTCCTCCTCCTCCTCCCAACACACATTGGCCAAGCCCTGCTCTCAGACTCCAGCTGGGAGCAAATATGTCTGTTCTGACTCACGCCCACACACAAGGATGCACACCCCACACGCTCTCCTACGCGGGCGTGCATGTGCATGCACACACACATACATACACACATACACACACAAGCATACACAACACGCACGCACGTGCCTGCAGTAGGCACTAGACCAAGAGACTGAGGCTGCCGGAGCGTACATGGTCCTCCCCTCTAGAGTGTCCCAGTCGCTGCACCATGACCTCTGTGCCAACCTTCATGGTCAGACTTCTGTGGCCCCCAGGACGGCACCGAGCCCTGGGGTGCTGAGGAGAGGAGTTCCTTCTCAAGGCATCGCTCTCTGTGCCCAGAACAGGAGCTCCCCAAAGGCAGGAGCAAGTCCCCTCTGCCTCAGCCTCCGGGAGCAGGAGCACTCCCTCCATTTCTCATGCACCACCAGATTGCCCCCACCTGCCCAGTGCCCCCCTCAAGCAGTGCTAGGCTCCCCTCGAGGGGCAGCCGGTATCTAAGTCACCGTGACATCTCCAGTGCCCGTCACCAGGCCTGGCAGTGTAAGTGAAGATGCTGATACGTGAGGAAGGAGGGATGCTACCCACTGCATGCCGGTCCAGAGGGATGGACAGAACTTTTCCGAGGGGCAGCCGGTATCTAAGTCACCGTGACATCTCCAGCGCCCGTCACCAGGCCTGGCAGTGTAAGTGAAGACGCTGATACGTGAGGAAGGAGGGATGCTACCCACTGCGTGCCGGTCCAGAGGGATGGACAGAACTTTTCTTTCTTTTTAAAAAAAAATTTTTTTATTGATTTTTTACAGAGAGAAAGGGAGAGGGATAGAGAGTTAGAAACATCGATGGGAGAGAAACATCAATCAGCTGCCTCCTGCACACCTCCTACTGGGGATGTGCCTGCAACCAAGGTACGTGCCCTTGACCAGAATCGAACCTGGGACCCTTCAGTCTGCAGGCGGATGCTCTATCCACTGAGTAAACCAGTTAGGGTTGGACAGAACTTTTCTTCTCTAAACACCTACCTGGGCCTCTCCTGCCCTCCACCCCACCTGGGAATTAAGCTTGGAGTTAAGATGTGTCTCCTCACAGGAAGAACCGGCCCCAAAGAAGGGGCCACCCGGGGAAGTGGCAAGCAGGTCATCTCCCTGGAGCTGCCAGCCCCACGCGATGGATAAAGACCTAAAGGCGTAGGTTCCTTCAACTCAGAGGCCCGGAGGGCAAAGCTTGTCTGCATCGGCACAGCCATGTGCATGGCCGGGGCCAGCTGCCCTCCCCGCTCCACAGCAGAAGTTGGCCACCACCATTGAGTTCCTGAGCTGGGAGCCTGGGAAGAGTGAGTGATGACTCAGGGTGCTGCGTGAAGGACTGGGGGAGGCAAGGGTGCCCCCCTGCAGGAGTGAGGCAGGCAGCCCGGAAGCCAGGCAGGCTCCAAGTGAGTAACTACAGATCCTTTCCTGACTTGCTTGTCGTGCCTGTACTCATGTCACGGAGGATGGCAAGTGACTGCCTCTCTCTTCCCCTCCACCCACGCCATTCTCAAATCCCGAAGCAAGGTGGGGGTGGGGCAGAGCCTGGGGACCCGTTCCAGGGATCCAGGAGGAGAGGCCTCAGAACAGCATATTCCTGGGAGGAGCCCACGCAAGAGGGCATGGGGGGAATAGAGAGCAGTGGGTGGCGCTGCCCCTCCCCAAGCCAGAGCGATTGAGGGGGGATGGGAACAGAGATCCCATCACTGCTTCCCACCCACCTGTGGATTCTGAAGTCCCTCCGCCCGCCACCCAGAAGCCTTCCCATCCCCCCTGACAGGTGAATCGCTTGGCTAGCTTCTCCTGTCAGATCCCCTCCTCCCCACCCCCTACCCCTGCCTCCTCAGGGTGGGCCACAGCTGATCCCCCCAGGGCTTCAGGACACAGGACTGGGCATTCGGCAACAATCACCTGAAGTGCAGTCCAGTATAGCCTTGGCTGAGTTTTTTAGGGGTTTGTTTGTTTTCGCTCGCTTCTGATTTTGTGTCAGTGCCTTTTGATAGGTAAGGAAGGGCGGGTCTCCCTCTGACAGAACAAAGAAGTCATTTTCACTGCAAAGGATCTGCAGGAAAATATTCTTCCTCAGGCCCCCCTTCCTTCCTGGGAGCCGGGGAACAGTGTGGGCATCCAGGAGCCCTGCTGTTAGGGGCAGGGGGAGAAATGGAACCGTGGGAACTAGCTATAGTTATAAGAAATGGTAGTCATGCTCTGTTAACCGTGATTGTTTGGTTCTGATGAAAGAAGGCACATTCTGACCTGGCTGGGAGCTGTACCCCGGGCCTGGGAGTTAACCTGGGAATTCGGTCCATGCTCCTTATCCGAGAACTGCCTATCATCACGGAAAGATTAACCACCTTGTTGCCCAAACAATGGAGTCCGCCTTTTGCAACCCCCAGCCTGCATTGCCTGTAATCTTTAACCATTTTACCATTTTTTATTCCTTTTGCCTACTTCCCATTGCCTGGAATACCCATTTTTATTCCTCTGGTCTACTTCCCTGTGTAATCTTTGTCCTTCTACCCAATAGAAACAGCAGACTTTTGGGGGGTGGGGAGGAGGTAGAGCAGATTTTAGCGGATGACCTGCTGCTCTCCCATACTGCCGGCATTATTGCAACAAATGCTCATACATTATTCAACCTTGTCTCTGCTTAAGCGGCTCAAGTAGTGACAGGCAGCCCGGACCCATCTGTTGTCCGGTTTCACTGTCACTCACTCCCGCCGCCTGCAGCCTGCTCTAGCATCCCTGAGCTAAGGACAGGGTTCTTGTGGACCGCCCTCCAGAACAAAAGGAGAGGCAACCCACCCCCCACCGGGAGACTAAGATTCTCCTCCTCCCCACAAGGTCACGTCCCAAAGGGGGGGGGGTCTGGCTCCCTGCTGTCCCCCAATCCTCACCCCTCACCTCGCCCTGTCCTCAGAGAGAGAACAGAACCTCCACGCCCCGGGGACAAGCACTGATGGTGGGATTTCAGCATGGGGAGTGTGTGTGTGTGTGTGTGTGTGTGTGTGTGTGTGTGTGTGTGTGGAGAGTGGGTTTATGAGAGCCCTTGGGTTTGCCATTCATCTGGGACTGGAGGACACGGTGCCAGCAGAGGCAATTCCCCGGAATGCGGACATGACCCCAGTGTCCTGCTGAGAGCTGAGGCCTGAGGCCTGAGAAGAGGGTCTGTCAGCCTCGCAAGGGGGAGCAAAGACCCCTGGCCCCTGAGCCTAAACTGAGCCCCAGAAGTGGGGATGGCGGAGGATGTGGCTGGGCCCCCCCCCCCCCAGGGGTTGAGTCCAAACCGCAGACGCAAGGAGGGAGGGGCCTATGCCCAGTCTCGCTGAGCATATCTGGAAGGAAGTGGAAATTGTGGGGAGGACAATAGCTGCCCAGGTCCTCCTCCAACAAGAGGCGCCCCTGCCGTACCCACCTCTGCGCCCCGGCACAGCACGGCACCGCATGGCACACAGAGAGTCATGAATGCCTGTGCGAGGAAGGGAAGGAGGAAGTGGGAAGAGAGGGAGGTGGGAGGGAGGCAGGTAAGGGAGGGAAGGCAGAAAGCAAATAAGCCGAAACTGAGAGGGGCTGGGCCCTCATCCCTTCCGGCTCTTCCCTGATCCCCAACTCCATCCCACCCCCGAAGGTCAGCAGCCCGAGTTTCCCCGTGCTGTGGGGAGCGAAGCCTGGGCGAGTCCTCGGGGAACCCTGACGCACTCGCTGGCGCCCCCCCCCCCATCTATTTACCATCCACCTGTCCCCTCGACCACCACCAGTCTCGATTGCGTGGTCTCGATTCGTCGGAAAGAAGGCAGAGCAGTCACCTGCGCTTGGTCCCCAAGAAGACGCGCTCCTGGCGCAAATCAACTGAGCCCCGAGGACTGGCGGTGGAGGCAGGTCGGCCCGATGCCCCCCCGCGGCCGGCCCGCCGAGCCTTGGAAGCCAGGCCCCAGAGGCAGGAGGCCCAGGCCCGGACCTTTCTCTGGACCCGTTTCCTGGGCTGGAAAATAGGACAGGCGGGCAGGCAGGCAGGAGGAGAGGGAGGAGGTCTCTGGTTGTATGCGTGGAGCCTGGGCCCGAGCGCTGGGAGCAGACCTTCCCTCCCCGCGTGGAGGCGCTGGAGCTCAGCCCAGCCGCCCTC
>NW_005354756.1:739337-756193 GCF_000412655.1 Myotis brandtii | reverse complement strand
GGCGCCACACTCGCCTTCCGTGTTGTGGCTGCGGGTGCGCGTGGAGTGGGGGGCTCAGCTGGGGCCGTGGCCGATTGCAATGGGCGGTCTGGTAGACGGTGGGTGGAAGGGAGGCTGCGTGTGTGCGGTGCCAATGTAGAGGCGTCTGTGGGGCGTTGTGTGTTACGTGGAGGAGTGACGTCTCAGCCCAGATCTAGCGCTGGGGAACCCAGGACCTGGGAAGGCGCTTTGGGGACCAGGTGGGTGACCGGCAGACCTTTCCAGTGCCTTCTCACTGAGCAGAGGTGAAAGGTAGGGAGCCAAAGGGGGAAGGTGGTGGGCAATGAGGGCTGGGGGTGTTTACCAGGAAGGACTAGCCACGTGCATGGGGAAGGCTGAGCTGGGAGCATACAGCCAACAAGCGGTGGTCTCCCGCTTCCTGTCGCTTCTGCTTCATCCCCATGGGGATGCGTGTGCCTCTGATGTGTACCAGCATGCCCCATGTGTGGGTGTGCTCGTGTGTGTCTGTGGGTGGCTCACCTCGGCTGCCAGATCCTAGTTGAGGCAGGAGACACATGGATCATCTCCCTCTAACACCAAGAAAGAACTCAAGACAATAAATCTACTCAAGCCCATAATACCGATGGGCAAAATGAGGCCCAAAGACACTGGAGCCACACCTGTCCCCTACCGATCCGACCTGGGCTGAGGTTGATTTTTCTCTCTTCCCCTACCCCAGGACTTGAGGAATCTGGGGTTGCTGCTTGTGCAGGGCCTGAAACCCAAGTGGGTTCCAGGTCTGGCAACACCAGCTCCAGGTTGCCTGGTGGGTAGATGCAGTATGTTGATCTAGTCCAGGGGTGGGCAAACTTTTTGACTCGAGGGCCACAATGGGTTTTTAAACTGGACCGGAGGGCCGGAACAAAAGCATGGATGGAGTGTTTGTGTGAACTAATATAAATTCAAAGTAAACATCATTACTTAAAAGGGTACGGTCTTTTTTTTTTTTTTAGTTTTATTCATTTCAAACGGGCCGGATTCGGCCCGTGGGCCGTAGTTTGCCCACGGCTGATCTAGTCTCTTCTATCTCGTGATGACCTCCCTTACTGTCACCTCCACCAGGACAGGAATCTGTGTTTCCATCTAGCTGATGTCTTGCACACCCTGGGGACAGGGAGCTCATTGCCTGTCCTGGGAGCAGACCGTATGACCATTGACCAGAGCTTCCCCTCCTCCCACTGCCAGCCATGAGACCCACCTCGTGAGCACTCAATGCCCTACCAGGTTCAGGTTTGGAAGCCACAGCTCTCATACCACTTACAGCCCCTCCGTATTATGAAGCCTCCAGACATGATCAACAACCCTTTGGCTCTTACAACCCTGGGCTCCGGCCACTCAAATTCTCCTTGGATGGGTCAGGAATCTTGGGACCACCACTGGTGCCGGTTCCCTCATCCCTAGAAGCTTCTCAGCCCAGGTGAAGAGTGGTTTCAACGAGGCCTTCTATCATGCTAGGTCATGTCTGCCCCCACCTCCTGAGACATCCAAGTCTGGCTCCTCCAATGCCTTCCCTCCCCTGTCTTTCCACATCTTATTCACTTTGTACCCAACACCAGCTCCTCCTCCAGATAGCCTTCCCTGATTGCTCCAGCCCGCTCAGCCCTCCCACCCCTGACCCCACCCTTCGGCCCTCCCCACCTCCCAGCCAGGGCTCTTCTGACCATCCTATGGGATCAAGGGCTGAGGTCTCTCTCCTTCCCTGTCCCCCACAGCCCAGGGCAAGGCTAAGCCCACATTGGGAGGAGAAGGGACTCAGCCAGGACTGAGTGAGGACAGGCTGGAGTGAGAGGCCCTAGTTCCCGTTTCTCCCCACCAGCTATTTGCTCCTGCACTGAATGGACATCAGGCAATTCTGCTCCAGCCGGACTCGATGGGGGGTGGGGGTGGGGGGGGGCAGCCCCAACGTTATCAGAGCCATAAAGTGGCAGCTGCAAAGTTCAGTTTGAAGGCCCAAGGCCTTATCACGTTTGTTTATGGTGCCCTGACCTCAGCCTGGGAAGGGGAAACCTCTGAACCGGGCAAGAAAATGTCCAGTGTCTCAGAGGGGGAAGTCCACCCCAAGGCCACTTGTCAGGCTTCCACTGCCCCTACCCCCCAGACAGCAGGCACAGGGGCTCCTCACTGATAGCAGAACGGCTCTGGGCAATGCCCAGCCGAAAGGTGGGGGGAGGGGTGCCACAGAGGAGGGGCAGACCCAGGCCTTGACCTGGGAAGATTCCCAGGCTGGTGGGGAAGAGCAGAGCCAGTGACCAAGGAAGAAGAGTCCTGGTGGGTGGGGGGTGCAGTCTCCCCAAACCGGGTCTCCGAGAGGAGCAGTCAGGGAAGGCTCCCTGGAGGAGTTCCACGAAAGAGGCCAACCTTCCACCTGAAATCATGAAACGGCCTCAGTTGGCTGAGCCAATGGGCCTGACCCCAGAAGAAGGAGGAAGCCCCTAGATCCCCCCAGAGGCTGGAATGGCTCAGGGGTTGGGGGAGGCTTGGCTCCTCTAACTCATCTGTGAGGCAGGTAGCAGGCCACCTGCTCCTGAAGGCCTCACCTCGCCATAGGCATGCTGCCCCAGCCATCTACTTCTAGGCTCTTAGGGACTATCCACAGCTGCCCAGGCCCTCCAGGGGTCCCCAGGGCAAATGGGAGTCATGGAAACGGGGTATACTCATAAGAGGGCCAAACAGTTGCGGGGAGGCGGTGAGACTCCAAACCAAGGTAGGGGAGGGCTGGGTGACAGGTGATGGGCTTCCTCACATGGTGGGCATTCTCAGTGGCAGTCCAGCTTGGGCAGCACTGCCACCTGCCCGATCTCCTCACTGCGGTCCCTCTGGCTGTGGATGCAGGAATAGGGCCAGGAGCTAGACAAAGCCCCATCCCTTTCTCCCTGCCCCTCTTGCTCAACCTCCCAGACTCCAGCCTCCCCTGTGTGACTCCCCTACACACGCAGTTGTCACTGCACATGGGAAATTGTGCAGTGTGTGAAAACCCTCGCATACCTGAGACACAGGTCAGAAAAAGAGAATGAAACTTCGTTTTTATTTTGGAAATTTTCAAACACGCCTAAATATGTAGAGACTAGCGTAACAAACATGGAAATACCCATTTCTTGCAGTGACATCAGAAAAGTGGCAGCAGATGAATTTCTAGCACTCCTCCCTCCCAATTCCTAGGTTTGACCATTGTAGCCTTAACAATTCATATTTGCATCATTTCTTGTTGTTTTTTGTTTTATTGGCTGAAGTATTTTTAAGATAAATTATGGACATCATGACCTTTTACCCCAAATTATTTTACAATGAATCTCGAAAACCAAAGGACATTTTGCTCTATAACAGCGGTTCTCAATCTGTGGGTCACGATCCCTTTGGGGGTCGAACGACCCTTTCACAGGGGTCGCCTAAGACCATCGGAAAACATATATAATTACATATTGTTTTGTGATTAATCGCTATGCTTTAATTATGTTCAATTTGTAACAATGAAATTGGGGGTCACCACATCTCCATCTCCACCTCTTCCTTACTGCCCGCTCCACACACACTAGTTCTCATTCCACTCTCCTACCAGCCAGAGCTCAGCCTCCCAGCGGAAGGTGTGCCTGACAAAATATGGATTTGCAGAGAGGGGAAGGTGCCGACCACTGGCTGAAGGATGTGAAAATACAGGGCAGGGGAGAGAAATGGCCGCAGTGGGGGGTGAGGGGAACTGCCAGACTGGAAGCGTCCGCTGGCGCAGCTGCCACTTGTCCGTGGGTGGGGCGCTCTGACTGCCTGCGCCTGTGCAGGGCATTCAGGCTGTGGCCAGGCTGGGGTCCCGGGAAGGTCAGTCTGGCACGAGGGGCTGGCCTGGCATTTTGGTAGTTGCTGCTAACTTCTTGGTGGTCCCCTAGCGTACTTTACATGTGACCCTCAACACAACCCTGGAAGTCGGCGGTGCTGTCCTTGTCCCCATTTGCAGGTGAGCTGGGATACCTTGCCTGAGGTCACCATCCAGGAAGTGGCAGACAGTGGCATTCCAGACCCTGTGGACCTAACGGGGTTCTGCTGTCTCCCTAAGAGGAACTGCTTCTTCCAAAGCGCCTGTGGAGGCCGCGTGCTGCCCTGGGCCTTTCAAGATAGTTTTTCATTCGTAAGATGCACAAATACGAAGTGACAGCTCGGGCATTGTCACACGTGTGTGTACCAGTGTAGCCACCACCCAGATCAACTGATGGCACTTCCTCTGGTCCCCCCCAAAGTCTCCCTTGTGCTCCTTCCCACTAAGAGGAGATCTGATTTCAGCTTCTTCCCGTGCCCTCTGCAAAGCCGGGGTGATTCTCCTCTTTTCTGTGACTTCTGCATTCCATGCTCTGCCTTACCTACCCGTGTGCTCCCACCACACTCCCCGCCCCTCCTCTTCTCTTCTTGCTCCTCTTCCCCCTCCCTGTCCACTGCAAGATCTCCATCTCCTTACCAACTCAAACACAAATGCCAAAACGAAGGGGGTAGCCTGGGAAGCTGGGTGATGCTCCCATGTGCCTTTCTCTCTAGATCCTCAGCTTTCCCCTGTGACTCTTTGTTGCCCCATTATTTCAATTGGGGTGGGCTTAAAGAAATATGGGATATAAGATGGCATTGGGGGAATGGTTAGTGGGACCACTCCTGAGCCCCCTATCCTCTACTCCCCAATCACCAGACTCCGCCAACCACCCCCATCCCGGCAGGAAAAAGCCCCCTTATTCACGGTGGCTCCCAGTGCTCGGTGATTTGCATGCAGGAAGTTTTCTCCGGTCTCACCTAATCCAACCTGCTGCATTGTAGTCGCCTCTGGGACCAGCTGCTCCTCAGAAGTGCTCCCCAGCATACTGCTTCTGTCTTCCTTGACTCCTCCTGCCTGGATGAGGCTGGGGGTTCTGACTCAAGCCTATGGTCTCGGGCTCCCCTTGAGGGAGCTGGGGATGGCCTACAGTATGTGAGCTGGGCCCTCCCTGTCTTTCTGAGCCCCTAGCGTCTAACAGCTTCAACTCCCAGCACCTTCACCCTCCACAGCCTTTGCCCCAAATCTCAGGAACACCATGTGGAGAGAAGGCAGGGTTTCTCCCAAGCCCCTCGAAGTGGAGATAGAGAGGAGGGCCCTCAGCTGAGCCGATGGTATTAACAAACTTTGGTTAATCCTTGGCCCCAACCGGAGAGTTGGGATTCTCCTGCCAACTTTCTGTCAGTCACCTCCCACATCCAGCCAACTCCATGGCAGGGGACACAGAGGACCAGGACTAAAGAGATGCTGTGGACTCCCTCGCGCTTGCTTAGGTCCCTTCTTCTGGGCTCAGGTTCTACTGTCATAGAGAAGGTGTTGGAGACCCTGTATGTCCCGAAACTCTCTAGCCTCAACCCAACTGCAAGACCAGGCTGACTCCAAGCTCACTTGGACCTCAGCACAGTGATGGGTGAGGGCTTGGGAAAGCCCTGCTTTCTCTTCTCCACATGGAGCATCAGGAAACAAGTTGAGAGATATAGGCCTTGAACGCATTTTGAAGTGTGGGCTTTGACTCCTAGGAACCATCAGAGATTTGAAGCAGGAGAATGAGGATGGGGATACACATTTTATTAAGATCCCTCAGGTTGTCGGTATTGGGGCTGAAAACTACTGTACCAGTCCCGGCAGGAATTGATGAAGCCTGGCCCCTCCCTGTCAATATCTCCCAACTTGTCTCCTGATACCCCACGGCTCCTTGCTGCAGCCACACAAGGCTTCTTGCAACCTTGAATGTTTTAAGCATTTTCATGCCTCCATGCTTCTGTACACACAGCTCCTACTTTCTGGAATGTTCTTATTCCACCTCTAATTATCCACTTCCTACACATCCTCAAAGACCCTCCCACCTCTACTACCCATTCTCTATGAAGTCCACACCCCAGCTTATCCTACCCTGGAACCCTTCCATGGATCAGCAGGCTTGCCTGTATCCGGCTGGGAATTTTCCAATTTAGTGTGTCTGGATTCCAGAGGGGTAATGAGGATGTTTAGAATAGGGAAATAAGTGGAAGAGGAAGTCCAAAGTCTGCCTGCGTTCCTCAGTGATAAAGGCTAGAGGGAGCTGCCTTGGCCCAAAGGGCAATGGTTGACCAGATGGCCCAAGACGAGATGGTGGAGAAAGATCGATGTAGTCCAGACTAATGGTCAGAAATTTTGGTCCCTTCTAGGAATGTCCATTTGCTGGGTGACCTCAGCCCTCTTTGGGTCCCTGTTTCCTCTACCCTTCTCCAGATGGGGCCCAGCACTCAACTACATTGTGGTGAAGTTAGAGCTCATTTCCAAACACCCCCCCCCAACTTTATTCAGAGACACCCCAGGATCAGGGTTACTCTGGGGGCTCCTACTTCCCTGTGCAGAAGTGCTCTGTGACTGTGCTGCTGGGGGCAGCAGAACTGGCTGGAGAAGTTGACCCAACATCCTTCCACCCTACGATGGCGGGCAGAAGTCACCAAGAATCCTCTGAAGCCCTCAGTGATGGGAAAAGAAATGTTATTGGTCAAACAGCCACACCCTAGCTTAAGAGGGCCCAGCAAGCGAGGGCATCCCTTGTCCTGTCCTCAGAGCTCAAGTCTGGACTCTTTAGGTTACCGAGACAGAAACTCAACTGGCTCAAGTTGTAAAGAAAGGTATTGATTCATGCTGCTGGAAGCAGGGCTGGGTTCAGGCATGGCTGCCCAGGGAAGCCGACCATGTCAGGAGGGCCCAGTGTTTCTCCATCTCTCTTTTCTGCGTTTAGCTGTGTGGCACTCAAAGCCCTACCACATCGTGTTCCACTTGGCAACAAGATGGTAGCAGAAGCTCCAGCCCTTTCATCCCTTGAGGTTTCCAGTCCGGTGGAAAAGAACAAATCCACTTGCCTAATTGGTTAATCCAGAGTCCCAGGAATGAGCGTCCTGGCTTTGACTTGAGCCATGTGCCAGACACTGTGGCCAGGAATACTCTGACTGGCTCAAGTCTGGTCCCATGTTGATTCCCTAGAAGAGGGATCATCAGAACCCATGAACTAGGAGTGGGAAAGAAGGTGGTTTCCCAGATGGAGATGAGGACATGGCACCAGAGGAGGGTAAAGGATGGTAGAAGGCAGCAACAATAGATCCACTACCATCCGTGTTGTGGGAGATAAGAGGTAGGAATGGGAAGGAGAGGCAGGCAAGGCTGGGAAGGGGCCAGAAGGCAGACTGAACCCTGTTGCTGGTGGACAATGGGACCGAGAAGGGACTTTGGGAACTCCAAGCAAGCAAGATGGCGGGACACAACCTGGAGTGGCCAGTCCCCAGGTTCCTCTTCCAGAGGCCACCTCTGGGATCCATCTGGCCACCCCTCTTCCCATGCCTGAGCCAGCCACAGATCCCTTAGGACAGAGCATCTGGAGTGTTTCATCTGAACAACCCTATGGGCAAGAGAGGAAGTGCGTGACGCCAAAGAGGGATCACAGTGCATTTCCTTGGAAGTCTCATATCCTTTCTTTGAAAGTTATACAAATAACGTCATCCTCTCCATAACAGATCCGTGTTACTTTCAATGTGCCAAGTTTTAAATGACTGACCAGCTAATGTCTTTACTCCAATTGTCTGGTAAAGTGAATGGTACAAGATGGAAGCCAAGGTCACTGTGGCTCCAGGCCTGTGGCACGTGGGCGAGTGAGATCTGGATGCGGGAGAGTCTGAAAGACATCCTGGACAAGGAGGATTTCCCTCGCACCTGGGCGTGGTCAGCTGTGGCGCTATACTGGGAAAGTCGGGGACCTCTGTGACAATGAGGCTCCACCAAGCCTTCAACAGGGGATGAGAGCCATTGAGGGGGAAGGGACTCAGCCGTGTGGCCCTTGGGCACTGAGTGGTCAGGCTTCAGCTTGAACCACCCCCCTCCCTACAGCAGTGGAGAGGTAGCTCACTGGCACCCAGGGCACTTATCCCTCAGGGAGGTCAACTCACTTAGAACAGTGGTCAAAGTCACACCCTGGGTGCCTACGGGCTAGATGAGGACCCTCTTAAAGAAAGGAAATAAGGGGGAACTCCTCCAATCTGTGTCTTCCCACTACAAGAACCCTTTCAGCCCTAACCGGTTTGGCTCAGTGGATAGAGGGTCGGCCTGCAGACTGAAGGGTCCCAGGTTCGATTCCAGTCAAGGGCATGTACCTTGGTTGCGGGCTCGATCCCCAATAGGGGGTGTGCAGGAGGCAGCTGATCGATGTTTCTAACTCTCTATTCCTCTTCCCTTCCTCGCTGTAAAAAAATCAATAAAATATATATTTTTTAAAAAGAACCCTTTCAGTCATCAGGGGAGGTAGTTAAGAACCATTTAGCCTACAGGGAAACTGAGGCCTTGTCCCCTGGCGGGGAGGACAAGCTGGAAGACACACTGAGAATCTGATTCTGGCACAGTCTTGCTGGACTCTCCCCCGATGCCCTGTTTGGGACTGTGACATTCTCCTCCCTAAGCAGAAATGAGGAAGCTGATATGTGGGATCCCAGGGGCAGCAGCCACTTCCCTAAAGTCAAAGAGACAGGCAGAAGCTGCCACCAGCCCAGCAGTTCCTCCCTGGAGGCCTTACCCGCCCTTCCCCACCCAACGGCTCCCCAGACCTGAATTTTCCGGCTGTTCCTAGGCATCCATCACCCCTACTTACATGTTGGCTCCAGTGCCAATGTTCCACTGGCACACAGGTCTGGCCCCACCCCTGATCCCTAGGTAGGGTGCAGGGGAGCGGAGGGGAGGGGATGAGAAAGCTCAAGCTTCTCCCCGCCTTCCAGAGGCAGAGGAGGCCTGGTGGGTGGCAAGCCATCCTGGGAGGGCTTCCCTTACTTCCTTAACCTCCCCACCCCCACCCCCAGCAGTAGGTCTGACTTAGCTTGAATTATTCAAAAGCTAAGAGGAAGGCAGTTGAGGTCTGGCAACGAGGGCTAGTGTGCCCTTCCTAGATGGTGACCTGGGGACTGAGCACAGGCTCCTAGAATGGGGACAGGCGGGAAGATGCAGCCAGGCTCCTGGATTCCTCCAGGTCTGGCTCCAGGAACAGGAGGCCAGGGTCCAGCCCCTGTAGTGAGGTAGCACTAGCCGGGCCCCGCCCGTCACAGGGACTGTGGTCGGGACAGAGGACTCCCAGCGCGCCCGCCAAGCTGGACAATGGCAGAGTCCGTGGGCCAGCTCTGGGCTCCAAGGAGAGGCCCTCTCACCTGTGTGGGCCGTGCTACTCTCAAAGAGACACAGCTGTTATAACCACAGCACGGTTGGGGAGCCACCAGGAAGCCATGACAGGGTCCTCAAGGCAGACCAAGCTTTGGGGACAATGAGCACATTTGGGGTAAGATCCAGGTCAGGGTCAGGCCTCGGTCTGGGGTGAGGATCGGGATTGAGTCGAGGTTGGGATTGGGGTTCAGACTGGAACTCGGGTCAGTCCAGTGACCAGGCCTTACTTGCTTGACCCATGTTCCTGGGAGTTTGTGGATGGGATGTGGGCCATGGACAAGGCTGATGGTCCCTTCCCTGTCTCTGTCCCGCAGAGCGGCTGGGACTGGGCCAATGTGAGGGATATGTGTGACTACATGCAAATGATGGAGGCGGAGCACAGGCAGTGCCTGGAGGAGGCCGAGCTGGAAAATGAAACAGCAGGTGAGCCCCCCCCTCCCCCCGTAGGAAGAGGGGCGCTGCAGACCCCCAAGGAGCTCCAGTTCTCACAGTGCAAGCCCAGATCCATATCACACTCATTGTATAGTGTTGGAGGGAGCAGCACCATGGGGCTGCTGGATAGTGAGGAGAGGATGCTGGGAAAAGCTGGGGAGCCAGACAAAGAAGGACGGTGCCAACAGACCTCCATGTTCCCATCACTCACCCCAAGTCTGGGGAGCTCCCAGCTGTTACCTAAGGAGAGTATACAAATTGGGGTTCAGAAGAGTGAGTGCAGCCAGCTCTGCATTTGGAGGTCCCTACCCCTCTTCCCCAGGAAAAGGGGTGATGTCTTCCTGGCTCCCCAGTCCCCTGCCGCCTCTGAGGCTGACAATTATGTGACCCCTCCGGGTCCTTCCTTCTTGGACCTGGTGCCCAGGCTCTCTGCCTCCTGCACCATCAGTGGGTGTGAGTAGCCTTGCCGATAGCTTTCACTCCCCCCGCTCAAGGAGGGGTGGCCTCCTGTCTCCTCAGCCCCTGAGACTAAGCCTGGGTCCAGGGGTACTGCCCACTGCCAATGCTCCCACCGGGACATGGAGGCGGGGCCAGGCCACCGACAGGCCCCAGCAGTACGATCTGGATCGTGGACAGCTCAGAGAGGCCGGGACCCCAGACTCTAGGCCCCCCTGCATCCCTCCTAGGCCCCAAAGGCCGGCCACCCTCGTGATCCTGATGAGGTCATTGCTGGCACAGGGTGCCTGTCAGGTGCAACCAACACCCTGTCACCAGGCAGCCAGCTAGGAATCCAGAGGAGGGCAGGTATGGGTCAGCGGGCAGTGAGCCTGCCCGTGACCTTGTGTGGGGCTCTGCACATGTTCAGGCAGTGGCAGGTGCAGGTGTGTGCTCCCGGCCTGTGTCTGCCTGGTTCTGTTTCTGTGCCTCTGGGGTCTGAGCTCCATGTCTGACTTGGAGTGTCTTTGTGTGTCAGAGCGTGTGTCTGTGTAGCCTGGATGTGCCCAGATGTATCTGCCTGGTGTGCTGTGTGTGTGTCAGTGTGAATGTCTGTGATACGCTATCATGTCTATGCATATGTGTCCAAGTCATGTCTCTGTACCTGTGTTTACTTGTGTCTGGTCTTTCCGGGTCCAAGAAAGCATACATGTATGTATGTTTGCATGTGTGTCTGTGGGTCTGTGTGTCTGGGAGTGCTTGTCAGTGAGTGTGTCTCTCTCTGTGCACACAGATCTATGAAATGACCTGGCAGAGGTCCCCACTCTGCCTCACTATCCCCCACCCCAGGCTCCTGGTTGATCTTTCTTTCCTGTTAGGTGGCAGCCCCCAGCAGGCACACACAGCCAGCCTGGGCCCTGTGTCTCTGTGGGCCTGGTGACACGTGGTGGGACCTGAGGGGTCTCCCTGGGTGGACACACAGAAAATATGTCTAGGCCCAGCCCAGGACAACGGGCCTCCAGATGCCCGGCATTTTCTTGGCCGTCACCTCTTCTCTGCTTCCAGACCCTGCTGCCTCCTGCAGGAACCCTCCCCACCACCACCACCACATCCCCCTGCCGGCCTCTCTTCCCTGGCTCCCCTGCCCCGCCCACTGGCCTGTGCCCAGCACAGTTCACCGCCCAGCCTGGTGGCACTGAGAGTCCTTGAGGCCAAGTGTGACCTCCCTAAGGACAGGGCCTGGTCTCCCTCCTCTGTGCTGCCTCTGGTGGAGGCGGAGCCCAGTGCCGTCAGGGAGGCTAAACAGAGCCCCACAGAGAAAATTCCCCAGAGAATCAGCATGGAGCCATTCAGCACAGGAGAGCAAGAGGTTTCCTGGAGAAGGGAGCATGTGAACAGGCTACCCCACTCGCCCCTGGGCTAGTTCCCTCATTGCTGTGTGCCTCAGTGACTCATCTCTAAAATGGGAGGACTAACTAAGTCATTCATTGAAAGGGGGGGGAGGGGAGAGCTCCTCCCATTTACAAAGGCTCCAGGAGTGTTGACTGATATTATTAATGGTCTTGCACAGCAGCAGGATTTGACTGGCCCTACGTGGCCGCCAGAGAGGTTGGCACAGGAAGGAAGGAGGGACTGGGAACCAGTGAGGACAGAAGCCTCAGGACAGGGTGGGGCAGAAGTTCTAGGATCCCAGAGGAAGGCAGGCTGTGCTCCTGGGCCAGCCCTTCCAGTGACTCAGGTGTCCTCAGGTGTCCTCAGGTGTCCTCAGGCCTCAGCGGCAGCTACCATTGGCTGCTGCAGGCCTGGAAGGTTCTCCTCCCCGCTGCGCTGCCCTGCCCTCCGGGTCCCGAGGCTCCTCCTCGAGTGGGGACATCCTTCCACCTTTTCTTCCCAGGCCCCCTTCTTGGGAACTCGGGAACCTTCGGACTTGGGCTGGGCTGGGCTTGGCTCAGCTGGCGTTGACTTTGGCTCAGGGGTTGGGTTTCCTGAACAAAGCTATGGGACTGGCAGGGTTGCAAAGAGACAATTAAACCTCCCTCGGGGGAGGGGATCCAGAGGAGTCCTAGTCCCTGAGAGGCGCCTAACCCCTGAACAGGCAAACCCATGGCATTTGCATCTGCCTATTAAAGTAGACTCCTCCAGACCCCACTGTGCACCCCTCGCCCCCAGCACCCGGGCTAGTACACAGCCTGTGATGCAGGATTTCCTCTGAACTCACCCCGACCACCACCCTCATCATGTTTCACAATTTCGCTGAGTTGGGGGCATCGTGTTGCTTTGTGAGTTGTATGAAGGCTCCTCAAGAACTAGCTGAACCCCAATATACCCATCACCCCAACGTAAACAACTCCTCTTTAAAAATATATTGTCCATAAAAATATAATGCCTCCTTTACTATTATAAAATGAAATTCAGGACACATATTATTCATTTTTTTTACTTTTTATTTTTTTATTAATATATACATATATTTATTGATTTCAGAGAGGAAGGGAGAGGGAAAGAGAGATAGAAACATCAATGATGAGAGAGAATCATTGATTGGCTGCCTCCTGCACACCCCCTACTAGGGATCAAACCCACAACCTGGGCATGTGCCCTTGACCAGAATAGAACCGGCCCCTTCAGTCCGCAGGCCTACGCTCTATCCACTGAGCTAAACCAACTAGGGCCACACATTCATTTTTTTTAAGAAATGATGTTCTAATTGTAACATAAAAGAAGAAAGGAAAGGAATTTATAATTAAATATTCTCTAACAAAGCCAGGCCTGATCCCACTGGAAGATAAGAAGATTGGACCTATAAATATAACCTCAGGGAATGGGAGGGCTATGGATGGAGGTTGGTATATAGCCGGTGGTTGCATCCCTGGCTCAGATGTCATGGGCAGCATTGCTGTAGGGAACATGCTTTTCCAAAACGTTAAACAACTTTCAGTAAAGTTCAGAACGCGCCAAAGCCCAGCCTTCTCTCCCTTTACTCAGTAGTTGCACTCCGGGAAAACTGTGCATGTTACACGTGCCATAAATACCTTGTGTTTGTATGGGAAATGGAGTGAGTCCAGGCTCTGGTCATTGCAACAGAATTTCACCGATGCAAGGGCCCAGTGGCTCACTTGATAGTCTTTTTTTTTTTTTAAATATATTTCTTTATTGATTTCAGAGGAAGGGAGAAGGAGAGAGAGATAGAAACATCAATGATGAGAGAGAATCATTGATCGGCTGCCTCCTGCACACCCCCTACTGGGGATGGAACCTGCAACCCAGGCATATGCCCTTGGCCGGAATCGAACCTGGGACCCCTTAGTCCGCAGGCTGACGCTCTATCCACTGAGCCAAGCCAGCCAGGGCTCACTTGATAGTCTTGCAGAAGCTCTGCAATTCATCGTTGTGCAGGGCCACGCTGGAGCTGGTGCCTGCCCATCAAATGCAGGGTGAGGCCCCCAACCTGCAACAAAGAAATCCCCCACGACTGTCCAAAATACCCCCGGGGCGCTCTGCCCCTCGCTGAGGACCGTGGAGCTGTAGTCTGCCTCCTCCTCGCGCCCTGTCGGGTCGGGCCCTGCACAGCCTGGGCGGGGCTGGGCCTCCCCTCTCAGACCACAGGCTCCTCGAGGTGGGAGCCTGGAGGAGGAGGAGGAAGAAGAGTGGCTGGAGGCACCTGGTGGCCATGCTGACCCATGTGTCCCCTGCCGTTACCCCACAGGCTGCAGCAGGATGTGGGACAACATCACCTGCTGGCCAGCCACCCCTCGGGGCCAGGTGGTCGTCATGGCCTGTCCCCTCATCTACAGGTTATTCTACCCTCTTCAAGGTAAGAGCCCTGGATTCAAGTGAGGGAGCTGGGTGGCACAAGTGGCGTGGACTAGAGTGGAGTCTCACCTCCCGGGGAAATGAGAAGGAAAGGGAGAGGGTCAAAGGGGCTGGAGCAATCAGGGTGCCTTCCTGGAAGAGGATGCTCTGGCACTAGGTCTTTGAAGAACTTACGGGATTTGATTTAACTCTTCACATAAAGATAACCATGTGGGAAGGGCTCACTAAATATTTGCTCAGCAATTAATAACTGATTGACTGACAGGTACTTGATTAAACCATGGCTCCCGTGTTCCGTTGTCCCGGTCTGCACTTGATTCAGTCTTTCGCTGCCTGGAGCCAGTGCCCTCTCCGGCTCCATGAAATCACCGCATGGCCTTGCTTACACACCTCGTCGTGTTCTGCTTAAATGGATGTTCACATACAAGGGAGAAAGAGAAGGGAGCCTCTTGAGGAAGTGGGCTCTCTTGCTAGTGAATAGTTAAAGAGGCTGACCGCGTAATGTGGTCCGCCAGCCATCCTTCCATTCAGTGAATGTTCATTCAGCACCTACTAACATGGCCAGCACTGGGCTAGACCAACATGCGCTGGTGGGGGGCAGAAGACAGCCACCCCGTCTGCCCACAGGGGGCTAATGTTCTAGTTGGAGAGACATTGAGCAAAAAAGACATACGTGTCCTAAATGGTAAACGGTGCCCAGAGAGGGAAGGGGAAAGGGGTGCAACGTAAAGCAGATGTTCAGGGACAGGAACTGAAGACCTGGAGTGGGGGGGCGGGGGGAGCCGCCACACAAAGATCCCGTTGTGGGAGCATCTGGAGAGAATCAACATTGGTGGGACAAGGTGGACTGGAGCGGCGGCAGGGAGGACGTAGGGAGGAGCAGAACCTAGATACGGATTCGAGGGGTGCACACAAAGACTCCGGGCACCTCTCACTCGGGGTGGCCTTTCCCTCTCTGGACCGCAGTCTCCCTGTTTGTAAAGTAGGCATGGGAGGTGGACCAAGTGGCTTCTTGGGGACAGGCCAGTTTTGCCCCCCAGTGGTGTGCCCTCAGCCGTGACGGAGAGACCCCGAGGCCCTCCCTGCAGAATCTGGGAGCGATCACAGGCGTGTCATATTCCAGGTGGCACCCACCCAGCCCAGCACTCCTCCAGGGGAGCCCAGCCCGGGGGCAGGTGGGAGATGAGTTACTCCCCCAGGTCCCATCAGCACGGCCTGGCACCCAGCCTTCTCTTGGATCCCTGGAAGCGCCTACTAATGACGTTCCTTCCTGACACCCGCTAATTGCATTCCTCCTGCCGGCTCTTCCTTCTGGCCCTGCTGGGATTATCGAAGCAGCTCCTTCACTTGAGAACCTGGACTGCAGCCCACCATCTGACTAATCCCGAGGGCACCCGCCTCCCGGGGGGCCACGGGGTGCCTTTGTGCCGATGAGAAAAGGGCTGCCCTTCCTCAGACAGAGCCAGCCTCTCACAGACCCACCTAGTGGCCAGCTGAGTATAAAGGAAAACAGCCCCGTCCCCATCAGCCAGGCGCCCGCCTGGTGCAGTGAGCAGCCTGCTCAGCTCTCCTTGGCTGTGCAAGTGCCTCTGAGAATGAGAGACAAGTAGGAGACAGGGGTAGGGGCCGGGAATGTAAAGGAAACAGGGTGTGCTTTCCTGGGCAACTAGGTGAAGAAGGTGTGAGCAACTGGCCTAAAGTTCCAAAAAGGGAAGTTATTGAGGAAGGGAAGTGCAGGGAGGGGTGATGCCAACGCCAGCTCCTGGGGTACCAGGACCCGGGAAGACGTGTTCTCCCTGGAAGGGTTGGAAGGGACCTGGTTCTACAATGAGAGCTGAAGAGACCTTGTGGAAGATAAAGATTGCGAAGGGTCCGAAAGAAGTCATTTTCCCAAACGGGGTCAGAGTACCTGGGTGGGGGTGGGCCACTCATTGAAGGACCAAAATGTTCCGGGGGGCCTAGTCCTTTAAGTCGTGGTCTGCATGCCTTTAATCTGGTTTTTACCTTCAACTCTTTGAAGAGCCTCTTTTAGTGTGATGGCTATTTTGGTTGAAAAAACTCAAGTCTGTGTTAAGGGGGTCTAAGGACACCTCCTCCCCTCGCCCCGCCCCCAACATCCTGAAGCTGCCTGGAGCCCCAGGATCCACATGGTTCAGCCCCAAGATCCTGCTGTGCGGTGCTGTGCTGCTTGAGTCCCCTTGCACATGCCTTTGCCTGGGCAGGTTCCCCTGCCGGGAACTCCCTGCTTCTCCATTTATGTGGATTATAGATCGGCACCATTATCAGGTGTCCCCCAGCCATGCCCGCCTCCTGCCTCACCTGTGGTTCCTCGCCTGAGCCCCACCAGGTGTGGGAGGAAACCCAGGCCCGTAGGCCCAGGCAGGCTGGCCCAGGAGCAGTGGCCAGGTCAGAGGGCTGCCGTCTGGACCCACAGGACAAAGAAGTCATCTGCCACACCAGGCCCTGTGACAAGGGTCAGCATTTAGCTCATGGCAAGGGTCAGGGATCATTCAGAGAGCCAAGGATCCAGGCTACCTGGGACAAGGATCAGAGCTTACATTGCACCTGGGGTCAGGTTCAGACATGACAAGGGGCAGGGCTGAGCCCAGGAATGCCCTGGCAGCCGGGAGGAGGGGGGAAAGGAGGGGAGAGGGAAGGCTTCTCCCTGCCCCAGGTTCCCCCATGATGCCCTGGGGTCTAGGTGGGAGTCTGACACAGCAGAGGTTCACGGGAGTAGGGCTGAGGGCAGAGACAGCCAGGCCCCATGCCTACTCCACGGGCCTGCCCCTCCCCTGGCCTCAACCTCTCTCCTCCCCCAAGGCCACAACGTGAGCCGCAGATGTACAGACAAGGGCTGGACAGAACTGGAGCCTGCCCCCTACCCCATTGCCTGTGACACAGAACCATATTTGGAAGAGGTAGGCCACAGTGCACCCCACCAGAG